>NW_006408620.1:6604773-6708031 GCF_000296735.1 Chrysochloris asiatica | reverse complement strand
ATAGTCACCAGAATGGAGGTGCGCAGACAGCAAGGGACCAATGAACAGATACCAAAAGAAAAGAATGTCCACACCTTTATCTCAGCGGTTCTGCCAGGCGTCTGTGGCCGCTCTGATCCTTCCCCCGCTTGGTCTCACCCAAGATGGTGACTCTTGGAGCAGCTGAGCGTCCCGGACTAGAAAGCGATAGATTTCTTGCTTCTGCCACAAATTCCTCCTTCTCCACTTTTAACCATCACATCCTCCACCACCACCACCATATCCACCACTGTGTTTTTCATGTCCTGGTCCACCGCCACCAGAGCCCCCTCAACTACTACAACCAGGACCACCTCCATAGTGGCCACCATCACCTTCAAGTCCATTTATCTGCCATCACCTCCTCAGTAACTATCTCTGTGGCCACCACCTCTACCACCATAGTCTCCTCTTCTACCATAGTTCCCTCCACCACCTCCAAACTCCTCCATGACCCATAAAGTTGCCAGATGCACCTCCACGATCTCTCTGTTCTTCAGCATGCTGCATCTCTTGCTTAGAAAGGGCCCTTTTCACGTTATAATTTTTCCCATTAATAGTGTGGTATTTCTGAACAATATCAACTGCATCATACAAATCGTCTCTTGTTTCCATTCTGCCTGTTTTCCATAACTTCCTTGATTTCAATCTTGCCATACTTTAGTACTTTGATAAAAGATGGAGTTACATATAAGCAATTAACAAGGTTAGCATGAAAGGCCTGGGAGTTTTGTTCTGTTATCACAATGTTTGAGTGTCTGTCTTAACCTATTTTATTTACAAGGGCTTGTTGACATATAACTTTGAAAGAAAGAATGTTATTTGTGGACAGGTGGTTTTTTTGTTTTTGTTAGAGTGTATTTTTTTGTGTGGAAAACTGTTCATTTGAAAATTTAAAGGAAGTTGTTTATCCATGTGCCATCTGATGATTAACCTTCAGATAAAGATTTTACTGATCTAGTTTTGATAAAATTCAGCCAGTATAAAAAGACTATGCACTCTCTTAGAATTAAAAGTATAGCATCATTAAATCTTCACAAAAAGTCTTTTCTGCCTTACCGTGTATATTCTCAATAACAAACAATAAAATACATTTTTAAAAGGTTTTTTATTACTAAGCAAATAAAGTGAATAGATGCGCAATAAAGCAGTGCAGAATTTTGATAATTTCTGTGACTGAAAAGAAAAAAAAAAGCTTTAAGAGGAATTTCATGTGGGGAGATCATAAACTATTAAACACTGGGCACACGATGGACTTACAAGGATATATACTGCTTATTAGGTATGTTCTGACTTCATTCTACTCTTCAAACACAGTCCTCACTGTTCTAACCTGAAGTCCCATTTCTTACCATCCCCTTTATAAACGCTTGCCAGTTCTTTTCAAACCAGTCTCAACTTCATCTCCACTCCCTTTTGCTTCCTCCCTCCCACCCATTTTCCCTATTCCAAATCTGCTTTTCTCCTTTCACTGCTCCTTTTCTTCTCCCTCTGTCCCTCCTCCCTCCCCTCTTGCTCTGTATGATATACACTTGAAAGGATGCATTTTACTATATGTAGATTGTATCTCTATAATGAAGTTCATTTAAAAAAAAAACAAGCTTTTAAAGTATTTTTAGTATACACAAATAAATTTCTATGGCTAGCTATGTGTCCACATACACATAGACACACAGCAAAGGATCTTTTGTTTTGAAAACACCAAGTAACCATTGCATAGTTTGGAAGCTGTTTGTGAGAACCTCAAATATTTGTAAAACTGAGGGGAAAAACTTCTCCCAGCCCACAGTTTATACGTACTTTTCCTCCACCTTAACACAGATCTTATCAGAGATTTCAGCTACAGCCTACTTTAATTTTACTTTAAATTCCCAAGGTCTGTGTGTACCACATGATGTCCCACAGGATGCAAACCTCCTCTGTATTTGTGGGCAAACTCGTCAACCTAACAGGTTAGAACTCACCTCTGAAACCACTGAGGCTGGCTGCTTCTTCCATGTGAATTAGTTCCTCATTCCTAATGGCAAAACAACTAAGGATTTTCCTTAAGAGGGGATTTTCTTGTCACATTAAATTAGGAAAATTCTCAAACCTTTGAGTCATGAACGTTTATCAAACTGTATCATCTTTGCATTTCACAATTTTGTCACTTCAGTTCACATTTCATTACCACCTGAGACATTACTCCTTGCTTTAAGGCTATGAAATAGATTGGTGCAGATAAATTTTATCTCTTTAAAATCTTGTGTTCGCAGAAAGTCCAGTCTCCTCCCCGGAGTCACCTTCGAAAGCTGTTTTAAACTCAAAGGAGACAACTTCAGAGGCACAAATTGCAGCCCAGGTACTTGTATGAGCTGTGTTGTAAGGACAATCATTCCAAATTGAGTAATGAGTACTTGTTTGCTTTACTCTTGAAGAAACATTTGGGTCATACTACAGCTTCGAAAGCACTTTAATATGCTTTGAAAATGTGCTCTTGTAAGTCTGCCAGTCATGCAAAATCATCTGGTAGGTTTTTTCCAGAAGCTACAGAAAATAAAAGTAGAAAAATTGTTTTTCAATTGAAAAATTAGAAAAGCTTTTGAAGGATAATAAGCACTGCTGGTGAGGGTATTAAAAGAAGTGAGTTTTCTGATCCGTCAGTTTTTTCATGTCACTTAGCAGAACATTTGGGAGCATAGTTTGGAAGTGAAATGGAATATTTTTTTGGAATGTCTGGGACCTCACCCTTTCAGAATTAGAAGTGTACTAGGGTACAGAAATCTTAACTCCAGGGGAAACACGCTTAGAAAGATGGATCCAGTCTCACATAATTCTTTAAGAATTGTTGAGTTGAAATTCACATAGCATAAAAGTAACCATTTTAAAGTGACCAATTCAGTGGCATTTTAGTACATTCATATAGTTAGGCAATCACCACCCTATATAGTTCCAGAACATTTCCATCACTCTGGAGTAATACCCCTTACCCATTAAGTAATTTCTCCCCATTCCCCTCACTGTGGCCCCTGACAACATCCCATCCACATTCTCACTCTGGATTTATCTGATGTAGACATTTCATATGAATGTATCACTATAACTTCACTTAGCATAATGTGTAAGATTCATCCACACTGCAGCAATTGTCTGTACTTCATTCATTTTTATGCTGAATAATATTCCACTGTATGTATATACCACAATCTGTATCCGTTCATTCATTGATGAACACTTGTTGCTACTTTGACACAGTTATCATTGTATTCTGTCAACTTACAGGTACATGAGCACCTGATTTCAGGTCTTTGGGGTATATACCTAGGAGTGGAATTAAAGGAGTCAAATATATGGTAGTTCTATGTTTAACTTTTTGTGGGACCACTGAATGGCTTTCCAAGAAATTGAACCCGTTCTGTGTTCTAATAGTTTCTCCTCATCCTCATCAATATTTTTGACATATTTTTTATTATAGCCATTCTGAAGGTGTGAAGTGCTGCTTCCATGTGGTTTCGGTTTGCATTTGCCTAACCACTAATGAGTCCTGGTGTGGCGCTGCAGGTTAATTAATGCGCTGGGCTGCAGTATCAGTGGTTCAAACTCACCAGCCGCTCCTTAGAAACCCTATACAGGGTTGCTATGGGTCAGAACCGACTCGATGGCACTTAACAACAACAACAATAAGCATTGGACCACTAGGTCAGTTTGAACTTCAGGGTGGGCAATTCACACTCACCAGCTACTCCTCAGGAACTATGCAGGGTCACTATGAGTCAGAATTGACTCAGCGGCGCTTAACAACCACCACTAATAAAGGACTGCCTTGGTGTGGTTTTGATTTGCATTCGTCTAACCGCTAGTGAAGGAGCCCTGGCAGTACAGGGGTTATGGCTTCAGTTACCCACCAGCCACTTCCCTGGAGAATGATGTGGCAGTCTGCTTCCAGAAGATTGTTGTGAAGTGCTATCAAGTTGGTTCCGACCCATAGCAACCCTGTACAGGGTTTCCAAGGAACAGCTGGTGGGTTTGAACCACCGGCCTTGTGGTGAACTGTCCACTGGTTATTCTCCAGCACCATACCAGTAGTCTGTAAAAGTTACACACTTGGACACCCTGGGGGGCAGTCCTCCCCTGTCTCAGGGTTACTGTGAGTTGGCGTTGACTAAGTGGCAGACAACCACCAGCCACTGATGACATTGGGCATCTTTTGTGTATTTGTTGGCCACTCTCCTACCTTCTTTGGAAACCTCACATATTGCTGAAGCCTTCTGGTGTTCTTATTATTTCATCTTTGGATCAGGGGACGAGAACCAGTATCTACTTGTATAACTATAGATGACCACATTAAAATAGTCCCCATCAAACCAGCTGGCGAAACTTTGTTAACAAATGTGTTTTTAGGTTCCTGGGTCCTTTGAGCACCTGCCACCTCTCCCAGGACCATCACCACCACCACTACCTGAGCTGGTAGAGAAAATTCGAGACACCCTTCCTCCCCAGAAGCCTGAGCTCAAAGTGAAACGGGTGATGAAGCCCAGAGGCGTCGCCCTGACTTGGAATATCACCAAAATCAATCCCAAGTGTGCTCCTGTGGAAAGCTACCACCTCTTCCTCTGCCACGAGAGCCCAACGGATGAGCCGATTTGGAAGAAAATTGCAGAAATGAAAGCTCTACCGCTCCCAATGGCCTGTAGTGTATCTCAGTTTTTAGTCTCCAAAGTGAACTATTTTACTATCCAATCAAAAGATATTTTTGGGAGATATGGACCATTTTGTGATATAAAAGCTGTTCGTGGCTTCTCTGAAACCCTTACCTAGAAGAAAAGGTTTCAGTAATGATATATTGCAGTATAGCTCCCCCCACCCCATATTTGAGTTGCTCGTTTATACTGTTACTCCAAAACTATTTGTCACTTTAAAGGACCAGTTGAGATTGTGAGCCCTGTTGTGTATAGGGACAGCCCTCTTCCGTGTGTTGTAAGTGGCCTATCTTATAATTTCATGTCGTTCTGACTTACGTCCGTTACAAATTTCAATGACTATGTTTGAAAACATAGGCTCTAATGGACCCATGTGACTAAGCTAGGTTGGGACCAACAGCTTTGATGACTCTGGAGGATACAGGCAGCCACTACTAGTTCCTCTTTGGGGCTGTCAGCTTTGGATGGCTTGCCTGTGGCTGGCAGCGCTACTGAGGCTTTATGAATAAAAATACCTTCCCACTTTGTGTTCAAATTCTGAATGGGCTATGAAATTGTGCCCTTCCCCCACTCTTTTTGCTTTCTTTTGACTATGTCAGTCATATAGGGAAATAATCTGAAAGTTTTCCCAAAATCTGTTTATATACTTATGTGTAATAAAATGTACCAAATATTGTGTGCTGTGTACACAAAACATACAGTATCTCTTATTTTTAAAAAGCGTTATCCAACCCACTACTTTAGTTGAGGAAAATGGAGTTGCCCACTTTAGATTTAAGGGTTTTAATGTGCTATTTAAGGAGTGCTGGTAGCACAGTGGTTACAAATCGGGCTGCTAACCTCAAAGTCGGCAGTTCGAAACTACCAGCGGTTCAGCGGGAGAAAGATGAGGGGCTCTGCTCCCGTAAAGATTTACAGCCTCGGAAACCCCTGTGCAGGGTCACTACGAGTCTAGTCAGAACCAACTCCACAGTACTTAACAGCAACAATGTGCTGTTTCCCTAACACTACCCTTTACTTACTTCTTGGCTGACATCAGGATTCCGTACTTCCATCTATTGGTTCTATCTCTTGTGCAGGCTTCTATAGGGGGGCCAGAACAGATAGCCCCCAAAATTCTAAACATGAATAACCATAGATTTGCTAAGTTCCAGTCAGGGCACAACAGAGACGAAAGGTAGACAGCTAATAGTGCAACACCAAGAATAAGACTGAATGAGAGTCTGTCTGAGAGAGGGGTCTTCTCTCCTGTTATGTGGGGAAAGTTCAGGCTTCAGAGGCTCTGAAATTAAGATAGAAGGGGAAGAAAGAAAAAATTTTGAGTAAAATAACTAATGGTTTTCGTTGGCATTTTGTGAATACCTTAACATTTCATAAATAAAATGTATGGTTTTCGCCTCTCATATCTTTACTTTCTAAAGCACTATAATGGAGAGAGCCAGATTTAAAACCAAAATTGATGAGATCACTTTGTCCTCTGTGAGGTCTATTCAGAGGACAAGGAATTCTACTCTAAGTAGGTTAAGGTAGAGTAGACCACTCATAAAGCACATCTCCAAGGGGAAATACCAGAAATGAGATGTGTGTGCCTGTGTTCAGAGTGAAATACGCTCCCAGCCTCTCGATCATCTGAAATGTTGATAAATGCATGTGAGCTTTCAGAGTAACTGGACAAGGGAGACATCATCAAAGTGATGGCTCAGAAAGTATTGTTTCTTGCCTTTTGGAGGGGTGGCGCCAAGATTCTCAACTGTTAACATATCAGTGACACTGGAAGTGAACTAGCCTAAGGACAAGAATGATTCAGACTATGTACTATGTACAATTACATGGTATGGAGAACTTGCACTCACATAACACTACACTTGCAAGTACTTTATATGCTTTCATTGTTCACTGCCATTGAGTTGACTGTGACTCAGGTTGACCTTAAGTATGACAGGGATGATTGGCAGGTTTGAGTCCATCATTGATGTTGTGTCCATCCATCCAACTGAGGGTCCCCTTCTTTACGTACGCCATCTCCATGCATAATGTCCTTTTGTAATGATGTGCCCAAAATAAGTGAGTCGCCTTTGCGTCTAAAGAACATTCGGGTTGCACTTCTTCTAAGACTGATTAGTTCATTCTTTGGCAGTCTGTAGTTGTTAGGTGCTGTCGAGTCAGTTCCGACCCACAGTGACCCTGTGAACAACCGAACAAAACACTGCCCAGTCCTGTGTCATCCTCACAGGTGTTCCACTTGAGCCCATTGCTGCTGCCACGATATCAATCCATCTCATTGGGGGTCTTCCTCTTTTTTGGCTGGCCCTCCACTTTACCAAGCATAATGTCCTCCTCCAGGCACGGTCACCGTCCTGAGACCATGTCCATAGTATGAGCATGAGCAGCCCATAGTATATACTCATTCATCATTACCACTACAGTTTGAATGCATGCATTCTTTAGTCTTCTTTTTTGTTATTCAACTTTTGCATGTATATGAAGCAGTTGAAAATACCATGGCTTAGTCGTCACAGAGGCATCTTTTCTTGAAAATGGTCTTTGGCAGCAGATTTGCCCAATGTAATACATCATTTGATTCATTGATTACCTCCATGAACAAAGACTGCTGAGCCAAGTAGAATGAAATTTATTGACAGTTTCAGTTTCTTCCCCATTGACATGATGTTATCAGTCTAGTTGGGAGGATTTTTGTATTTTTCACCTTCAGGTGCAATGTACTGGAGATTTTACTCTTGAATATCACTAGTACTTAAAGCTGTCTTCATTTTCAGTAAGCAAGGTTGTGTCTTATGTGTGTTATATGTTAGTAAGTCTTCCTCTAGACCTGATGCTGTATTCTTTATATAGTCTGGTTTCTCAGATTATTTGTTCAGCATAAAGACTGAATAAGGTAAAGGATGCAGGCCTGCCACACAGCTTTTCCAGTTTGGGACCATTATTATCTCTTTATAGCTGCCTCTTGATCTAGACACAGGTTCTGCATGAGCACAATGAAGTATTCTGAAATTCCTGTTCTTTTACAATGCTATCTATAGTTTGCCATGATCCACACAGTTCAAAGCCTTCATGTAGTTGATACAATACACATAAACATCTTTTGGGGGTTCTCTCACTATAGCTAAGATCCATCTGAAAACAGCAATGAAATCCTCTGTTTCTTATCCTCTTCTAAATCCAGCTTGAATTTCTGGCAGTTTCCTGTCATTTGCCATACTATGGTGGATTGTGTGTTGCTGGGATGCTGGAAACTATGCCATAAGTATTTCAGATACCAGTAGGATCACCCATGATGGACAGATTTCAAGGTCGTAAAGCCTGGCCGTGTACTAAAAATGACCTAAAGAAAACCCTGTGGGTCACAACAGAAGGTACTTTAAGTGGGAGATGGGATGCCTCTGTTAAGCAACAGAACTGAACTCTGATGACCTAAATTGGATTATTAAGAAAAGGTATAAGGTGGTTAATGGAATCACCAGAAACACTCAAGCTTGGAGGCTTGGACAATAGGCATAAAAAGAGGGAGACTTTACCAACAACTCTGAGGTTTTGTTCTAGTAGAAAATGTCAATACTCTGTTAGGAGTAAAGCAAAGTGGTTTATTAAGGAATAGAGACGTTTGAAGCAGGAGAACACAGAGTGCTCTGATGTTCTGAAGAAGAGATGAGCCTTTTCCATAGAAAAGTAGAGAAGGGAGTCCTTGATCACAATCACAGGGCTCAGGGATTACATATGCTTGCAAGACAATAGCAAACTGCAATGGTGCACACTTAGCTAACCAATCCGCTAACTAAGACTTCCTGCAGCCAGCCCAGACTGACCCTGTGAAATAAGGACCTATGGGGTCTTCCCCTGGGGCATACTGCACAAGCATTCTTCCACCCTGGTCAACATGTACTTCACAAACCATATCCTTCCTTGCTTCCTCCATTGTTTGTAAGACATTTACAAGGTTCTGAATCATAGGCTCCATTCTTTAGAAGGCAGAAGAGAGGACTAACTAAAGTTTAAGTTAAAAACAAAAGGCTCCCTTATACAAATAATAAATAAGGGGGAATCGGATGCAGACCGTGCAGACCCGGTCAGGAGTTCAAGTCCCTGTGGGCCCAAGCGTTGCTGACCGTCCAAACCATAGGCTCTGAGGATCAGACTTTGGCCACCTAGCAGACATAGCAAAATGTCCCTTATCTGATTATTCAGTTATGCTGGTTAGTAATTCCATACATCAGCCCTGGATACTCACAGATAAATGTAAAAACCTTCCCTAAAAGCCGAGACTGTAAATTCCAAAAAGGCAAAGTTTTTCCCCCCCCAAAAACCGTTAGAGGATATAGAGAAACTCTGTTAACTGATGGTATGTGGAGGGGATTATAATCAATGTAATGAAACAAGGTATATGAATGTTTGAATGTGAAACCGATGATGTGCCCTGAAAACTTTCACTCAATCCACAATAAAAACCTTAAAAAAAAACAAAAAAAAAAACCTACAAAATTTAACAGCATTTCCAAATTATTACATTTTAGAAGTATTTTGCTCATATTGTACATATATTTGTGTCTCCAACAAAACTAAGCACAGAAAAAAAAAAAAAAAAGGCTCTGATTCAGACCAAGGTAATTCAACATCTATCTTGCCAAGCACCTCAGTTCTAGAATACTCTTTCACATTCTCCCCTTTTGATCAAGAGTCTTTGTAGAGATTCTTTGACCACTGTTAATTAAGAGTGCTTTCTTTTGCATATACTTCTAATTTGAGCTTTGGATGGCTGCTCATTGAGCTTTTGAGACCCCAGACACTACGTATTACTCTATTCTTCCTGTTAGTAAGTGCCATTGAATTGGTTCTACTCATAGTGACCCTGTATAGGGTTTTCAAGCTTATAAATCTTTGCAGGAGCAGAAAGCCTTGTCTTTCTCCTGCTTTCTCACTGACTTTGTGGTTCACATTCCAGTGCTTATATACTGCAGAGCCATTGTTCTCCAGTGAACAGTTACCATTCAGGTCAGTGGGCTCTGAAAACTGCTATAGTTTAGAATATTTTTCCTCTCTGATCCATTAATTGGGGTATGTGTGAAAGCACATTTGGAGGAACAAAGTAGTATGAAGAAAAGTCTAACTTAAGCTGTGAAATCGGTTTACTCTAAAGGTATTTGTTGTTGTTAGGTTCTGTTGCATCAGTTCTGACTCATAACACCATTGACATTATGAGTTATGGCCCATTACTGCAGCTACTGTGTCCATGTCAATCCATGTTCTAGTTTGTGCTGACCCTCTCCTTTACCAGAGATTGATCCCCCATCATGTCCAAAGTGCATGAGATGAACTCTCACCATCCTTACTTCTAACCAACCTTGTGGCTGTAGTTCTTCCAAGAAAGATTAGTTTATTCTTTTTTAAAAAACAAAACAAAAACTTTTTAACATGAATTGAATGAAGGTGTACACACAAGATCATCAGTTTTACATTCAATAAGGCATACATTTTATGTTCTCTCAATGATTACACTCCCCTCCATGCAACAACAGCTCTCCCACTTCCTCCCTGGAGTTCCTTTTTCCATTCCACCCACCTTCCCATCCCTTCTCAACTTTGTCCAGAGGTAAATGCTGCCCGTTTGATTTTGAATGATTAACCATTCCATGGTGTGCAGTCCTTACCTTACTGGTGGTGTCGTTCCCACTATATACTTAACTACTGTTTAGCTGCAAATTGGACCACAAAGGAAATTTCCTTTCTATATTCAATACATAAGAGTGAAATTTAGTATAATTTATTATTGATGGAAAAGTTTTAGGGATGGCCTAAGGGTCGCTATGGGTCGGACCCGACTCGATGGCACTTAACAACAACAACAACAAAGCAATCTTTTGCCTATTGCTTCTTGTTCTTAAATGCTGTCAAGTCAGTTGTGACCCTGTATAGGGTTTCCTAGGAGCAGCTGGTGAGCTTGAACTGCCAACCTTGCATGCAGTTCAAACGGCTTTGCAGTCTGGCACATTAACCCACAGCACCACACCAGCTTAGACATCCTCAAATAAGGTAACAGCTATCTTATCCATATTTAAAGCAAAACTGTTTTTAGAATCATTCCAGTCATGTTCTAACCATAACTGGGCTAGATAACACGTGGGCTAGTTTATGTCAGTCCAGAAGCCCTGTTATGGAAGCTACAGGACAAGCATTTGACTGCAAGGTCAGTTTGAACTGTAAGGTCAGTGGTGCAAACTTGCCAGCGCCTCCTCAGAAACCCTATGAAAGGTCGCTATGGGTAAGAACCAACTCAATGGCACTTAACAACAACAACAGTAACTCAGGTTGATAGGCTTTAATAAGGATTTTACACTCGTCAAATTTGTAGTAGTCCTTGTGTAATTTTGGGAAATTCCTCATACTAAGCAATTCTGTGTGAGTCCAAGGAACAAAGTATTTACCAGGACCATTGGGTATTTCCCTGGTGCTCTTCTTGGAGTTGGTAGGAAACAGTTTAAAGGGCATTTTGGGAATGTGTTTTCCCATTAGGTTCTTTAGGAAAAAAAGGAAGTCCGACGGAATAGCAATAAAATACGAAGCTAAAGTATGGTAAAACAGAGAGTCCACAAAGGAGCAGAAGGCATAGAATAGCAGAAGTATGTGAGGCAGAGAAGTCTACTTTTCTAAACAAAATTAGAAATTGCAGCATTTTCTTATTTTGTTTGGTTAACTTAGAAACTTTTTACTGCAGAGAAGTTTGAGCTCATTGCTGTTGTCACAGTACCAATCCAGCTCATTGGGGGTCTTCCTCTTTTTCTTTGATCCTCCACTTTACCAAGCACTGTGTCCTTCCCCGGGGACTGATCCCTCCTGATAATTTGTCCAAAGAATAAGAGACAAAGAGCATTCTGGTTGTACTTCTTCCAACAAAGATGTGTTTGTTTTTCTGGCAGTCCATGATCCTTTTAATAATCTTCTCCAACACCATAACTCAAATGCGTCACTTCTTCTGTGGTCTTCCTTTTTCACTGTCCAACTTTCATATGCATATGAGGCTACTGAAAATATTATGGTTTGGGTCTGGTACACTTCAGTCCTCAAACTGACATCTTTGCTCTTTTAACACTTTAAATAGGTCTTACACAGCAGGCTTGCCGAATACAATACCTCCTTTGATTTCTTGACTGCTGCTTCCATGAGTGTTGATGGTTGATCCAAGCAAAATGAAGTCTTTGACAACTTCCAAGTTGCTGCGTGGTTAAGTGCCATCAAGTCAATTCTGACTGACAGGTTTCTGAGGCTGTGAATCTTTACAGAAGCAGAAAGCCTCATCTTTCTCCCTTGGAGCAGCTGGTGGGTTCAAACCTCTGACCTTGTGATTCGCAGCCCAGTGCTTATCCTACAAAACCACAGCACTTCCACTAGAAGTTTCTGTTGTTAAGTGTCCTTGAGTTGATTTAGACTCATAACGATCCTATATAGGGTTTCCAAAGAGCAGATGGTGAATATGAACCGCTGACCTTGCGGTTCAAACTGACTTTGCAATCCAGTAGGTAACCCATTGATATTGTTTAGTCCAGGAGGAGCCTTTTTTCCCAATTTATTTAGAAGAAAAATAAGGTTAGGCAATTCAAAGACTCTGTAAAGTAGCCACATATTTTACAGAGTGTTTTGGGTAAGGTTATACCAGACAGGTAGTTAGTTAGACGTAGGTAGCAGAACCCTCGTGCTTGTCCATGTTAGAGGCAGGAGTCCCAGAAGGAAACTCTGCACTACCTCTGGATGGTGTTTCTCATTTTCAAAGTTAGTACACTAACCAAAAGTTCACAACTGTTCCCAGAGCCAGGCAAACACCTAGTGGGCTGTTTACCATGGATTTACACAATGTTCTACTTAAACCAATATGTACCTGAGGTGCTCAGGCATTGTCTTGTGGCTGGCAGGCAGGCTTATACTTGTGGCCCATTCTCTGAACTGGCTTATCCTGTCACGGGAGACTTTTAGATGGTGGTGAGCACTGTGTGGGCTTTTAAATTGTCCCTTTCTCACAGAAACTGTGGCTTGAAAGGTTCTGGGATTTCTTCACTATGACTGTTACTGGAGACGCTCTGAAGGAATTGGCCACACCATGCAGGTTATAACAAAGGAAGGACTTTTATTGTACCGCACATGGCTCACCAGATTCTTATCCAGAGACTGAGCCCTGTTTATAGGAAGGACCCTTGTCTATATAGTGTTTGGGTCTTTGGAGCATTACAAAGTGAGCCAAGGGAGGTGTGTACAGCTGGCATTTGCTACTTCATACAGTGGGGGAGGGAGCAGTGAGCAAGCAGGCTGGGTATTCACAGAAGCAGAAGCAAGGAAGTTTT
Source organism: Chrysochloris asiatica (assembly GCF_000296735.1). Taxonomy (NCBI): domain Eukaryota; kingdom Metazoa; phylum Chordata; class Mammalia; order Afrosoricida; family Chrysochloridae; genus Chrysochloris; species Chrysochloris asiatica. Next base: position 6,694,989 of record NW_006408620.1, on the reverse strand, counting down.
CATCGGGGGGCTTTGTTATCTTCTCGGAGATGAGTCTGTACCAGGAGAAGTTTAGCTGGGATAATCACGTGGGGGCTGAGGTGGTTTGTTGCTGAGTTCCTGGAATGTGGACCCTGACCTTGGAATGAGATATGTACTCTGGGGGTAAGGGTGGGCACGCTCAATGCCTGTTTCCACCTGCCTGCCTGCCTCCCTCATGACCAGATAACTAAAAAGGGATTCTCAAAATCCTGTAAAACAAACCTGCTAAGACAGATACTCAATAAAGCTTGAAGAACTAAAATGCAAACACAACAGAACTTGAATTCAAGAGATACTGTTTTAAGTTGACAGAAACTCTTGAAAGTGTGCAGAGCATTAAGCCTACCTACTGCTCTTCACTCACACGGAAGTTCAGGTCCTCTAGGCCTCAGGAGTTTCTGTAGGTGGTATCCCTTCAAATCCCACAATTCGGACACCAGAAATGGCATAGTAGAAATGTTCAATACTCTGTTCCCTAACAAATAAAGCAAAGAGGTATATTGAAGAATAGATCCAGTTCCAGTCAGAGAGACACAGTATCCACAGAATGAAATGAAATGCTGCAACAGTCTAAAGGAGAGTGAGCCTTTATACAGAGACAGCGGAGAATGTGACCACAATCACTGGGTCCAGGGATTACATATAGTTAGTTGAAATGTTGTGAGGTCAGCTAATCCACCCTCAAACAGACTCCCTGGAACCAACACAGCAGAGTCATCTGAACTATCTACGTAAGCATTCTTCTCAGGACAGGCACTGTGTCAGCACTCTCCCAAGACCACCCTGGGAAACATTTCTCCACCAGCCACATCCTTGCCTCCTACACTGTTTGCAAGAAATTCACAAGGCTCCAACTCTCAGACTCCATTCTCAAAAGAGGACAAACTATAAAGTTCAACTTAAAAGAAATGGAGCCCTGATTCAAAGCTAGGTTAATCATGTTCAGTTATGCCTACCACTCCAGTGTTAGGTTTCTCTCACAGTTTCATCAGTATCACATGCAAGTATAATTTTGCTGAAGATAATTCACAAACGGTTGCAGCAGCGCATCAATAGGGAGGTGCCAGAAATTCCAGCCAGATTCAGAAGGGGACATGGAACAAGGTATATCTTTGAGGAAAGCAGAGACTGCCAGAAGGATGCTGGAGGAAGGATTGGAGGAAGACTCACCAACAACCTGTGATCAGCAGCTGATGCAACTTCGAAGAGCTTACTAATGAAGATCAAAGACTACAGCAGTCCTTATGGACTGCATCTTAATGTGAAAAAACAAAACCCCTCGCATTGGACCAATCAATAGCATCATGATAAGCGGAGAAAAGATTCAAGTTGTCAAACTTTCATTTTACGCTCTCTCATCCGGTCCCTGGCATGCCAGGAAAGGGCGATGGTGCAACCATGGCCAAGTCCAAGAGCCATATCATGCACTTCCAGTTCTGAAAATGGCACAGAGATGACATCAAGAAACCCCCATCACAACTATATGAATCTCTTAAGGGGGTGGATCCCAAGTTCCTGAGGAATATGTTTTGCCAAGAAGCACAAAAAGGGTCTGAAGAAGATGGAGGCCAATAGTGACAAGGCCATGGATGCATGGGTCAAGGACATCAAGGCTCTCACAAAGCCCAAGGAGGTCAAGCCTAAGGTTCCAAGGGGTGTCGACGACAAGCTCAGTTGACTGGCCTACATTGCCCATTCCAAGCTGAGGAAGTGTGTTCCAGCACGTATTCCAAGGGTCTGAGGCTCTGTTGGCCGGAGTCCAAGGTCAGTGCTCCAAGTAAGGCTAAAGCTCTAAACAAGGCCTCAACTCAAACTCTGACTCCAAGTCAGGCTCCCAAAGGTGTCAGGGGTCCCACAAAGATGGAGTAGAGTTCACCATCTGAGGACAGGGGGACTAATGTGACCCTTTGGGCTGCCTTCTGTATGGAGCTGGCGTCTTTCTGTGCTATTTTGTACAAATAAACTTAAGGCAGGAGCTGCAGAAAAAAAACCAAATTCATTTTACTTGGATCCAGAGTCAACACTCAAGAAAGAAGCTGTCACGAAATCATACGACGCGTTGCATCAGGCAAATCTGTTGCAGAAGACCTCTTTAAAGTGTTAAAGAGCAAAATGTCACATTGAGGACTAAGGTACACCTGACCTAAGTCATGGTATTTTCAGTTGCTTCAGATGCATACAAAAGTTAGACAATTAGTAAGGTAGACCTTAGAAGAATCAATGCATTTGAATTACGATGTTGGTGAAGAAGATGGAAAATACCATGAACTGCCCAAAGAACAAACACATCAGTGTTGGAAGAAGTGCGGTCCAAATGCTTCTTGGAACTGAGGATGGCAAGCCTTCATCTCACATACTTTGCACATGTTGTCAGGAGAGACCAATCCCTGGAAAAGAACATCATGCTTGGTACAGTAGAGGGTCAGCAAAACAGAGGAAAACCCCTAAAAGATACATTGACACAGTGGCTGTAACAATGGGCCCAAACGTGTCAACAATTGTGAGGAGGGGCAGGACCGGGCAGTGTTTTGTTATGTTGTGTACAGGGACACTGTGGGCTGGAATGGACTCAATGACACCTAACAACAATAATAGGAAAATTTTAACGCCTCTTCCTTTCTCACTGTCTTTCTCTACCCTTTTTCTTCTTTTCTCCCTTCTCTCCTTGCTCTCTTTATTTAACTGTTTATTCTGTTCGAGACTAAATACAGAGGCACTGTAAGAAAATGTTTGAAAGCAAAACTAAAACAACATAAAACCTTTGCTGGGAATGGAGGAATTAGAAATGCGGCACTGTGGGATAATGCACTGGACCGCAAGGTCAGTTTGAACGACAAGGTCAGCGGTTCAAATTCACCAGCCGCACCTTGGAAACCCTATACAGGCATACAGAACTAACTCCACAGCACTTAAACCAACAACAAACGTGCAGGGTAACTGCTCATTTTCTGGGACAAGAGGGTTAACAGGAGATAGCATAGCACCCAGATATGACCACGGAGGCAGAAGCAAATTCTTCCTAGAAACTCACATTATCAGGGGACTTCAAAAAGTTCATGGAAAATTTTCACTGTCTTTTCATACCGTTCTTCCATGAATATTTTGAAACCCCTGCATATGTGAAGGCATCCCTAATGTAAAATGATCAAACCACAGTAATAGGCCAGTGTGACAAATTCTACCCCTAAAAGATACGAATGAGCAATTGGGACATGTGGCCACTAGATGGCAATAGTGCATCTCCATATTTCTGAAATTGAACTTAAACCTGAGGATTTTATCCTTTTCCGTATTGAAACCAATTGATGTACTTGTTGCTGTTGAGTGTCGTCATATTTAAGCATGAAATAACATTTTAAATATGGTTCCAATAAAGCAATGCTTTTAGCTAAAACCTAGCTGTGTTGTGGCACTGTAGGATAAGCACTGGACTGCTAACTGAAAATTGGCAGTTCAAACCCACCAGCTGCTCCTTGGAAACCCTGTGTTGCTGCTAAGCACCATTGAGTCGGTTCTGACTCATAGCGACCCTGTATAGGGTTTCCAAGGAGCAGCTGATAGGTTTGAACTGCTAACTTTGCAGTTTGCAGTCCAGTGCTGATCCCACTGCACCACCTCAGGAATCCTTGGAAACCCTATACAGGGTCACTATGAGTTGGAGCCGACTTGACGGCACTTAACAACAACAACATCAGTTGTAATGTGGTCCCTTCTCAACTAATTTTGATTCTTAACATGATTCACATATCGTCACTGGAACTGCCTTAGATCCCCATCACCTTTTCTCAATTTAGAGTCAAGAGCTCATCCCCTGGCTGTGTTCTTCATTCCAGAGCTTCACATTTACTTCAGAACAAAGCCTTTTCAGGTGCATTTTATCTTCAGGTGGAACACTCGCTCCTCTTTTCACTGTTCTTCCATTCTTTGATCAAATTGGAATCGAATGTTAGAGAAAAAACAATTAGCTTAAGCTGAAAACCCCAACCCAAGTGGGAATAGATTTCAATCTAAGCCAGGCTAGGAGCAATTTAGTCTGCATTGTCAGTGGTGAAAATGCAAAGTTTTTTTGGTGGAATTCAAGTTGAATATAGCAAAATGAATCACATGAGACTCATATGTCTCCCCTACACCACCTCTTTCCCTCTCTCTGTGAAAAATAAAAATAGAATAGTTTCCAGAATACTGCAGCGATCTACAAAGCTAAAGAATTGGACCCTGCCATCTAAAGTGAAACTTTTAGGTTTCTCCCTGTGTGAAGGAAAGAAGCATGATGAAAATTGAGGACACTTGGAATCAATCAGTCCAGTGGACTCGGAGACTACATGAATATCCCCTTCCACAGTCCTGAGACTAGAACTAGATGGTCTTAAAGGGATCGCATTAGAAGGTCCTGGATAGAGTTGGAGAAAATGTGGAACAAAACTCAAAATTATAAAACAAGACCGGGCTTATAAGGGAATAATTATAAAAAATAAACTGGGCTTACTGGTCAGAAAGAGACTGAAGGAACCCAAGACTATGGCCCTTGGTCACCTTTCAGATTTGAAACTGAACCCCATCTTGTGACTCAATTTCCAGCCAAGTGTACAGGGGGACAACAACACTGGTGAGGTATGCTCACTGTGGAATGGTCAGCTATGCAAGATGAAAAGGGCAGCACTTACCTAAGGACAGTGTTTAGAAGGGTGGGATGGAGGGCAGCATGGAAGCAAGAACCCCAGGGAGGAAGAGGGATAACTGATGTTAATGGAGGGGACTGCAGTCATTGAAATGAAACAGAGTATGATTTGTGGGCTATAAAACAGATGATCGGCTCCATAAACCTTCACTCAGCTCACAATAAAGTGTTTTCAAAAATAAATAAAGGAATGGATGCCGAGAGTTGTCAAGTGGATCAGAAAGACTTCAGCAGGGAGTAACATATTTGAAGACCATGGGACGGCCGTACCATCTAGGCATAGGTTAGAGAAGAGTCCGAAATGAGCAAAGGAAGAAACAAAGGCGCAGAGGCTGATGGGTAACCCGAGAGGCTTCAGCTGCTAGAGGGAATTAACTCCCCCCCCCCTGGGTTTGCGTCTTTTCACCAGAGAGTCTAGGAGAGTGAAAGTGATTCAACTGGCTTGGGACCCAAACCACAAAACACACACATATCTTGAGTGACTTCAGTGGGACAGACACCTCTCCAAAAGGTATGTGGGATGTTGTTACAAAGGAGGGGGACTGGGTCCTAGCTGGCCCAAGAGCTTTTATTTTTTTTAATTTTTAAAAATGTTTTATTGTGAATTACATGATAGTTTACATGGGAGAACATAGTTTTACATTTATTCTATCTTATATTGTTTCATTTCCATGGTTATAATCCCCTCCATGCATCATCAACCAACCAAAGGGTATACACTACAAGCCTGTCCCCACTCCGCCCCCCAAGTCTTCAGCACACAGTCGCTCTCCCTCTCTGTATCTAAAGTCCCCAGCTGCTCCATCGCTTCACGTCATCGTCTCTGCCTCCATCTTAGGTAAAAAAATAATTTTGCTGTACTTAAAAAACAGACTTAACTATTCAATGTCATGTTGACAAGAAATCAGAAAAACTGGGATTTTAAATCAGAATGTATGGAAACGGGCATATAAGTTATTCACAATTTATGAATAGTGCAGTCATGCTTTCTTCAAACCTCTATGCTGTCAGTGTTTGGCCTGTTGTCTGTTGTTGGGTGCTGTCCAGTCAGTTCCAACTCCTAATGATCCTATGTATGACAGAACAAAATACTGGCCCATCCTGTGTCACCCTTACATCCTGTGTTTGAGCCCCTTATAGCCATTGTGTCAGTACATCTGAGTGAGGGTCTTCCTCTTTTTTGGTGATTCTCTGCTTTACCAAGCCTGATGTCCTTCTCCAGAGATTGTTCCTTCCTACTACCATCCAAAGCACATGAGAGGGAATCTTGCCATCCTTAATTCAAGGAGCATTTTGACTTTATTTCATACAAGACCGATTTGGTCATGGTATATTTAACCAGTCTTCATCAACACCGTAATTAAAATGCATCAATTCTTCTTTGGTCTTCATTATTCTTTCTCCAGCTTTCTCATGCTCACGATTCCATTGAAAATACCATAGTTTGGCTCAGGCACACCTTAAGTCTTCAAAGTGACATCTTTGCTTTTTAACACTTCAAAGGGAATTTTTGCAGCATGTTTACTTGATGCAACACATCATTTGATTTACTGACTGCCGTTTCCATAGCCATTGATTGTGGATCCAAGTAAAATGAAATCTTGGACAATTTCAATCTTTTCTCCACTTACTTTGTTGTTTATTGGTCCAGTTTTGAGGATTTTTGTTTTCTTTGTGTTGAGCTGCTACTCATATGAAAGTCTATATTGTTGGATCCCACATCAGTAAGGACTTCAAGTCCTCTTCACTTTCAGCAATCATGTTTGTGTCATTTGCATGCTGCAGGTTGTTAATGAGCCTTTCTCCAATCCTGATGCTATATTCTTCATATAGTCTAGCTTCTTAAGATTATTTGCTCAGCATCCAGACTGAATAAATATGGTAAAGGATGCAAACCTAGCACATACCTTTCCTGATCTTAAACCACACAGTAAGCCCTTTTACTGTTCAAATTACTGTATCTTTGTCTATGTTTAGGTTCCACATGAATGCAATTAGGTGTTCTGGAATTTCCATTCTTCACAATAGTATTCATAATTTGTTAGGATCCACACAGTCGAATGTTTTTGCTTAGCAATGAAACACAGGTTAACATCTTTCAGGTAAACACTGGTTAACATCTTTGCTTTCAGCCAAGATCCAGCTGACATCAGCAATTAAATTCCTTGTTCCACAATCTTCTGAATCCAACTTGGATTTCTGGTAGTTCCCTCTATGCCAAGAGCTTTTAATTTATCACTTTTGGTTAGACCTCAGAACTATTGTAGGTTTGGTTCCGGACTCCCACAAAACACAAATGTTTTGGTTTTTCAGTGCATATGAAAGTGATGTTTACATTATATTGTAGTCTGTTGAGTGTACAATGATGCTGACATTTGAAATAGTGTGAGAATGTCCACCAGGTGACAGAGACACATAAAGTGAGCTTATGTCATTGGGGAAAAAATGACGCTTATAGACTTTGTTCCACGCAAGGTCCTACAAATTCTTCAATTTTGTAGAAAAAACTCAAAATATCGGCAAAGTGTAATCAAGTGAATAGGACACGGTATGCCTGTATGTGACCATATGTTGTTGTTAGGTGCCATCGAGTCGGCACCGACTCATGTGACCATATGGAAGCCAGGTTATTGCATTTTCAAACCACCTCTGAGGCGACAGCTAACCAAGAAACGGGTTCGCGTTGTAAATTTGGGCTGTTGGGCCTAGTTTATAGAGTCTGGAGTCCTGGTGTGCCATTGTGGGGTCAACACTAGACTGCTAGCCACAAGGCTGGCAGTTCAAACCCATCAGTCACTCCTTGGGAACCCTCTCCAGGGTTGCTATGAGCTGGAACCGACTTAATACCACTGAACACAACACACACAGAATACCAGGACACATTCCTAATTGCAGCCCCCCACAGGGCTTTCAGTCCAAGTCCCTGGAGACCTTGTTAAAATGGTAGGTTCCCTGGCTCCATCTCTTGAGGCTGTGAATTAACAAGTCTGAGGTGTGGCTCAGGAATCTGTATTTACTATGTCCTGCAAGGGATCCTGGGTTACAGAGTCAGCAGACCACACTTCAAGAAATGTGTTTCCCTGCAGACAGTAAATTATAAAGACTAAAAAAAAAAAAAAAATGACAGAAATCCAAGTTAGACTTGAAGTCAGTTAAAAGCTGCTGGGAGAATCTGGCCAGTGGCCATTTACCCATGCTGCCTGCTGGCTGGCTTCCTCCTTTGCTGGAAAAGAAGCTGAGCAGACGGAGGCTGGAACCTGGAGGCTGAGTCATCAGCCCTTTGAATAGGTACTCTGCTTCCTGTGTGAATCCAACCATTGGCTGTGAAGGGGACACCTCCCAGCCACACCTTGCTAACCATCAAAGGCAACTCTTTGGGGTTCGATGCTTTCAGTAGCTACTCAGTGTTCTTCCATGGGCCAGCTTGGTACTTTTGGCAACCTGTCTCTCCCAGTAATCCCTTCAGAAAAGCCTCAGCTCCAACAGCCTGCATATGCTGATTCCAACCTTTCAAACGCACCCCCCAGAAAGGCCACCCCTTAGTGAGGAGCCCAGCCATCATCTCCTCTTCTAGAAATCCCTGATTTCAGCCCTGCCATCCACTAACATCCAGCTGATGCTTCTTCACTGCTTTCCATCCTGAGCTACGATGTGGAGTGGAGATAGGTTCTTAGCCCTGGCTTACATTAGCATCACCTGGAAGATGCTGACAACTCATGATGCCCAGGCGGCTCCCTAGACTCATTAAAGTGCAATCACTGAGGGATCCGGGCACCAGGCGCCAGAAGCTTCCCAAGCTTTTCCAGCGTGCAGCCTAGGTTGAGAACCTTGAATTTGGAGTCAGAACAATCTTAAGTTTGAGCTTTGAATCTGCCATTTAATTGACAAGTGACCTTGACCGGGGGAACTGACAGTAAAGGGAAAATAGCCCTCAAGCACTATTATCTCCGTGGTCCTAGTGAGAGATTTACTCAAGATCTGGATCTCACATCTTATTCTGAGGAAGTCTGGGGACTCTCAGGGAACCACGCCCCTACCCCCACCCCGCCTTTTTTTTTTTTGAACAAGACCATCCTCCTAATTCAGGAGGATGAAGAGGCATGGCAGCTTTGGAACAAATGCTCTCCAAAGCTTTGGAGGTTTGGTGATGTGGCAAGAGGCAATCTGGTGGCCTCTTTATAACACACGCTGACCTTGCAATTTAAACGGACCTTTTGGCCCAGTGCATTATCCTGCAGGGCTACGCCAGGGCTGCCAACAGCAACAACAACAAATCTTGGTGTGGCACTGTAGGATCAGCACTGGACTGTTAACTACAAGGTTGGCAGTTTAAACCCACCAGCCATTCCTTGAAAACCCTATATAAGGTCGCTATGAGTTGGAACTGACTTGACGGCACTTAGGAAGAATAATCCCCCATTAGGAGCTCCCCCAGCCATGCCAGAGTGGGAGTGTGGGACCCTGTGTGGCTGGACATTGATCTCTCCAGCAGCACTGTTCTAGGGCTAAGTCTGTAGCCCACACTTCCCCATTCCTGTCCCATGTGGCAAAACCCCAGAGATACTCACTGAAGGTAACACTGTGCCGAGGCCGAGTATCATCTCTCTCCTCACATGTGTCCACCCAACAGATAAAATCACACTATTGTCCTTCTACAAACACAGGCACTTTCTTCCTACTTCCTCTGGTCTGTGTTTGTTCTAGTTGATGCCACGTATTGAACAAATGTGCAGTTAAAGCTTTGGGACAAGGAACATCCTGAGTGTTCAGAGAAATGCCCAGGCGATGGCAGGATAGACTTTGCACTGGTTCTTAGGTGAGCCACCATCCCTGGAAATTCTCAGCAGTGCCCTCAATACCCACCACCATATTCCCTGGTATATAAAAACCCTGTACAACCTCGTTTGTTGAAAGGGAAGAGGACTTGAAACACTTACTGATCAAGATGAAAGACCACTGTCTTCAGTATGGATTCCACCTCAACAGAAACTGGACCAAAAAGCAGCATCATGATAAAAGGAGAAAAGATTGAAGTTGTCAAGGATTTCGTTTTACTTGGATCCACAGTCAATGCCCAAAGATCCTGGTTGTTGTTATCAAGTGCCTTCGAGTTGATTCCGACCCATAGTAACTCCCTACAGGGTTTCTGAGGAACAACTGGGGAGCTTGAATGGTGGTTCAAGCTGTTGACCTTGCAGTCAAGCTATGTTTGCAATCCAGCGCATTAACCCACAGCACCATGCCAGGACTCCCATCGTGTAATGGAATATCACCAGCCTGACTCCTATATTAAGGCCTGGTTTATTTCGAGGATGGTTTGCAAACTTTTATGATCATGAGAATCACCTGAAATGCATATAAAATTCAAATTTGGGGCCATGCCCTACAGTTGTAATAGACCCAGAACCCACATTTTCACAAGTATCCCATCTTGCCCTAAATGGCTCAGTTACTTCACTCTTACAAACCATTTCTCTTAAATGGAAGCCCCCACTAATGGTCTCAATGGGTGTTTAAGCACCGCCTTATGCTAAGTGACTTGGCAGTATGTCTCACTGAAAGAGGCACCTAATATCTGTTTCCTCTTCTCTTGAATCTGAATATCACCTGGTGGCCTGCTTTGCAATACAAAGCAACAGAAGTGATGATGTCTCCATTCTAAGACTAGACCTTTAAGAAGCATTGTATGTTTCTATGTGTTCTCCTCATGTGTTCGCCTCGTGTCTCTGGCATCACTACACAAACATACCTGAGCCAGTCAACCGGGGGATAAGAGACACATGATCATCTCAACCACCACCCAGATTTGTGAACATGTCCAGCCAATATGGACAGAGCTGGCCAGCCAACCTCCATCTGTCAGCAGTGGACACTTGTTGCCATATGTCTCTGCTAGGCAGCAATAGCAGACTCCTTCGCTGCCATCTTTGAGACTCTACTATCACGCAAAGAAGCCAAATTATTGGGAAAAGAGAGATCAAAAGACATAGCTTTACCTCCCTGATGTGTGCTTAGGTACACATAAGAATCACCCAGGGATCCTGTGAAACGCTAGATTCGGATTCAGTATATCTGGCTTGGAAAGGGCAAATTCTCTGTGGGGAGTTGGACCAGAATGAACCAACTCAAGGTCCTGAGAACATGGCAGTGACCGACAGCACTGTGGTCAGATGAGGGAAGACAGCCGGGTCCGTTAGATTGGTATATCTGTCCATGGCCTTAAGTTCCATTTTGCTGGGCATGGGGTACCTCTAGTACACTCTAGAGTTTCCAATACTAACCCAGAGTGCTCCTTGGAGGCCAGGATGGCCAAATTTTGTCTCTCATACTTCGGATATATTGTCAGGAGGGACCAGTCACTGGAGAAGGACATCATGGTTGGTAAGGTGGAGGGTCAGAAAAAAAGAGGAAGACCCCGAGTGAGATGGATTGGCAAAGTGGCAGCATCAATGGGCTCAAGCGTGGCAACAATTGTGAGGTTGGCCCCAGGATCGGGCAGTGCTTTGTTCTGTTGTGCATAGGGTCGCTATGAGTCGGTATTGACTCAATAGCACCTAACAACAACAACAACAACAACAACAACCCAATGTGTGTCGATAGTAAGTGCTCAATGAATATCGTTCAAATGGTCGAATGAATGGACAACTCCCATAATTAAATGTGAGCCCCGCTGTGGTTTAGAGATATTAAAGGAATTAATCAAAGCCTCTCAGCTCCTAATTGCAGAGCCAAGAGTAGAACTTGGAGCCATGTGGTGCTGACAGTCATCTATTTCCATTGAATGGCTCTGTTAATGGTCACAGGAGTTCTGGGCTGTGGCACTGGGCGGGAGAACAGCAGTGAACAGAACAGAACAGAAAAGGAGAAATCTGAGCTTTTGCCCCATGGGCGATGAATCAGAAACCTCAGCTCCTCAAAGGCAGACACACTCTGCAATTAGCATGTTCCAGACACCTGGCAGAGACGCTGAATCTGTGAGTGATGGCCCACACCACCTCCCCCAGCCCCTTCCACCTTTGAGGCCTGGATCCCAGCAGGCTTGGGTGGGAATTGTGGTCAGGAGAGTCTGGGATGTGATGAGTTTTTCTTGGAGACTGTAAGCATCTGGTCATACCCCCAGGTGTGGCTAAACCAAAATGAATATTTTTAACATTCTGTTAAATTGGGATGTATTACAAGGAGAGCGTAAACCCTGTTCAGAAAGAGGAGACATGGGAAATTTAATGACAGAGTTAAGAGCTTTGTGTTCAAGTCTGTGAGAATTTTCATATCAGGGAGGACGTTCGTCTATGCTTTATGTTAATTAGGCATTCCCAGTGGGACCCGTTTAAGGTGAAATTGGAGTGGGAGTTTATGTTTCATTGAATAATGACCCCTAGAGATATCCACATCTGAATGCCCAGAACCTGTAAATATTACTTTACATGGCATGTAAAGTAATATTTTACATGTTACTTTACATGGCAAAAAGGATTTTATAGATGGGATTAGGTTAAGCATCTTGTTTTGGGGAGATTATCCTGGATTATCCTGTTGTGCCCAATGTCATTACAAGGGTCCTTGTAAGAGAGAGATAGGAAGAGAGGAGATACTAAAATGCTTAATTGAAGATAGAGGCAGGGGTCATGAGCCAAGGAATGAGGGCAGCCTCTAGAACTGGGGTGGGGAACATCCGGCCCATAGGCCGTCTGAGGCCCGAGAAATCATTTAATCTGACCCTGCCAAGGTAACTGCAGTTCCAGCCATCACATTGGTGGTGGTTATGTGCCATGGAGTCAGTCCGACTCACAGTGACCCTGCACAGGGTGTCTGAGGATGTAAATCTTTATGGGAGCAGAAAGCCTCGTCTTTCTCCCGCAGAACAGATGGTAGTTTTGAACTGCTGACCTTGAGATTCTCAGCCTGATTTGTAACCACTACGCTACCAGAGCTCCTTAACCATCATCTTACTGTTGTTGTTAAGTGCCGTCGAGTCAATTCCGACCCGTAGCGACGCTTTATAGGATTTCCGAGGAGCAGCTAGTGAGCTTGAACCGCCGACCTTGCAGTTCAAACGGCTTTGCAGTCTGGCGCATTAACCCACAGCACCACACCAGGATTGGGATGAGTTAATTAAATATTGGAGTCCTGGTGTGGCGCTATGGGTTAATGCACCGGACTGCAAAGTCATTCTGAACTGCAAGGTTGGCAGTTCAAGCTCACCAACTGTTCCTTGGAAACCCTATGCAGGGTCACTATGGGTCGGAACTAATTCTGTGGCACTTACCAACAACAACAATTAAATATTTGACCAAATAGAGCAGGCTAATTTTTAAGTTAATAATTTTGTATGGCCCGTGAATGATGTTACACATTTTGGTAGAAAAAAGGTTCCTCACCCCTGCTCTAGAACTGGAAAAAGCAAGGGAAGCCTCAGGAGAAAGCAGCTCAGCTGACATCCAGTGAAACTGACTTTGAAGGCTTACAGATTGCCAGAACTGTAAAACAACACATTTTGTCATTTGAAGCCACTAAGTTGGTGTTAACTTGTTGCAGCTGCAAGAGGACACGAATGTAGTGTTGAAGGAAGGGCAACTACCACCCGTGGTACCCAACAGATTTAGGTAGTTCTCAAGATGCCATCCTCTAAGCAGAAAGTTCTTATCTTCTCTGTTCTATTTCTACCTCTCTGATTATTCAAGCAGGTATGGGACTGGTATGTACTTTGGACATGTTATTAGGAAGGACCAATCCCTGTAGAAAGACATCATGCTTGGTAGAGGGTCAGCAAAAAAATAAAGGAAAACCCTTAATGAGATGGATTCACAGTAGCTGCAACCATCAATAAGGAGCTCTGGTAGTGTAGTGGTTACTAATCAGGCTGCGAATCACAATGTCAGCAGTTCGAAACTACCAGCTGTTCTGTGGGAGAAAGATGAGGCTTTCTGCTCCCGTAAAGATTTACAGCCTTGGAAACCCTGTACAGGGTCGCTCTGAGTCGGAACCGACTCCACGGCACATAACAACAACAACCGTCAATAGGCTCAAACATAGCAACGATTGTGAAGCTAGCGTAGGACCAGGCAATGTTCTGTCCTGTTGTACACTGGGTCACTATGAGTCAGAGCCAACTAGACCGCACTGAACAACAATGACATCTGCTGCTAATCTTACACACACACACACATATTTAAAACTTTTTATTGTGAATTGAGTGAAGGTTTACAGAGCAGATCCAACAAATCACACACTTTGTTTTATTTCAGTGATTGCAATTTTTTCCCTATAATAACAGTGATCCCACTTCTTCCCTGTGGTTCCAATTTCCATTCAACTCTCCTTCCCAAACATTCGGAACCTTGTCCCCAGGTAAATAGTGCCCTTTTGATCTTGAATGGTGACCATGCCATAGTGAGCAGACCTCACTAGTGGTGGTGTCCCCCTATCAAACTACCACCACTTGGCTGAAAATTGGCCATCAGGGTGAGTTAAGTCCAGACCTCATTGGTGGTGAGGGTTTTAGTCTTGGGTTCCTTCAGTCTTTTTCTGACCAGTAAGACTATTTTATACTTTTGAGTTTTGTTCCATGGTGTTTCCTACTCTAAGACCTTCTAATGTGAACCCTTTCAGAAGAATGGCCAGTGGTAGCCAGGAACCATGTGGTTCTTTGGTCTCAGAATCATGGAGACTAATGTTCACTCACCGCTCCATTGGTCCATTGAACAAATTGATTATAAGCGTCTTCAATTCTCATCACTCTTCTGTCTTCCATACTTGGAGAGACTCATAGTTGCATTCTAGATGGTTACTCATGAGCTTTTTTTTAAAAGTTTTTATTGTGAATGGAGTGATAGCTTACATGGGAGAACATAGTTTTTACACTCATCATTTCATTGCAATGATTACAAACTCCTCCGTGCATTATCATTCAACAATATTTGCTTCTATTCCCTCTGGTTTTTTTTTGTTTTTTTTTTATGGGGGTTGGCGGGGAAGGGAATGTACACAGACACACTCAGAAATATATAATAATTTAAACAACCAGAGGGCACATTCTGCAAGCCTGCTGCTAACCTTTCTTAGTTAAGAAAGGGAAGGCCTCAGATTCAAAGCCTCCTGCACTCAACAGTTTGTATTGTGAATTTAATAGCACTTTAAATATACTATTTAACTTAATCGCTTACAAGCAATATTGGTTTTCAAACTAATGTAAAGTTTCCTTTTGAATAAATGTATTTATATAAAAAGTTGATTTAAAGAAAAATGTTCAGTAAACAGTAGCACTGGCTGGTCAGAGATAAGCAGACAGCACGTAGGTGGGTCGGAAATAAATGAAGCATAGGAACCTCATTGTTGTTAGGTGCTGTTGAATAGGTTCCAATTCATAGAGCCCTTGGACAGGGTTTCTGAAACTGCCTTATCTTTCTTCTGCGGAGCAGCTGGTGGGTTCAAACCACCAACCTTATGGTTTGTAGTCCAATGCTTATCGTACAGAGCCACCACATCCTTCCGCAGTGGTTAAATCAGGAAATGGACTTCCAGTGTTTGACATTCTTTTTGACTGTGAACCATTTGAACTTCTTTGTTGGGGAATTCCCTACCTCTTAAGTCTTAGTGGGTTGCAGAACTCAATTCTTAATCACATAAGCTGAAAATGCCTGCTAATCAGTTCCCAGCCTCCCTTGCAGCTAGGGCATGGTAGCATGACCTAGTCTTCACCAATTACATGCGTTATGTCAGGCCAACACTAAAGAAGTTGCTTTCTGAAGGAGGTGTTGGCTGTGTAAGATCAAGTTCTTGAGGCAAGCTGCTTGTGAAAGCAGTGACTTGCTTACCAAACTCTGTTCTGTGAACAGTCTGAGGCAATCAGAAATGATCTGGCTGCATATCTCTAAGTGTGTGCACAAGCCAATATTCTTTTTATGAATTCCTTTTCAGTTTAAATAGCCAGAGTTACTGTTGTTTGTAACTAACCAGTCCAGCTACCGTGGAGTTGATACAGACTAATAGTGACCCTACATGTGTGAGAGAAGAACTGTGCTCCATAGGGTGTTTGTTTGTTTTTTGGAAAAAATCACAGTGACTTTATTACTCCCAACACAGGGCAGGTCTTCATGGGGTGGTAGGAGGCGGCTCTGGGCACCTACTTGCTGGCAGTGAGTGGGTTCCTCAGGACCACGATGATAGTCCCCAGGCAGGAACGTGTTGGAGATGTAGCGGTCCTTGTTGACGGACTTGGACTTCTTGCCCTTGCCACTCTTGGGGACCTCGGTCCACATCTCTGTCGCATTCTCTAGCACCACGTGGCAGTGTCTGTGGAAAGCCTTCACGCGGCCTAGCAGCTTCTTGTTCCGACAGTTGATGAGCACTTGGGAGTTGTTCTTAAGCGACTGCGTGAGCACCGAGAGTGGCCCCATGTTAAACTCCTCTTCCTCCCACTTCTGCAGCGCTTCTGGGCTCACTCCGGGGTTTGTTGAGGAGGCTCCTAGTGCTGGCAGTGTTCTTGGGTCACTCCCGTTTCCTCCATGTTGCTTCTGCCTCTCTGTAGGGTTTTTTCAGTGGCTGGGTTTTGAGAAGTTAGTCACCATGCCTTTCTTCCAAGGTACCTATTCATGGACTTTTAATTGCTAACCTTTCAGTTAGCAGCCATGTGCTTAAGCATTTGCAGCCTTTGGGATGCCGACTTGTAATCAAGAACCCTGACTAATACCAAATTTAGTACCAGATACTTTGTACTTTAAGCAACAGAGACTCTAATATGAATTTGGCTGAGTCGAACAAGCAGGGTAGATAACACCACGGGCCTGCTTTTCCAGACTGGGAGGCTGTGACCTTTGTCACACTTTTGCAAAACATTTGGTTTACACCAGGTTGGTAAACTTCATCTGTTTCAGGCTCTGCCACGCATATGGTTGCACCTACTCAGCTCGACCTTTGTAACATGAAAGCAGTCAGAGATAACACATGTGTAAGTGAGTATGGCTGTGTTCCAGCCAAACTGTATTTTTTTAAAGTTTGGCAGTTGCCTGGACAATTGAAGAACTGAAACCCGTGGACCAGAGTTTCACTTCTTCAATTGTCGTTGATTTTTCTCCAACCGTGTACCTGTGGAAGCAGGCCATTAGGATGTCCACATGGCTAGCTTCTTAAAACCTTCAGTATGGTCCTACAAGAAAAAGTCCATCGTCAGCCAAATGTGGTCCATCTAATGGTGCAAAGGAAAGGCAGTATGGATTTGCTGAGATTCTTCCTCCCAAAGACCTGTGAAGGAAATCTGTGGAGCGTCTGATGATTTGGAGATTTGCAGGAATGGTGAAGTCAGATTCTAAACCTGGAGTAAAAGTGTTGTTGGCTTCATAAAGTCTCTGCTTCATAGTCTTCTTTGCATTTTTTATAACATCTTAAGATTTTTAATTTTTTTATTTTTAATGAGCTCATGGGCCCCAGAATAGCAGGACTTGGCCCATAAGCTCAGCATCAGTGGTGGTGGTGTGCTGTGGAGTCGGTTCCAACTCATAGCGACCTTCTACAGAGTTTCCTTGGCTTTAAATCTTCACAGGAACAGAGAGCCTCATCTTTCTCCTGCAGAACGGCTGGTAGTTTCAAACTGCTGACCTTACAGTTAGTAGACCAACTCATAACCACAACGCTATCAGAGCCCCTCCCGCATCAGTAGTGGGGAGAACAAAGGCAAGATGTATGTTGTCTTTAATAGCCTTTGAGTCAGCTCCAGCTTCTTTTGTGAGACCTAAGGTCTCCATGAAACGTTGCCCAGTCTTGCAGTGTGGTGGTGATACTTGGTATATCTGAGTGCATGGTGTGAGTCTATCTCATGGAATAGCTCCTTCATTTTCACTGCTCCTTACTCTCCCAAACATGATGTCCATTCTAGCCATCCGTGTGTCTTGATGATGCATCCAAAGAAAGTGAATTGAACTCTTGCTAAACTCACTGCTAAGGAGCATTTTGGTTGTGTTCCTTGTAAGCTGGATTTGTTCATGGGATCGTCAATATTTGTTCAGCAACACCACAGTTCAAATGCATCAGTTCTTGTGTCTTCCTTTTCCATTATCTGGGATTACTGAAAAAAATACGCCAGAACCTCTAGCATTTTTCACGAGCCTAAGAAGGTAGGTTGGAGTTACTGTCTCGAGATACAGAAGAACACAGGTATGGGGCTAGGAGATAGTTCTCCAGCTCAAAAATGACATGTAGATAAATCTTTGGCTGGTTTGACCTTGCATGGCCAAAGGAACCTCATTTAGGACCTAGAACAGTCTGTGGCTATCCAACCTTGAGCCACTCTGGACTCTATACCTCACAACCACAGAAAGAAGGACCTTCTCCCCATTGCACCTCCTAGATATGTCCATAGACGATTGTGGACAAGGGAAATGGTTCCATCAAACATACCAGGGGCTCTGAATGGAGTGACCATGGGTCTCCTACCCCATCAGGGAAGGGACTGCTGAGGCTTCACAAATAGCAGTGAACATGTGGTTACTGGAACATTCATTGTGGTCATCCTGTTCCTTTATCCACATTGTACATTGGGTGTGTGTGACTTCACTTTTAGCCATAAGTCACTGGGCCATAAGCAGCCGCCTGTAGACATGCTAGAGAGGTCAGAGGAGAGCAATAAGAGGCTCTGAACTGCTAGCTGACATGGCAACTAGTTGAGACTTCAGGAAAGGAGTTCATTTGAATGTATAAGAATTCATTTGAATGAATGAATGAATGTATGAGTTTTTGTTTTTAGTGTGGTTATGGAACTAAAGTTGTGTATGCATGTTGGGCAGACAAAGAGTTAGACTGTTGCAGACACTATTGGTTGCCTCCCCAACAATCAGTCCACCCATCTCCGTGTGTGTGGTTCAGAGATGCACCGCTCAGTGAAGGAGATTCACTCCCAAGCTTACAGGTCAGTGTTAGTCATGGTAATTTAACATCTCTGTCCGGGATTGGGTTCAGCATGAAAATCGGAAGGGTGCGCTAAAGGATTTCTGGAAAGCACTTGCTTGGAAAGAGACAGAAAAAATATGGTTTCTTTCCTATTTGATTAAGCCTTAGAAAACTGTTTCTGCAAAGGGCTAGGTAGCAAATAGTTTAGGTTTTGTATGGTATACAGTTTCTGTTGCAGCTTTGTCATTGTAGCATGAAAACAGCCACACACAGTATTTAAACAGGTGACTATACCTGAGTCCAAATAAAACCTTACTTATGAATACTGAAATTTGAAATTTATATCATTCTCATGAATCATGAAGCGTCTTTCTTCTTTTCTTTTTTTCAACCGTTTTCATGTGTAAAAACCATTTCTATCTCACAAGCCAAATAAAAACACAAGCTAGGTCAGATCTGTCTCACGGGCTGTAGTTTAACAATCTTGTGCGGCGCTTTGGAATAAGAACTGGACTGTGAGCCACAAGGTCGGTAGTTCAAACCCACCAGCTGCTCCTCTGAAACTCTATGCAAGGTCATTATGAGTTAGAACTGACTCAATGGCACTTACAACAACAAAAACAGATTCCACCAAGACAAGATCCCTACCTGGAGAGTCTGCCCAGTCCCTTTTCTGTAGGAACTTTACACAAGCCTGTGCCCACTGGCAGCTATTTTGATATATGACCCCAGCCCTGCTCCAGTCATTGTGGGACATGTTCCCCAAGATGACCAATCAAGATCTAACTCCTGGAAACTTGTCATTGGGACTGAAATAGCCTAGCCAAGGGCAGAGACTAAGTTTGTCATTGTATCCCTGATACCTACTTCCAGGCTTGTGCCATCATGGAAGAACAAATGAATGAATTAATGGATGACTATTAGACTGATTTCCTGATTGAAATATGAAACTGAGTGCTGTAAGATGACCACCATTCATCTGCCAAATGGATCAAAAAACCTCTTAAAAAACACAAATCTATGGACCATGTTGTTGTTGTTGTTGTTATGTGCCATCGAGTCGGTTCCGACCCATAGCGACCCTGTATAGGGTTTCCAAGGAGCAGCTGGTGAGCTTGAACTGCTGACCTTGCAGTTCAAACGCCTTTGCAGTCTGGCGCATTAACCCACAGCACCACACCAGGACTCCTGGAAAGCTTTTGTTTGCATCTCCTGTGGGAGATAAAGGAACACACAGTCCCCTTGATAGTGAGCTTTCCCTAGTCCTGGCGTGGCACTGTAGGATAATGCATTAGAACACAAGGTTGGTGGTTCAAACCCACCAGCCATGGCTTGGAAACCCTATACAGGGTCACTATGAGTTGGAACCGACTTGACACAACAATATTTTTGGCATTCCTCGGATAGAAATCAAATATCTCTCTTTCTCAACTTTTTCACTTTTCAGCACAATACATTAGAGTCTGACTTTCATCATCATCTCCCCACTCTGTGAAGCAGGTCTTTATAAAAGCCAAACTGAAGACTAGAACCAGCTACATAGTGTGAGAACCAGGCCAAAGGAAAATGCAGGCTTGCTTGCACAAGCAGCAGTGAGCGTTTCAAGATGGCGACAGCACATGGTTCCCCAACACCCAGGGGCCCTTTGAAGAGTGGGGCTCCAGGTGACTGCAAGGGTCACACACCCAGGAAGCTGTCCCTGTTATAGAAGCCAAGGGAAGATTTACCAGTTGTTACTTCCTTGCTCGCTATAAAAACCATCCATTATAATTTGGATTGGAAATCCCAATGACCCCTTGCCCCCCAAAATGTTTCCCTCTGCTTGCCAGTTGTTGTTTGTTGTTGTTGTTAGGTGCTATCGAGTCGGTACCGACTCACAGCGACCCTGTGCACAACAGAACGAAACACTGCCCGGTCCTGGGCCAACCTCACAATTGTTGCCACACTTGAGCCCATTGATGCTGCCACTTTGCCAATCCATCTCCTTGGGGGTCTTCCTCTTTTTCTCTGACCCTTCACCTTACCAAACATGATACCCTTCTCCAATGAATGGTCCCCCCTGACACTATGTCCAAAGTATGAGAGATGAAGTTTGGCCATCCTGGCCTCCAAGGAGCACTCTGGCTTTGCCCTAAATGTTAGCACAACTGGCAACATGAGTCTGTTGCTCCAGGCAATTTGGCTTTAAACTTTATTTTTCACGTACACTTTCAGAGTATACAAAACATAGAAAATGTACTATTTTAAAGGTAGGGTTGTAGAAAGAATCTTCTTGTGAAATGCCATGGTGTTGGTTTCAACTTATAGTGACCCCATATAGAGTTTCCAAGGAGCAGCTGGTGGGTTTGATCTGCCAACCTTATGGTTAGCAGTCCAGTGCTGATCCTACAGCACCACACCAGGAGTCCAGAGAAAGAATCTTAACTACACTAAAAATCAGATTTGTCCCCAAAGCAAAATTCAAATTTAGCCTTTAGCTCTGTCCCTAGCCTTTCCCCTACTACCAGTGTCTCCCAATAGACACATTTGTACAACCTGTTGGATTGGGAGTAACCTTTGAACTATTAGCAATTCCCCTCCCAGCCAGATTGGAAATGATAATGTGTCCATTGAGTGTTTAGTATGTTTGCATGCAGGCTTGGGGTTCCAGATTTCTTCATTTAGTACTGAACATCCTAACGTGACTGTGTTCATTCGGGCTGGCCACATAGCTAAGCCACCTGACACAGGAAGTGTATGGAAATGGAGGCATTCCCCAAGTTCCCAATATTCAGGGATGTATATTTACACAAAGCCACAAGTCAGACACTGCCAACTCATTGGAACAAAGACCCAAAGTCATTTTAATGCAAATAACAAAATGAGTTAGTGTGTCTCCATCACTTGGCCCCTCAATGAAAGAATTACAGTACTTTATAAAAACGTCATAAAATGCGCAAACTACAGTTCCTTCAAATACAGGTATTACCAGAGTAGGCAATAGGTTTGGTCCTAATTGTTTGCTTCTTGGATGTCTTTATTTATTTATTTATTTAGCATAACTTGATAACTGATAGTAAGCCACAAGGGAACATTGATCGTATCTCCAGGGAAGGGTAGGTATTTCTCCCTGCCTCCATTAACTTTTCTCCACTTTCCAAATGCATGTGTCACACAGTGGGGGAAAAGGTACCGCTCACGTCTCTGAGAACCTCCTCTGTATCCCAGGTGGGTATGAGCCCTGGGCACTACAGAGCAGCGACAGCCATCCAGGAAAATCCACAGGGTCATTTTGGATTGTATCCAACAGAAATATTCATGTACCCCTGACGTTTTGAGGGGAAGGGAACTCATGCCTAGCTTACAGGTTTGGGTTTCCAGATCTCCAGTTCTACAGTGTTGTTTGCTTGGTTGTCCATTTTGATGACTAGAACATTCTAGAAGAGCCACTGGGGGCCCTTTAGCTCCCACTCCCTCCATGAGGCTCACCAAGTATCCCCTAGGGCTGTGACCACTCCTGCCCACAACATGTCTGATGATAATTCTCCCTGGGGGCAGAAAGTGACAATTTGCCCTCTCTCCATCATCCTATTTTGTGCTAGTGGACCCTCCCCATGGAGGCTAGGAGGCTGCAAGCTTTACAAGGGCATGGAGGACGTCTGGATTTGCTCACCTCTGGACTTTCAGAGCCTCCCACAGTACCTGGAACATAGTGAACAGCCAGTTCTTTTTGCTGAAAACGAATGCATGATTGAGTGATCGAGCAGATGGAAAGACAACCCAATCCTATACTGAAAATGTGTCCATTCTGACCCCAAAGCAACTTGCATTAGACATCTGCCCAGTTTCATTGGAATTGGGGTGATGGCAAATCCTCACTTAATGGAAGGTCAAGTAGAAAAGCAATGCAGTAGCAGCAGTGCTGAGATGCAATGGGCAAGTCACACCTCACCAGCAACATGCTCCAGACACGAGAGTTAGAACACGTTGAGGTGCCAAGACCTGCCACCACAGGACATTCCCTGGGAGGTTCTGCATCGTCATATTGCTTTTACAGCTAAAGACAAACTCCCAAACAGAGTCACCTGGGCTGCTCCTTAACAGTAGTCCCAGGCTTCACCCAGACCCTGCCAGATCACATTCTCAACTCTGTGGGACCCCTTTACCTCACTCACTGTCAGAACTCCCGGACCCCTCCATGGAGAAGGGCACTGTCTGCCAATGGCCATCTGCAGGAGCTGAATGGCCAACATTAGGGACATTTAAACACCAGATGTGCAAAACAGGTTCCCTCCCACCCCATGGGCCCCTATTTTCAAACCATGGTTGGGGTCTTTGCAGCCTCCATCACAGCTTATAATTATTTTTCTTCATTGGTTTTTCTTAATTGGTTTAATCTGTCTCCTCTGCTAGACTGTGGCCCTCAGAAGGGGACTGTGCCCTGTACTTGGCACATAGTCAGCACTTGATAGCTTCTGTGGATAGGAGGATGGATGGAGAATGGTAGATGGGTCCTCTGAGGCTTTAGAAACAGGAAATACTAGAGGCCCACCAGGTCTCAGAACACAGGGCAGGCAGGGAGAGAGGAGGCAGCAACACCCAGAGTGTCTGACTACTGGGATGCGTGGCTGGGAACTGAATCAGGTGGTCCCAATGTAATCAGCTGTAGAAGAGACAGCAGAGCAGAAAGACCAAAGTTTCGCCCTGCAGTGGGGTCTAGATCTCCCTCCTCAACATTTGTGCGGCAGCTCTACCCTCCTGGTCTGGGCCTGCTGTGCCCACCTTAAATGAACCTGAAGCATCGCCCAAGGAGTTCATTGTCAATGCAGATTCTTGGGCCCTAGTCCTGTAGACACTGATTTCACAGGTCAGCGGAGGAACCCGATAGTTTTTGAGATTCCTTGTCTAAGGCTAAGCCTAAATTGGACCTCAGAGTAAAATTCACCTCTCTGAAGGCAAGCAAATTTGGATGGCTCGATGTCACCAATACCCAGACCATAACAGAAGGTTTGGGGCTTTGATTCTGAGAGAGAATATCAAAGGCTTCACCTGTGTTTTACTGGAGCTTAGACTGAACATCTGCAGAGGTTCGCATCCCTCACCTGAACCCCTCCCTCACTCCCTACTTCTACCAACAACAACACAGAGCATTTGGGGAAAAGAGGCTGAGGTGAGGAATGATGTAA
Organism: Chrysochloris asiatica; assembly: GCF_000296735.1. Classification (NCBI taxonomy): domain Eukaryota; kingdom Metazoa; phylum Chordata; class Mammalia; order Afrosoricida; family Chrysochloridae; genus Chrysochloris; species Chrysochloris asiatica. The sequence goes on along the minus strand of NW_006408620.1, from coordinate 6,671,244 downwards.
CCAGATACCTGGCTTTCTTGGTCTCTTGTCACATCAGATCCCCCTAGTTAAAAACTGTCTTGCTAAGCAAACAGGACTTTTGGCTTTGTCTCGTTGAGACTTTGAGCTGGTCAGTTTTGAATACTAGCCTTCGTAGTCTCAGATCGGATCTCAAGAATGTAAAAAATAAAAATAAAAAGGAACAAAACTCTTTTCTTGGCTTTTAAAGGAAATAGTAAGTTTGCTAGAAAAACCACACACACAAAAAAGATTATATACAAAATGGTTATTTGAGTGTGGATTCTGCAAAGTAGAGAAAGCAACCTAGCTCTCGGGATTTTATTTGCGCTTTCTCAGTATTAGATACATGATCCCACTGATGAAGGTGAAGGCAAAGGCCACCCAGGCCAGGATGAAGGAGTAGCCATATCTGCCTTCTGAGGTAAACCTGTAGTACTGCTCGGAATTCTTCTGGTGAAGGTCCTGGCGCTGGTCTGTGTATATGGAAACTGCAATCATGACACACAGGCCTGCCAGGGAGAAAACAAAGGAACACATTAGTCATGGGCCAAAGTGCACACAAAGGGCCTACCTCACACCTTTTATTATTATGACGCATTTCCTTATCTTACCTTATTAAAGTTCTTGGGTGCTACAAATGGCTGATGCTCCAGGCTACAAAGCGATAGGTTATGATTCCAGTCCACCCAGAAGTGCCTCAATAGAAAATTCTAGCCACTGAAAACCTTGTAGAGTACAAATCTACTCTGATGTATATGGGGACGCCATGAGTCTGGGTAAACTCGACCGCAACTGATACTGGTATCTTAGCCTTTATCAAAAAAAGACAACTGATCCTTTGTGGCAGAAGGAATGCTTTCTTGTAGCCATTTCCTTCCTCATCCTTGCGGGGGGTTGGGAGGTGGTGGTGGTGGTTGAGTGCCATTAAATCGGTTCTGACTCATGGCGACTCTTTATAGGGTTTCTGAGGCTGTAAATCTTTATGGGAGTAGAGAGCCTCATCTTTCTTTCTCCTGTAGAGTGGCTGGTAGATTCGAGCTTGTGGTTAGCAGCCCAAATCATAACCCACTATGCTACTGGGAATCCTTTCATCCTTGCTAGCTGAACCCTGTTTTGGAGGGCATCCTAAAAGACAGATCATAATTGGTTTAAGACATGGGTAGGCCAGAAAGTAAGTATTTTGGGCTTTGGGGGCCATACAGTCTGTAAGGCAACTCAATTCTGTTGTAGCACAAAAGTAGCCATAAACATGTTTACATGGTTCAATAAAACTTTATTTACAAGGACAGGCAGCATCTTGGATTTGGCCTGTGGACTATGTCTTGCCGATTCCTGATCTAAGCCAACCTTAGCAGTCCCATTCTTCTTTGCTTGCTATAGTCTGTAGATTTGTCGGTGTCCATTTTGGGCTACATTAAACCCCCCAGTAGAAAGTTTTACACCCTCAAAAGAGAGAGATAAGGGAGGAGAAAGCACTATTTATTGCTGTACTTTCCCTTGCTTACTGCTTTAGATATGGTATGCTGGGATGAAGTGTTTGGTGCAGCAGCAACCATTTTGGGCCCATGAGGAGGACATCTCCAGGATGAAAGAAAGATAGAAAGAGTGGGGGTTCTTAATGCCACTGGGTTGGCAATCCAACCCAGGCTAATTGTTATGTAAAAACAAGTGACTGTTTATGATTGAACTAACTTTTGATTGGATTTCCTGTTACTGGAAATTCACAGACATCAGTGCTTTGTTGTTGTTACGTGCCGTGGAGTCGGTTCCGACTCATAGCGACCCTGCACAGGGTTTCCGAGGCTGTAAATCTTTACGGGAGTAGAACGCCTCCTCTTTCTCCCGCGGAACCGCTGGTAGTTTCGAACTGCTGACCTTGCGGTTCACAGCCCGATTCGTAACCAATACGCTAATAAGGTTAAACACCATGGTTTTCCCTGGGGAACCTATTCCTCTCGCTGACCAGCCTATTTTGGTGGTACCGCCTTCAGGGTGCCCAGGCTTTCTCTAGACCAAGACTGGGCATCTGCGACCGTGTTTACCAGTCAGACTGTCTTTCCTGGAACTGTTAGTCTAGAGAAAACTATCACTGCTGATGATTCTGGTAGCATCTCCCATCATCCTGAGGTCTGGATCCTCTTTCCAAGACCTGGAAGCTAGAGTTCTGGGGTGTTTGTACCTGTACATGCTTGACTGATAAAACATATAAACACTGTGAGGGGTTGGGGCAGACAGAAGGGGCAGGTCCTTGGCCCAGAAAATGAGGGAGAATGAAACGTTTTAGAAGGGAAGAATGGCTTTGACTTCCAAATCAACACACGGGGAATAGACTCAGCTCTTGAGCTGCCTCTGATTCCTATCAAGCCTATTAACAGCACAGGGAAACACTGCCTGGTCCTGAGCCGCTCTTACAATCGGCTGTTAGAGCTGAACCCCATCGTTGCAGCCACTCTATCCATCCATCCCATTGCGGGTGCTCTTCGTCTTCATCTTCTTTTTTTTTTATTGTTCACTCTATCAAGCTTGATGTCCTTCCTGATAGCATGTCATTGACTTGACCCCAACAGTGACCTTACATATAAGAGAACAAACTGCTGTCTGGCACTGCCCCATGTTCCTCACTGTTGATGTCACTGTGTATGTCTGAGTCCCCTGTTGTGGGTATGGTATGTACATATGTGTGTATGTGTGTATTTGTTGTTGTTAGTTGCCATCAATTTGAATTCATGGCAAGCCCATGCATACATACAAACACACACACGCATCAGGGAATGTGTATGTATCTATACATATGTTGTTGTTAAGTGCTGTCGAGTTGGTTCCGACTCATATACAGACCAGTCACCCTGTATAGGGTTTCCAAGGAGTGGCTGGTGAGTTTGAACTGCTGACCTTATAGTCCAAACTGACCTTGCAGTCCAGTAGTTATCCTACAGTGCCACACCAGGACCCTATATAAATATATGCATATATAAGGCGGCTTCAAAAAGTTCTTGGGAAAATTGAAGTGAAAGAGAAAGGAATGAGCGGTCATCTAAGGTGCAACTATTGGCCTCTCCCTGTGCAGAGGAAAGAAAAGTGATGACAATTGGAGCTGTCTGGAATCAACTAGGCCAGTGGACTAATGGACCACATGAACATCAGTCTCTTTGACCTTGAGACCAGAAGAACTAGATGGTGCCCAGCTACCACTAACAACTGTTCTGAAAGGGAGCACAATAGAAGGTCCTTTGTTGTTGTTGTTTTTGTTAAGTGCCGTTGTATCAGTTCCAACCCATAGCAATCCTGTATAGGGTTTCCGAGGAGCAGCTGGTGAGTTTGAACCACCGACCTTGCAGTTCAAATGGCTTTGCAGTCTGGCGCATTAACCCACAGCGCCACACCAGGACTCCTTTACTTAAGGACAAAAATCCAGAAGGAATGTGAAAGAAGGCAGGATGGAAATAAGAACTATATCCCACAGGGAGGAAGTGGGATAACTGTTATTCCATGGAGGGGATGTCAATCACTGAGATGAAACAAAGTATATGATTTGAATGTAAAACTGATGATCTGCTCTGTAAACCTTCACTCAATTCACAATAAAAAGTATTAATAAGTAAATAAATAGATAGAATTTTTCCGTGAACTTTTTGAAGCCCCTTCATGTTTGTGTAGTCAATTTTGACTGGATTAACTTACAGATGAATAAACAGAAAATAAGCTTCAGTTAGTAACGCTCCCAGTCCCACCCCTACGTGTTAAGTAAGAGGATCAACTGCCTTGAATGGATGAGCCAGCTGTGGGGGGGTCTGCCCTTGAACTAGGAGATGCAGAGGTGGTAAAGGAAGGGTGGAGAGCAGGCATCTCCTCGGGACCTAGCTGGTACCCTTGGGCCAATAGTGCTGCCTCTTTCGGCCTCATTTGGTCTGGGCCACTGTGCCCAAATGCTTGAAGAGTTTTGAAAGGACAAACCCCCAAGTTCCAATGTGGCAGATTCTGAGGTCTGGGATGAGGCCTTGGAAATCTGTACTACCATTACCCAGGTGTCTCCCTGTCATACTTTGGGAACGGACGTGTTGCTGGGATGCTGGAGGCTTTGCCACTGGAGTTTCAAGTACCAACAGGGTCACCCATGGAGGACAAGTTTGAGCAGAGCTTTCAGACTAAGGCAGGCTAGGAAGGAAGGCCTGGTGATCTACTTCTAAAAATGAGTCCGTGAGAACCCTGTGGCTCACAACAGAAAACCGTCTGACAGCGTGCTGGAAGATGAGCTCCCTAGGTTGGAAGGCCCTCACAATACACATTGGCCACAACAACGGACTCAAATATATCACAAATCCTGAAGAGGGTGGACAACGTGTCGTTCTGTTGTGCACGGGGTCACACCTCGACAGCAACAATGTGCTTTCAAAGGTCCCCAGAGGGATCCTCACAGACTCGGGGACTCACAGGACTGGGTGACTTTCCGAGTCACACTGGTGCTGTTCTAACTCTGCCACAAGCAAATGAGGGCTCTGACCCAGTAAGGGAGCAATGCCCTGTAGGGGAGGTGAAGCTAAAGTGCCTCATAGGAAACCCTAAAGAAGACTAATTGTCCCTGGGGGTTCCTGACACCTAAGAATTTGTCTTCAAACTGGAACAGTTCTGGCAAACTGAGATGAGAGGGTCACCCTTGTGTGCTGGTGGAGAAAGACAACAGGTTTGTACTTGACTCCAGGCTGGGAGGGAAGAGGGGACCGAACAAGGCTGTGGACTGGCCCTGAGTCCCAGGTATCTCGTCCACTTGGAGCTTCCCGTGAACACTGTCAGAAAGCAACACGGTAGTAGGAGCTTCCCATGGTCTGTCATCAGAATACTTAACACTTTCCCGAGCACACAGCTCCACAAGATCATGTGTGACACAGGCTTCTTCGTCCACTCTCAGCCTGGCCCGGCTAACATCCCAAATAGGAGAAAGTGGCCTGAGAAACATGTAGTTTCTCCAAGTCCTTCCATACTATGGGATTGTGCCTCCCTCATCTGGTAGCGTAGTGGTTACGAGTCGGACTGCGGACCGCAAGGTCAGCAGTTCGAAACTACCAGCTGTTCCTCGGAGAAAGATGAAGTGTTCTGATCCCGTAAAGATTTACAGCCTTGGAAACCCTGTATCGGGTCGCTATGAGTCAGAATCGACTCCAGGGCACACCACGACCACCACCATCACCTACAGCATCAGCCCAGGCCAGACCGACACAAGTATTTCTGTTATTGTTCAGTTACAACCTGCCACCACTGGCCGGCCCTGACCCTCACCCATTACAGAGCTTCAGACATGCAGTTCCCTCGGCCTGGCACACGCCCCTCCACTCAGTGCCAGAGAGAACATTGTGGACACAACTCCTGCAGAACCCATCTGAGAACACCTTCCCTAACTTCCTCCCAGCTCTTCCCCTCCATGTCTCCTCAAGGAGAGGGCGCCCCACCATTCTACTTACAGGACATGAGCTGGATGATGGAGGTTAAGACAAATCGGTCTCCCTGCTTGAGGCGGAAGAGCTGGAGCAGGAATATCATGAAGGCGATGCAGCAGAGGATGGTAGAAAGGATCATGGTGGCCTGGATGGCCTGCAAGGTACTGTAGTCTGTGGGGAGACAAGAAAGAATGGTGAGGACCGCAGACCAGCGCAGGCTCCTCGGGGAGACCACGAGAGTGCATGGTGAGGACCGCAGACCAGTGAAGACTCCTCGGGGAGACCATGAGAGCGCATGGGGAGGACCACAAACCAGCGCAGGCTCCTCAGGCTCATGAATCCTCATGACAGTCCTGGGGTGGGAAAGACGAAGCCAAAGTGCAAGAGTCCCACTGGTCATCTGCAGGGCATAGGCACAGGGGGCGCCAAGGAGCCTGGACCCACCGCCCTCTAGTGGCTGCTCATGCCCTTGACCAGAAGAGTCCCAATTTCTTCCTCTGGAAAATGGATCTAATACTGCTGGCTCTGCGTGGGCTGGGAGACCATGGATCAGAAAGGGCTCCACAGACAATGGTGTTCTGGAAGAGGCTTCCCCTTCTGACCACCCCTTGGGAAAGGACAGTGTAATTTTTTTAGATGAACCTTAAGAAAGAATAACTGTGGGTGTCTGGCCTCCATACAGGGAGGTTTCCATGGAGAAAGAAGGATTGGGGTAGAGGTTGCTGCAAAGGAGGGGAGGGGCAGCTGGACCTCCTTGGGGCCCTGTGGAGAAGTGGCCGAGCATGGATTGGGAGGTGGCCCGACTGCCGCCTCCTGGTCTGTGAAATGGGGACACTCCTAGTTCCCACCTCATCGGGATGGGAGGGTTAAGTGAACTCTGGAAGGTTTTGAGGGATGCAGCAGGGCATTCTGTGTAAGTGTTGGATGTTATCACCAGGACCCTGCTAAACGGGATGAAGGGACAGTGCTCAGAGCTACAGAGGAAACATACAGGAAACTTTCCTGGCTTCTGTTTGGTTGGCATTATCTGTATGTACTTCCTGAAATGCTTAGAGCCTCCCTCCCCCGCTGCCATCAAGTCAATCGCAACTCACAGCAACCATGTATGACAGAGTAGGACTGCACCTTAGGGAGTCCCAGACTATAGATGGTTATGAGTGTTGTTGTTGTTAAGTGATGTTGAGTTGGTTCCGACTCATAACCCTGTATAGGGTTTCTAAGGAGCGACCGGTGAGGTTGAACCATCAAACTTGTGATTTAAACAAACCTTGCGGTCCAGCGCATTAACCCACAGTGCCACACCTGTAGATCATTAGGAGAGTAGACAGCCTCATCTTTATCTAGAAAACTAGTGGTAAGTCTGAACTGCCAACCTCTCAGTCCAACACACTGTAACCCACTGCACCATTTTTGGGGTCTTAATGCATTCTGGCAGCATATCGAATCACTGGGATATCATGTAAACCCCAACTCTTGACTCCTATGGTGAGTAAAAGAACCCAGACTCTTCTGTCTCCCACAGAGGCACATGGTATGACTCTAGTTCACTGACATCCAAGAACAGAAGAATTAAATTTCAGCCAGAGTCAGAAAGTGGCAGCTCTTGAAACAATGGGTGGTGGAAATTGGCTGGATGGGACCCGTAGGAACTTTCTGGGCATGGTGAGAATGTTCTTTGTTTTTTGTGAATTGGTGGTTACATGGATGGATGCTGTTGGTAAGTACCCTTGAGTTGGTTCCAACTCATAGCGACGCTATATAGGGTTGCCTAGGCTACAAGTGTTTATAGGAGCAGAAAGGCTCATCTTTCTCCTGTTACTAACCTTGTAGCTCCCAGTCCTGTGCTTGTCCTATGCAATCATCAAAACTCACTGACCTGATCCCTTAAATAGCATGCATTTTCTTATATGCAAATTATGTTGTGGTTAAGTGTTGTTGAGTCAGTTCCAACTCATCGCGACCCTATAGAGATAGGGTTTCCCAGGAGCGGCTGGTGAGTTTGAACTACCGACCTTGCAGTTCAAACTGACCTTGTGGTCTGGTGCTAATCCTACAGTGCCACACCAGGACCCATTATGTTGTTGTTGTTGTTAAGTGCCATTGAGCTAGTTCCAACTCATAGCGACCCTGTTTAGGGCTTCTGAGGAGTGGCTGGTGAACTTGAACCACCGACCTTGTGGTTCAAACCAACTCTTCAGTTCTGCGCATTAACCCGCAGCACCACACCAGCTTGTCCATTTGTTGTTTTATTGTTGTTAAGTGCTGTCGAGTCAATTCTGACCCATAGGGACCCTGGGTAGGGTTTCCGAGGAGAAGCTGGTGGTTTTGAACTGTGAACCTTGTGGTTTGAAGTCCAGTGCTGATCCTACAGTGCTACATTAGAGGTTGACAAACTTTTCCTGAAAAGGGCCAGAAAGTAAAGATTTGAGGCTTACCTGCTACAATTGTGGATGAATCTTGAAACACTATGTTCAATGAAAAATGCCAGACACAAAACTGCTGTCTGCTGCCATTTGTATAACTCTCCAGAATAGAGACAGAAAGCAGATTGGTGGTGGCCCGGGGCTGGGAGCTTGGGGAAGAGGAGAAGTGACTGCTAATAGGTTTGGGATCTCCTTGTGGGAGGATGAAAAGGTTCTGGAACTAGACAGAGTGGTGGCTGAACAACACCATGAGTGTCCTCACCGCTGGATGGTGCACTTTGAAATGGTTAATTTCATATCATGTGAATTTCACCTCAATTTAAAAAAGAAAAAGTAAACCGTATTTTAGGCTTGGCGGGCCCTATGGTCTCTTTTTCAGTTTCTTTGTGTTCTTTTCGTTTTACAACCTTTTAGAAGCATAAAAATCATTCCTAGTTCATGGACTATCCCAGAGCAGGCTCCTGTTTTAAAGAAAATGAACTAGTTAATCATTCCTCATGCGGGTTATGGGGCATAAAGGATAGATTAGAGTTTACAGAGCCCTTTCGTGTCCTTTAGGTCATTTGATGAGGTAGGTACACATGGCAGGTGTGTGATCATGTCTCCGTTTTACAACTGAGGAAACTGCATTCCCAGAACTTAAATGACTTGCCCAAGGCCACATGGCTCATAAAAGGACCAAGCGCAGCTCTCCAGTTTCTACTGAAGTCAGGTGCTGTGATGGGGGACTGTGGCCAAGGTGGAAATTATTGTCTCTGAGCCAACACAGAGGCCAAGGTTGGATAAAGGAGGTAGAGAAAATTCTATATGAGGGTTGGCTTTGCTTAGAAACAGAGAGGAAAGATGCTTAGCTTAACTGGAGTTGGTCCAGCCTCCAGACCTTGCCTGCCCCATATCTCTCCTGATCTTGGCTGGTCCCCTGCTCCAATCTCCACTATGCAAAGTTAGTTGTTGCTATGTGCCACCAATCCAATTCTGACTCATACTGTGACCCAAAGGACAGAGTAAAACTGTGCCAGAGGGTTTCCTAGACTGTTGTCTTTATAGGAGAAGATCACCAGGTCTTTTCTCCTACAGAATGATTGGTGGGTTTGAACCACTGACCTTTCAGTTAGCAGTCAAGTGCTTTACCCATTGTACCAACAGGGCTCCTTATGCAGCGTCAGTAGGCCCACCTTACTGGGCTGCGGGCGGAGAGCATTAAGTGTCTCAGATAAGTCTGGAGTCTGCTCCCTTTTTTGTTTGGCGCTTCTCACTCACAGATTTGAGGGTTCGTACTCACCGGCATAGTTGTCACCGATCTCTGTACAATTTGTGTTGTTCATGCAGACTCTCCACACATCTGCAAAGAACTCTTCTCCTACCCACCAGGCCTGTAACAGAAAACAGAAGCAGAAGGCAAGGCCGGTTGTGAATTCTGTAAACACTGACACCTAATTCCCTGTGACACACAGACCCTGCCCTTCTCACACTAGCCACTGGGGGTCCTGGCTAAAATGCAGTGTCTGATTCAGGAAATAGGGCCTGAGAGAGTGTGCGTTTCTGACAAGCTGCTGGTCGGACTGAAGGGTGAGGCTTAGCTCAACTGGCAGTAATAGCGCAGTCAGTAGAGTAGTCTGCACTCTGACTAGTGGCGCCCCCGTGTGGGTTAGAGGAGAACAGCACGCCATAGGGTTTTCAGAAGAAGATCTGCAGGCCTTTCTTCTGAGGTGCTTCTTGATGGACTCAGACTGTAGGCTTCCGGTTAGCCCCTGAGCGCTTCACCGTTTGCACTACACACAGATGCCAATAGAATAGTCGATGGTGGTATGTTGTAAAAAAGCTATACTGGCAATACGAACAGGAAGATAGAAAAAGGATGAAGTTTGTGGGGGATTGATACCACGACTGGGAATGATAAAAAAGACCCTACTATCTTCAGTTCAGATACTTCAGTTTCTCTCTTTGAGTATGGTGCTCCCATCCCAGAGGGCTTGCATTCTCCCCTTGACCCACCCAAAGCCTAGAGCCCATCTCTGAGTGACCAGGGGCTTTGTGTTTCCTACAGTAGCCATTGGCACCACTAGCCATTCCGCCAATTAATATCCACTGAGCTCCTAAGATATAGGGGCCTTGATGGCTCAGTGGGTCAAGTACTCGGCAGCTAACTGTTAGGTCAGTGAGAGAAAGATGTGGCAATCTGCTTCTGTACAGATTTACAGTCTCAGAAATCCTACGGGACAGTTGGACTATGTCTTATAGGGTGCTATGTGTTGAAATCCATGATCACAGTGGAACATTTTTTTTGAGTTTCTATGACATGCCCTTCAAGAGTAAAGCTATCAGCTTAAGGACTAAGGTGCACCTGACCCAAAATACCCATGGTATTTTCAGTAGCTTCATATGCATGTGAAAGTTGGACAGTGAATAAGGAAGACCGTAGAAGAACTGATAAATTTATGTTATGACGTTGGAGGAGAATATTAGAAGTACCACAGACTGTCAGAATAACAAACAAATCTGTGTTGGATGAAGTACAGCCAGCATGCTTCTTGGAAGCCAGAATGGCCAGACTTTGTCTCTCATACTTTAGACGTATTATCAGAAGGGACCAGTCCTGGGAGAAGGACATCTTGCTTGGCAAAGTGGATGGTCTGTGAAAAAGAGGAAGGTCCTCAACGAAATGGATGGGCACAGTGGCAGCAACAGTGGGTTCAAGCTTAACAACAATCGTGAGGTTGGCACAGGACCGGGCATTGTTTCAGTCTGTTGTGTATACGGTCAGAGCTGACTCGACAGCACCTAACAACAACGTTGGGCCCAGCTACGATGCAAGTGCAACTTCACATATAACATACACCCTGCATCTCACTGGTTGGCAGGACAGTTCATTCTGTGTCTTCTCAAGAAGTACCATGGTAATACAAGAGATTTTCAAAAACTCTGTGGAAACACCCCGTTACCTTTTCATGCCATTTTTCCATGAACTTTTTGAAGCCCCTTGTATAAACACCCATGGATGCTGGCTAGGATTCCATGGAGCTGTGGCTGATGGCTCTCTGCCTCCAAAGACATAGAGTTTATCTCTTTGACTATGTCTGGGACCTTTCAGTATCCCAAAGAATTTGTTGTAAGGAATAGAAAAAAAGAAATAAACACAAAAAAACTGCAGTCTGGCCAACCCCGTGTATTTCAGAGTAGACATGTACTCCAAAGGGCTTTCGGAAGTAAACTGCCAAACCTTCCAAGGCGCCGTCAGTGGATTCAAACTGCCAACCTTTTGGTTAGTAGTTGGGTGCTTAACCATTTGTGCCACTGGGGTCCTGTGGACTACTGAGGACCTCTATTAAAAAGCCTTACTTGCTGTTGGGAGGGGCAGTACCCTGTGCCAACAGGCTGGCCACCAAATGTTCCCTGCTGTGTGGTTGGGAGTTGGTCACTAAGGGTAAGAGCTACATTTCCTGGCAACAGGCAGATAGGAGAGATTCAGGAACATTCTAAGTAGGAACTCTAGTGGGGAAGACATGGCCAGGTGGGCTAGCAATACACTTCACTCTCTTCAGTCACAGCACAGGGGTTGGTAAGCAGATGTGGGGGTGGGGGAGGAAGGGTAGAGGTCACCTGGGAATCTAGGGTGATCATGCCAACTCTCCCCCACCCTCCCGGAGGTATCTGGCAGTAGTCACACAAACGGTGGGTGGGGTACTGGCATCTCATGAGCAAAGGCTAAGGAAGCTGCCAAATGTCCTACAGTGCACAGGACAACCCCAAACAAAGGTAATCCAGCCCAAATGTCAGCAGTGCTGGGGCAGAGAAACTGCTGGAGGGAAGGACAGACTTCAAGCAACATCCTTGAGGTGTTTTCCTAAGGCCAAGGCTCTGTGGGGGAATCAGATATAAGGAGACCAAGGTCCGGGCCCACCAGGACCTTCCCATGCAAACCGAAATACGGAATGCTCCAGAACCCCAAGATTTAGGCCCCCAGTTCCTCGGGAGAGAAAACAACCTCACACTGATCACTCCATCCCACCTCTGTCACCTGCAGGAGCCAGGGCTCTAAGAGGGTCCCTAGGAAAGGGGACTTACATTGTCGATGGTGGCAATGAAGAGCAAGGCCGCGGAGGTGATGTGGAAGACAATGATGAAAGCTAGAAGCACCAACATTTTCACAGGGCGGGGAGGGGCAAGGGGATGCGTTTGAAGTCCACAGAGAGACACTCTAAGGGGTGGGGGTGGGGGAGAGAGAGAGAAATTCAAATACATCAATGACAAAGCACTTTTAAAAAGAAGCCACTTTTGATGTAACTACAAAATGATGACCACAATGAAGAAAGTTACCATTGAGACAAGAGAGCCCATTTGCAATCTTTCCCAATTGTTTAAATGTACTTTAGAGCTGTTTGGTTTTCCCCCACCCCCACTATAGTCAAATTCAAGGAGCTCTGGTAGCGTAGTGGTTACGAATCGGGCTGAGAACCTCAGGGACAGCAGTTCGAAACTACCAGCTGTTCCGTGGGAGAAAGATGAGGCTTTCTGCTCCCGTAAAGATTTAAAGCCTCGGAAACCCTGTACAGGGTCTCTATGAGTCAGAACCGACACGGCTCATAACAACAACAGTCAAATTCAAGGTGACATGCTCCATTTTGTCCTGTTTCTTTGGTGTTGGTATAGTTGCTGTTGTTAGCTGTCACTGAGTTGCCCCAACTCGTGGTAACCTCATAGGCAACAGAGCCAAACATTGTCCTGTCCTACATCATCGTCGTTGCGATCATTGATCTGCATGAGCCCATTGTGGCCACTGTGTACCTTTCCCCCAGCAGCGACTCTCCCACCTCCTTTGGTGGATATGCACAGTACAAATTCCCACCCCTTCTCCCTCTGCCATCTCCCCCTCAGACATGCCCACTCTCACTCCATTCTTCCCTCTGTGCTCATGAGAATGGCTCGGTGCCAGTCCTTGAGACTCAGGACTCACGACAAACAAGCCGTGAGCTGTGTGGTTGATAAACTCAGTCCTAGGAGGCTGCGCTGCGATTCCGTGCATCACCAAGTTGGAAGAAGCCAGTGAGCCGGCTAAGAGGTTCTTCCATTCTTTTCAAGAGGACAAAGTCTCCTTTGTTGAAGCCTGCGTCATTCATAGCTGCCATCATATTCTGCCTCCAAATAGACACATTTCTGACCCTTGCAAAAAAAAACGCTCACATACCACGCTGAATGCGGCATTATTTTTATACTAGTTGGACCGCCAAAATGCCAACCTCATCAGATCCAGGAATTCCAGGAGAATAGGGCTTCCTGGAGTCCTGGTGTGGTGCTGTAGGATTAGCACTGGACTGCGAACTACAAGGTCAGCAGTTCGAGCCCACCAGCAGCTCCTCAGAAATCCTATACAGGGTTAATATGAGTCGGAACCAACTCATAGGTACTTAACAACAAGAAGGACTTCCTGTATTGTCCTGCTCAGATGATATAAATGTATTCAAACACAAAACTGAAGTTTCTAGAAAAGAAAATGTTGTTAGCCTCTTGTTTCCCAAAGTGCAGAAATTCAAATGTTATCGCACATGATTTGGGGTGATTTTAGATTTGGGGGTTTGGCAGTGAAGGGTTCTGTTGTACGGCTGTGCCACAATTTAGTAAGCTAGTTGGATGCTGCAAACGGTAACCCTGCTCGCCTGCAAACTGGAAAGTTGGAGATGCCCGCCCACCCAGAGGTCGCTTGTAAGAAAGGCCTGGTGATTTACTTCTGGAAAATCAGCCACGAAAACCTGATAGTCTCCGGGCCCAAACCTCTAGGAAGACCAGGCTGATAAGCAGAGCGTATACTGTACTGTCAGAAGGCCCCAGAACTGTCTCCGGGCTGGATGGAATCCAGGCTCCTCCCAGTCCAAAGCACTCCAAGAGGGTGGTGGCTGTGGCCTCTGTTTTTAGGACGGCAGAGGTCAGCTTAGCCGCCTGCTCTGGTGTCTGGATGGCAGCCCAGAATATCTAGGCACTGGAGATGCCCTGGGGATAGTGGAAGCCCCTGCACTCTGGGCAGCCCAGCGTGGTGCTCACTGTGGCTAGGGCTGTTGGGTACAAAGCCAACGCTTGGCTCTGTCCAGAAATGGTAACAGACAGGACATTAGATGATCTGGCAGTGCTCCAAGGCAGTTGTCACTGAGGCTGACCCTGCCTCTGCAGCTCTGGGTCTTCCTTCCACTGAAGTAACAACAGCTCAGGCTACAACATCAACTGTAGGCACACACACAATGCCATCAAGTCATTTCTGAACCATAGCAACCCCATCGGATAGAGCAGACTGCACAGTAGGTTTTCCAAGGCTGTGAATTCTTACCGAAGCACACGGCCTCATTTTTCTTCTACAGAGGGGCTGGCTGGTGGGTTTGAACTACCAACCCTGAAGTTAGCAGTTCGACCCTTAACCCACTGCACCACCAGGATTCCATCATAATGACTGTTATTGTTAAGTGCCATCAAGTCGGTTCCAACTCATAGTGATCCTGTATAGGGTTTTTGAGGCGCGGCTGGTGGGTTTGAACCGCTGGTCTCATGGTTAGCAGTCTAGTACTTAGTCTACAGCACTACACCAGAACTCCACATGTTGATAACCAAAACTGAAGGAATGCCTGGTGTGTGTGCAAGGCACTGTTCTAAGCTCTTTGCATGCGTCCATTTATGTAGTCTCCACAAACACTATGATGTAGGCACACGAATTAGCTTTATTATAAGGTAAAGAAAATAAAGCCCAGAAAGATTAAACAACTTCCCTGAGGTCACACAGCTAGCAACGGCTGCAGCCAGGATTTAAACCTAAGCAGACAGTTACCTGTACAGGGTCGCTATGAGTCAGAATTGACTTGACAGCACTTAACAGTCAGCTACAGAACAACCACCATGCTTACCAGCCTAAATCTGAATTTCTATTCCTTTTTGGGGTCCTGTTACTTCATTGCCTGATCAGGAGACCTGCCCGAGGTTCAGGGGCCACATGTGGCATTGGATGTTGACTCTCATGGCATGCCACTATGCCAGGCCCTACAACCTGGGCAGAGAACTCCAAGTCACCTCCAAGTCCTCCAGGCTCAGTGCCCTTCCCTGCATGCAGGATAAACACGTGCCCAGGGGTGATTTGTAGGTAGCAGAACCCAGGATTGAACTCTGGTCTTCTGATGACTAGCCTGTTGCTCACTCTTTTAAAATGAAGTAGTCACCCATGCTTCAGTGAGCACTGACCGAATGCTCACCATGTAGCAGGCCCTGGGGACACACAGATGACTAGAACACATGCCATGTCCCCTGGGAGCTGTCAAGCACCATCAGTACAAGGGTGTATAAATAGATACAAGCACGATGTGCGTGTGTGCTGTGACTAACCATGTCTCAGGGAAGGAAGAGACATCTGAGCTGGGTATCACAGCCCCGGGGAAAGGGTGTTTACTGTAAGCAAAGGGAACCAGGTGCTCAAAGGCTGGACGGTATGAACAAGAGTGAGCTGGGCGTGTGCTGGCTGGGTAGGCCCAGCAGGGAGCTAGGCAAGAAACTCTGGAGGGCTTGCTGAGGTCCAGTGCTATCTTAGAGGCAGCAGGGGGGCTTGGACGATTCTTAAGCAGGAAAGTAGTAAGATCTGCTTCGAGAAGAAAAATATTCCACAGTTAGGGGGATGGGTGAGAAGGAGGCAAAATGGACTTGAAAAAGCTCTTGGGGTAGCCCTGTTGAGGACCGAGTGGGGACCTGGGTGAGGAGGGGGCAGAGGTGGGGACCCACTGAGGATCTGGGTGAGGAGTGGGCAAAAGACGAAGAGTCCTTAAAGTATAATTATTGGAACTTGTCAATGACTGAGAGGCTGGACAAAGAATTTGGGGGTCTTCAATTTGTGTGCCTCAGTGAATGCTGGTTCCACTCAGAGCACATCTGAAGGACGAGGAAACAGTCCCCTGCGTCTAACACATCTGGTTAGTAATGGTGGAAATCTGTAACAAGCAGTTGGAAATTTGTCCAAGACTGTCTCTGAGAAGAAAACAAGCACAAGGACAGAAATCCAGGGGTCATGGGTTGTAGGTGGTAGACCAAACCATTGGAGGACGTGGACTACTGCCCAGGGAGGAAATGCTGACAGGCAGCAGGAAATGGAGGAGAAAAGGCCAGTGAGGGACACTGAGAAGGAGTGGGCACAGATGGTGGGACCCAGAAGTTGAGAGACGGAAAGACTGGAAAGATGGCACTGGGCTTGACACTTGGCTCATTGTCACACTGGCTGAGAATGATATTAGTGAAGTCAACAAAAACTCTTGTGTTTTCTGTTCCCAGTTGTTAATTAGGGGTATCATGTGTCTCTTCTGCTACAGCAGTGCCTAGATGTAAGATCACTTAATCAATATGTGTTGAATGACTGATGAAAGAGCCAGATTTCAAGAAGTCCTAGTGTGGCACTCTATGATCAACACTGGACTGCTAACCTCAAGGTCAGCTGTTCAAACCCACCGCCCACCACCCTCTCCTCAGAAACCTATACATGGACACTATGAGTCTAAACGAACTCCATGGCACTTAACAACAACAGAGAGTGACTACCACCACCACTGTTGAGTTGCCTCCAACTCATGACAACCCCTTAGGGCCAGAGTACAATTGTGCTCCACACGGTTTTCAGTGGCTGACTTTTCAGATGTCGATAGCAGGCTTTTCTTCCAAACCACCTCTGGGTGGACTTGAACCTCCAGCCTTTCAGGGAGCAGCCAAACACATTAACTATTTTCATCAGCCAGAGACTCCAAAGCCTTAATAAGAGGTAAGGAAATGGAGTTAAGACTTTTCCTTCCAGAGGCTTGGCAACAAAAGGAAGGAGAAGTGTTTATCAAGGGCTTGGAGTCCTTTCCCACAAAGAAAACTCCAGTCCCTGATGACTTCACTGGTAAGGTCTGCCAAACACTGAAGGAAGAAAAACACCGATCCCTGCAAATTCCTCCAGAAACATTGAAGAAAAGGAACATTCCCCAACTCATTCAATGAGACCAGTACTCTCCTGATCCCAAAAGAAAAAAAAAGAAAGATACAGACCAGTATGTTCATGAACAGACGTTGAACAAAGTTATACCAAATCAAATCCCCACCCCCACGCCAAGAGGTGGGCTCTGGCTCCCTCTTGAGAACCTGGGCTACACCTGTGATGTGTTTTATTATGCACTGCTCCCGGACTTCTGATCTGTGAGCAGTAAGCTATTCTTTTACATTAAAAACCATAAATTGCACTAGTACTTTCCCCAGAACACCGGACCTTTGTGTTGTCTGTATGTTTACAGGAGGTGAGAAGAATGTACTTTTCTTAGCATATTCTCATATTAGTTTGGAGATACTGGAAACTTCTTGCCACGTGGTTTTGCAAAACCTAGAGTTATTTGTTTCTAGAGTTTTTCTAATTTGTCAAAGGGGACTCTTTAAAGGAGAATGAGGATGGTTGTAAGGAGGAGAGAAATGCCTCGGAAGACTCCCGTGGACTCGTTTTGATGGTAACCACAGTGACACTGACGTGGTCTTAGAAGAGGAAAGGCAATCAGTGCTGCAGAAGAAAACGACGGAAAATGGTGCAAAGAGGTCTCCTTCTTTGAAAATAGAACAGACTTGCTCCAGTAACGTGCCCACATTGATCAGGACTTGACCTGGGAAGAGACAGGAGTGGATAATGTTCTGTCTGTGCTTACAGGAGAGATTCTGGATGTTATAAAGGATCAAATGAATCTGATTTAGTCCAGGGGCACACAATATGATCTAGAGCAGAGGTTGTTGTTGTTATTTTTGTTGTCAAGTGCCGCTGAGTCGCTTCTGACTCATAATGACCCTGTATAGGATTTTCAAGGAATGTCTGGTGAGCTTGAAATGCCGACCTTGCAGTTCAAACTGACCTTGCAGTCCAGTGCATTAACCCTCAACGCAACACCAGTTTTGAACTGCAAGGTTGGCGGTTCAAGCTCACTAGTAGCGCCTCAGAAACTCTATACAGGGTAGCTATGAGTTGCAACTGACTCTTAACAACACTTAACAACAATGTGGTGGCTGGAACTGCAGTTGCCATGGCAGGACCAGACCAAGTGATTTTGTGGGCCTTATACCCACTGACCAGATGTGCTTCGCCCCTGATTTAGAGGGTAGAAGGCTAGAGTGCCAAGTCAAAACTGGCAGCTTACCCCCATAGAGGAAGTAAAGGCATTGCATTCACTAACTGATGGGTATGCATCTTGCCGGAGCTCAGACACTATTGGTCCCATGAGCCCCTGCTTTTAGGGTGTGGCTTCTATTGCAGATCGTATGACCAAAACAGGTTCAAGGCACTGACCAAGAATATACACTACATGACAGCTCAAAGCCACGTACAGAGGTGAGCGAGGCTGCAACTAGTTTCACAGATAAATCCCCAATTATCACTGCTCTCAGTCGCCACCTAAAAGAAGTGTATGTGACATCAACAGCTGAGGAAAATAGGGTGCCACTCAAGAACCCACCAATAAAACAATACATGCCCCCTGTTCCCCAAAGTGGCATACAATAAAATTAATTTTCTAAGAACAAACTATTTATCTCATGCCTCATCTCACCTATGTTATCTCGAGTCCAGTGGGATATGTGTGCCCATGTCATATTATCTATCTTATCTAACTCAGTGATTCAGCATGCATTTGTTGTTGTTGTTAAGTGCCGTCGAGTCGATTCCAACCCATAGTAACCCTGTATGGGGTTTCTGAGGAATAACTGGTGAGCTTGAACCGCTGGCCTTGCAATTCAAACGGCTTTGCAGTCTAGTGCATTAACCCACAGTGCCACACCAGGACTCCTCAGCATGCATACTATTACCGAAAAACCTTGTTGTTTAGTGCTGTGGAGTCAGTTGTGACTCATAGCGACCCTGTATGGGGTTTCCAAGGAGCGGTTGGTAGGTTTGTACTGCTGACATTGTTGCTCGCAGTCCAGTGCTGATCCTACAGTACCACACCAGGAGTCCAAAAACCTTATGTCACGCAAAAAATAGGCACAATTAATTTGGCCAAGAATTAAGCCATTATATTTGAGGGAGGTTTGTTACGCACCAAGAGCTAACAGATACAGGATAAGCATAGCTTTGTTAGACTCAGAGTTCCTCAAGGGTAGCAACCAGGTCATACTCATCTTTGTGTATCAACATACAGGATTGTTCAGTTTGTGAGTTTGTTCAACTTTCATGGAACAGCTAACTGCTCTTCTGCCGATGACTGTTGCCGGCATTCTTCAGTTAAAGAGCTCCTTGATGGCAGTTGTCTTCCGAGAAGCCCCTGTAATTACATGACCCCATAAACCTACACCCCAACCCTGAGAGAGCTGAATACCTGGAGATACACAGTATGTCAGCACAGGCAGGTGTTAAACTAAGGATGGGCCCATTCTCCACCTATTAAGGTAGCGATGATCTTTTCTCCACACAACACCTTGTTTTAGTGACTTTTAAGTAGTGTGCAAGAGATCCCTTTAGCAGCCCTGGTGTCTTCATAAGCCATGAGAGCTGTCATTTCTGTAGGCAGGTTTTGCCATAAATTTAGGCCCATGATGAATAATTGCCATCAGGTCTGACTGTGAGGTTAGGAAATGTAGAGGTAGATGTTTTTTTGACAAAGGGAGGAGAGTGATTGATTTTGCAACCCAGGCAAGGAGGTCCCTGGGACCATCAAGTGAGAAGAGCGGAGAGTGGGACCCTACCCAGAGAGGCAGTGATGTCAGGAATGGAGACAGAGAAGATGATGTGAACAGATGGAGCAGATGGGAACACTGGGCTCAGGGCGGGAGAGGGACTGTGTGGTGTACCCTTTGGGGTTATATGATGATACATGGAAGGGATTGTAATCATTGCAATGAAACGAAATATGATGAGTGTAAAGCTGATGTTCTCCCATGCAAACCTCACAATAAAAACTTAAAAAAAAAAAATTTTAGGCCCATGAGTCATTGCTTACAACCACAACCCAGCCAGACTTCAGGAGTCTCAAGAAAGGGCACCATGCCTCCACCTCCATGTAAGTTAAGGGTTGTTGTTGTTGTCAAGTGCCGTCAAGTCAGTTCTGACCCATAGAGACCCTGTATAGGGTTTCCAAGGAGCAACTGGTGAGCTTGAACCACCAACCTTGCAGTTCAAACAGCTTTACAGTCTGGCGCATTAACCTACAGCAACACAAGCTAGGGGTGGGGACCTTTTTTCTGCCAAAATTTATAACATTTGTATGCCATACAAAATTATCAACTTAAAAATTGCCCTCCTATATTTAGTCAAACATTTCATTAACTCACCCCTAATGTGAGGGCTAAGGAGCTCTGGTAGCGTAGTGGTTACGAATCAGGCTGCGAACCACAAGGTCAGCAGTTCGAAACTACCAGCTGTTTTGTGGGAGAAACATGAGGCTTTCTGCTCCCGTACAGATTTACAGCCTCAGAAACTCTGTTCAGGGTCGCTAAGGGTCAAAACCAACTCGATGGCACTTAACAACAACAACAATGTGATGGCTAGGAGCTCTGGTATCGTAGCAGTTATGAATCGGGCTGTGAACCACGAGGTCAGCAGTTCAAAACTACCCGCTGTTCCATGGGAGAAAGATAAGGCTTTCTGCTCCCGTAAAGATTTACAGCCTTGGAAACCCTGTACAGGGTTGCTGTGAGTTGGAGCCGACTCCAGGGTACACAGCCACCACCAATGTAATGGCTAGAACTGCAATTACCTCGTCAGCGCCAGACAAAATGATTTTCTGGGCCTTATACAGCCCACGGGCTAGACATTCCCAACTCCTGGTGTAAGTTAACGTAAGAAAGAGGCAAAGGGTAAAAACACAGTAAGGTCAGACTTGAACCAGATCAATGGACTGCATCCTAGCTACTTAACCACTTGGTGTCTCAATGCCTTCATCTGTGAAATGGGATGGCAGCTAACAACAGAACAGTTTCTGGGAGTCCTGGTGTGGTGCTGAAGGATAAGCACTAGACTTCTAGGGTTGGTGGTTCATACCCACCAGCCACCCCTTGGGAACCCTATCTAGGCTCACTAAGAGTAGGAACTGGCTAGATAGCACTTAACGACAATAACTGTTACTAGGTGTTAGGGATTAAATTGTGTCTCCCCAAAATATATGTTGCATCCCCAGCCCTGGTATCTCTAGGTGTGGTCCTGTTTGGAAGTAGGGGTTATCTTTTGATACGTTAATGAGGCCCTACCAGTGTCATGGTTATAGTTGTGAGGTGCCTTCACGTCACTTCCGACTCATAGCAACCTTATATACAACAGAATGAAATGCTGCCAGTCCTACACCATTGTCACAACCAGTTCAGGATGAGCCCTAAACCTAATCACTTCTGAGTTACAAGAAGAACAGAACAGACACAGAGCCACACAGAGGGTAAGGAGGCGAAGACAGACGCCATGCGACGTTCATCTCTACAAGACAAGTCAAGGAAATGTCAAGAAACCAAAGAATGCTCAGAGGAGGAAACTGACGTGGCTGGGATCTGATGTGGACTTTTAGCCTCCAAAACTATGAAAAAATAAATGTCTGTTCTTTAAAACCATCCCCTTGTGGTATTTATGTTATAGCAGCTCTAGAAAACGCAGGTAGTGATCATCACCAGCCTCACAGAGGAATTGAGAGGAATCGAGAGGGATCGTTACTCTGAAAGGTCATGGACTCCTCTATGTCCACAGAAGGGATTTGCCTTAGAACTGCCACCCCAGGCCTGTCCCCACCCGGTGAGAACAAACATTCTCTACTGACACTCACTGCCACCCTCTTAAAACAGGAGATGCCAAGTGGAAAAGAGGCACTAGACTGTCTCCAGTGTCTACAAGGGAGAAAGAAGTGCAGTACAATATCTGGCACTTGGGATGTGTGGATAGTTAGGCAGCGACTGTCTTAGGCCCTGTCCCCCAGCAATTCGTATGTTGTCATTTCCCCCGTCAGCCAGCTCTGCGCCTCCTGTAGAATGCCAGGTATACCCATGCACTGCAGTATGGCTACTATCTTGTTATTGTTGTTAAGTGCCATCAGAGACCCTGTAGAGGGTTTCTGAGGAGCAGCTGGTAGATTTGAACTACCAACCTTGCAATTAGTCCAGTACTTATCCTGCGATGCCATATCAGGCCTAGTAGCTTTTTTTTTTTTTTTTTTCCCCATTGCAAATGTAGTTTACTTTTTAAACTTAACATTTTTATAAAAGGAACTCTCATGTCAAACTAAAATGGAAAATCAGTGTCATGTGCCATAAATAGAGGGTGCTGGGTAAAAAATAAACACAATGAGAACGAAATGGTGTTATTAAATTTCAGCTAGAAACTGTTGTGGTTGAAAGTGTTACGCCAAGCCCCTTTCTCTCTCTTTGCTAAAACAGGATATAACACATGTTGGGGAAGTCTTAAAGATGTATTTCACTCCCCATCTGTCAGCTTGTTGTATTGTGGTGGCTTTGCATGTTGCTAGGATGCTGGGAGCTATGCCACAGGCATTTCAAATAGCAGCAGGGTCACCCATAGTGTTAGGTTTCAACAGAGGATAGGTTAGGCAGACTAGCAAGAAAAGCCTGGCCATCTGATTCTGAAAATCAGTCAAAGAAAAGCCCATTTGTCACAACAGAAAGCTGGAAGATGAGCCTCCTAGGTTGGAAGGCACTACAGCATAAACAATGAACTCGAGGAGATGAATTTCCACGAAGATGGTCCAGGACCGGGCAGTGTCTCATTCTGTTTGTATGTAGGGCACCAGTACTCAACAACTAACAACCAAGATGTATTAGCACCCAGCTGAAGCGTTCTCCTTGAAATATTTAAAAGGGAGTCCTTGAAAAGGGAGTCTATTTTATTTGCTGCTCTACATCTGGTCCACATGGAGCATCTTGCCATCGGTACCCAGACCATCTAGACCATTAACCTGAGAGCAAGCAGATGGTGGCACTAACTGGGGGAGTTTGGAGACTGGAAGGAAGGATTCCTACCTCAAAATCCTGAAGCCAGGGATACATGCCAAAGCAGATTGGGGGTCTGGGAGCAGTTCTGAGCTGGGAAACATGCCAGTGGTCTTAGACTCACACCATTAACTCTTCCTCCCCAGCATGCTAGGGAGGCTATGAGGCCATCAGGATGGAAAGGCAGCCTCTAAACAACTCACCCTTTCAATTGGAGCAGCTCCAATGATGCTTTATGTGCAGCAATGACACTGCATGTGGAGGTAGGAAACTGACCCAACACAATGGGTATCACAAAATCCGACAGTCTCAGCTGGAAGGTTCACTGTGATCCTGTCATTCCATCCTGACCCCGGCTTTGGCCCGGGTTATTTTTATAGCATCCAGTTCCCATCTGCACGTGGCTGGAGACTGGGGACCTCACCGCTGCCCCACAGTTCATCACTACGGGGCTCTAACCTCAGGGCTGCTTCTAACCGAAAGGTCGGCAGTTTGACCCACCAGCTGCTCCAAGACAGAAGGATGTGGCAGTTTATCTCCATAAAGATTTATAGCCTTGAAAACCCTATGGGACAGTTATAATCTGTCCGATAAGGTCACTAAACGTCAGGATTGACTTGATGGTGCAAAACAGGAACAACCTTTAGAAAGGAGCCTGGTTGAATAATGGTTAGGCATTTACCCTGAACTGGAGGTTTCTCTTGGAGGATTTAAAAGAGAGTAACGGAAAAGGGATTCTATTGAATTGGATGCTCTATGTCTGGTCCACATGAAACACCTTCCCATCAGGATACCCACCTGAGAATAGGCAGGGTGGTGTTCTTCAACTGGAGAGTTTTGGAGACTGAAACGAAGGACTTCCTACCTCGAAACCGTCAAGCCTACCATTAAGTGCTCACTGCTAGCAGCAAGCTTAGCACTTCAAACCTGCCCAGAAGGTCCATGAGGAAAAGAGCTGATGGTCTGCTCCTGTCAAGATGACAGCCAAGAAGAAACCTCTGTGGGCCGTTCTACTCTGTCACATGGGGTGTCTGTGAAGTGGAATCAATTTGATGGCACACAACAACCTTCAGAACAGTCTTTTAATGGTACAACGATGAGCCATGTCCACCCAGAAGTTCCTCAGAAGAAAGGCCTGGAGACCTACTTCCAAGAAAAATATCCATTGGAAACCCTGCGAAGCACACTTCTACAGACACACATGCGGTGGTCATGAGTTAGTGGTGACTCGACGGTAAATGGGATAGCCTTCAGAATACGGTTCCCCAAACGTCAGTCGTGTTTGCCTGCTACCTTCTTGAGTACCACGTGGAATCTGCCTCCTCTTTGTCTTTAAGTAAGCTCCCTTTTTTAACATAAAAACATGTATTTTAAGAAAGTAGTGTTTTCCCTGGAAAGGAAAGATCAGCATCAACTTGTCAAAAATAGACACTGATTATAAAAAGAAATAGCCCTCCCGTCCCAAGAAAAGTTCCCAAATTCTGGCTCTGGTGCAGCTGCTTGACACCGGGCTGAACCCAGAGGTCTATCCTTAGATAAAGAAGGGAAAATCGAGTTGGACTGGCGTCACATTAGCACCAACTTTTTTCCCCCTTGATGGGATTGGAATCAGAGATGCAATAGATGTTAAGATAGAAAAAAGTACAATTATAGCATGGTTCAAGTCTCAGTTGAACAAGAGGGCATAACCATAATGCTCCCAATGAAAGAACACCAAAGTACATAAACCGAACTCTAATAAAATTGAAGAAATAAAATAGGCAAGTCCACAATAATACATTTTTTTATACATCACGTTTTTTAAAAATTTTCATTGTGAATTGAGTGAAGGTTTACAGAGCAGATCATCAGTTTTACATTCAACAAATCATATATATATGGTTACAATCCCCTTCATGTACTAACAGTTAACAGCATTGACCTCTATTCACTTTAACCACTGAAGCAGGCTAATTTTTAAGTTGATCATTTTGTATGGCCCTCGAATGATGTTAAAAATTTTGGCAGGAAAAAAAGTTTCCCACCCCTGTTATATAGGGTTTTTCGAGGCTATAAATCTTGATGGGAGCAGAAGGTCTTATGTTTCTCCAGAGGTTCAGCTGTTGGATTTGAACTGCTGACCTTGCAGTTAGCGGCCCAGTTTGTAATTCTCTATGCTACCAGAGCTCCTCTTAAGTACAGCAAAAGCTGTGAAAGTTAGAACTGGAGTAAGATGGAACCTGTCAGAAACGGAAAACTCAAGTATTTTCCACTAGTAGACTGAGAGAAAAGTGGTTCAGACCGTCAAAACTGCGGAAGTCACGAGACCCAGAAAATCACCGCAGCCCCATTGAGTTTCAGCTTTCACAGTTTCACAAGTATATACACAAGAGGAGTGAAAACATCCACCCACACCAAACCTTGTACCGAATGCTCATGGCAACATTATTCATAGTAACCAAAAGGTGAAAACAGCCCAAATGTCTACACGCTGATGACTGTGTAAACAAAAGATGGTACATCTATAAAAAAGGAATGTTGTTACGTGCCCTGAGGTTGGTTCTGACTTACAGTGACCTTGTATAAGGGTTCCGAGGCTGTAGTCTTTGTGGGAGTAGAAAGCCTCATTTTTCTCCTGCGGAGCTGCTGGTGGACTCAAGTCACCAACCTTGTGGTTTGCAGTCCAGTGCTTATCATATGAAGCTACCATGCTCCCATAAATAGGAATAATGTTGCACCATCGAGTTGGTTCCAAGCCATAGCGATCCCACGTCCAACAAAATGAAACATCACCCAGTCCTGCGCCATTCTCACAATCACTGCTACGTTTGAGCCCATTAATGGGGCCAGTGTGCCAATCCATCTCATTGGGAGTCTCTTTTTCACTGACCCTCCACTTTACCAGGCATGATATCTTTCTGGTTCCTACTGATAACATGTCTGAAGTATCAGAGGTAGCGTCTGGTCTTCTTGGCTTCTAAGGAGCATTCTGGTTGCAATTATTGCAACATGTTGTTGTTGTTACATGCCATCGAGTCTGTACCAACTCATAGCGACCTTATGCACAGCAGAACAAAACACTGCCCAATCTTGGACCAACTTCACTACTGTTGCCACACTTGAGTCCATCGATGCTGTCACTTGGCCAATCCATCTCGTTGGGGGTCTTCCTCTTTTTATCTGACCCTTCACCTGACCAAACATGTCATCCTTCTTCAGCGACTGGTCCCTCCTGACATGTCCGAAGTATGAGAGGTGAAATTTGGCTATCTTGGCCTCCAAGGAGCACTCTGGCTACACTTCTTCCAACACAGATCTGTTGGTTTTTTTGGCAGCCCATGGCACTTTGAGTATTCTCCTCCAACACCATAACTCAAAGGCATCAATTCTTCTACGATCTTCTTTATTCACTATCCAGCTTTCGCATGCATATAAGGTTATTGAAAATACCATGGCTTGGGTCAGGAGCACCTTAGTCCTCAAGCTGACATCTTGGCTCTTCAGCGCTTTAAAAAGGTCTTATGCAGCAGATTTGCCTAATGCAATACGTCTTTTGATTTCTTGACTGCTGCTTCCGTGAGTGTTGATAGTTGATCCAAGAAGAATGAAGTCCTTGACAACTTCAATCTTTTCTCCATTGATAAGAATGTTGTTTATTGGTCTAGTGGTGAGGATTTTTGTTTTCTTCCAACATAGTATACATGTAGAAATTGTTGAGCTGGTGAATGTTTTGTTGCATGTATTTTCACCACCATTTATTCCAACA
Organism: Chrysochloris asiatica; assembly: GCF_000296735.1. Lineage (NCBI taxonomy): Eukaryota > Metazoa > Chordata > Mammalia > Afrosoricida > Chrysochloridae > Chrysochloris > Chrysochloris asiatica. Next base: position 6,644,704 of record NW_006408620.1, on the reverse strand, counting down.
CAGATTTGATTATTACTGATAATAAAAAGGAGTAAAATCCTGCTACATGGATGAACCTTGAAGGCATTATGCTAAATTAAAGAAATCAGACATGAAACACCACATATGGTATAATTTCCTTGATTAGTAAGTGTCCAGATTACTGAATCTGTAGACAGAGAGTGGAGTCCTGGTGTGGCACTATTGAATAAGCGCTGGACCCACAGGGTCTATTTGAACTGCAAGGTTGGTGCGTCAAAACCACTAGCCACTTCTCGGAAATTCTATACAGGGTCGCTATGAGTCAGAACCGACTCGATGACACTTAACAACAACAACATAGGCAGAGAACAGATTAGTGGTTACTTAAGGCTTGGAAGGAGACCCTGGGTGGTAAAAACGGCTGCTGTGTATGCAACATTAAATGTTGTGGTTGTGGTTAAGTGTTGCCAAGTAGCTTCTGACTCATTGTGACCCTGTCGAGGGTTTCCAGCCTTGTGGTTCAAGCCGACCTTGTGGTCAAGTGCTTATCCTACAGCACCACACCAGGACTATATGTATGGCTTCATATATTTATGTATAAAAGCATTCATTGTCCATTCATGGGGCTTGGACTGGAGGGAGGAAATAAATCCTTCCCTCGTGCTGGCTTACTTTTAGAACACCAAGACCATGTAGTGCAAATGGCTAACCTAGTAACCATTAAAACACAGGCAGGTAAGAAACTGTTTGGGCTCATCCTCCATGGTCTTTTGTGTTTTTCAACTAGTTCTGCCCCAGAGTCACCAGGTAACTAGAGGCAAATCGTATCTACCCGCTGGACCTCAATTCTTCCGTAGGAGAGTGACAGGGCTGGATTAAACTCTCATGCCAAATTTCAGTCCCCTGGGTACCACCTGTCTTAGGCAGATTTCTTAGAAGCAAAGCTTGAGATGGATTCTCTTTTTAGTTTTCTTTTTATTTTAATTATGGTGAAAATATTTGCAACAAAACTTTCACCAGTTCCACAATTCTGACATGTATAATTGACCTTGATTCCATTTTTCGTGTTGTGCCGAACAGGTTCCAACTCATAGTGACCCTGTATCGAGTTTCTGAGGAGTGGCTGGTGAGTTTGAACCACCAACCTTACTACGGTCCAGGGCTTATCCTACAATGCCACACTAGGACCACTAACTTTTTCCAAATTATTTTTATCACCATTAACAGAAACCTAATGCTCCCTAAAAGGAGCTCTGGTAGCATGGCGGTTACGAATTGGGTTGCGAACCTTAAGGTCAGCAGTTCGAAACTACCAGCCGCTCCGTGGGACAAAGATGAGGCTTTCTACTCACGTAAAGATTTACAGCCTCAGAACCCTGTTCAGGGTTGCTATGGGTTGGAACCAACTCGATGGCACTTAACAACAACAACAATGCTCCCTAAGGAGTCCTGGTGTGGCGCTGTGGGTTAATGCACCAGACTGCAAATCCGTTTGAACTGCAAGGTCCATGGTTCAAGCTCACCAGCTGCTCCTCGGAAACCCTATACAGGGTCGCTATGGGTTGGAACCGACTCGACGGCACTTAACAACAATAACAATGCTCCCGAAAGCATAAACTACCCCTCTACCCCTTACTTCTACCTTTTCTTGTTAAGTATCATCAAGTTGGTTCCAACTCATAGCGACCCTGTATGGGGTTTCCAAGGAGCAGCTTGTAGGCTTGAACTGCCGACATGGTAGTTAGCAGCCCAGTGCTTATCCTCTTATCCTACAGCTTCTAAATATTTGCTTATTCTGTTAAGTGAGATCAGACAGTATGTCTCCTTTTACAACTGAGTTATTTCACAACAATGTTCTCAAGGTGGCGCTGTGGGCTAATTAATCAGACTGCAAAGCTGGTGATTCAGGCTCACCAGCTGCTCCTTGGAAACCCTATAAGGGTCAACTCGAGGGCATGTAACAAGCAGTAACAAGCATGTATTAGGACTTCATTTCTCTTCATAGCTGAGTAGTATTCTATTGTAAGGATAGACCACATTTTGTTAATCCATTTATCTGTTCATGCCCAGCTCAGACCGCATGATGAATTGGTGGCCCCTAGTCAAGTGTTCAAGGAGCTCTGGTAGCATAGTGGTTACGAATCGGGCTGCGAACCTTAAGGTCAGTGGTTCGAAACTACCAGCCGCTCCGTGGGAGAAAGATGAGGCTTTCTACTCCCGCAAAGATTTACACCCTCGGAAACCCTGTACAGGGTCGCTATGGGTCGGGACCGACTCGACAGCACTTAACAACAACAACAACAGTCAAGTGTTCAGTCTCTACTAAAATCTAGTAACAAGCCAAATGCTGCTTCTCAAAAGGAAAGTAGCTATAGGTAGAGGATGGCAGCACTTTACTCCCAAATCCTAAGGGTTTTCGATTCACACTGCACTGTGATTCACCAGTAGGGGCTGGTTGGCAGTTCAAACTCACCAGCCACTCCTCAGAAACCGTATACCGAGTCACTGTGAGTCGAAACTGACTTGACAGCGCTTAATAACAAACAGCACAAGCAAAAGACGCTAAACTGCATCCTATCTGCCACTGGCACTTCCACCACCATTGGATCAGCCGGGCCATGTGGTTCCAGTGGTAGAGAAGCTGGCATCCAGCTGGAATCTGTTGCGGAGCCTTCTCATGTTCTGGACCCCACTCAAAACCAGCAGTTTTTTGAGTCGCTTGATAAATAAGCCGGAATAGCACACCTCAATGAGGGGTATGATTTGTGGCCCCCAAAATCCCACCAAGTGCTATGCTTCCTTTTCCATTGTGAGAGGGACCAGATGCAATAGCTTCCTTCACTTTAGTAGAAATAACTTGACACAATCCACGCCATTTTGTTGCTGTTGTTAAGTGCTGAGGAGTCTGTTCTAACTCAGAGTGACCATGTAGAGGGTTTCAGAGATTTTCAATCTTTACGGAGCAGAGAGCCTCACCTTTTCCCCATGGAGAGACTGGAGACCTGGAACCACTGACTTTGTGGTTTTCAGTCCAGTGTTTAGACCCCTAGAAATTTCATTGAGGTGGAAAGTACCTGAATTTTTGTCAGGTTGGAATTTCTGGTATGGCACTATAGGATCAGCAGTGGAGAGCAAAGCACAAGGCCAGCAGGTCAAACCCACCAGTCACTCCTCGGAAACCCTATACAGGGTCGCTGTGAAGTCAGAACTGACTCCACAGCACTCAACACCAATATCAACAAAAAGCATGTAAGTGTCTTACCAGTAAATCTAGAGTCACTGACACTTCTTCCTTTCTAGGTCTAATCAGCATAATTACATAAATGTAACAGATGGTGTGATATCTTATGGCAGGGAAAGCCAATCGGTGTTCCTGTAGACTATGATATATGGTTGGAAAGTTTCCGTTTTTGAGGTCAGACAGTGCAGGTATATTGCTGGCCTTGCCAGTTGAAGATAATTGCTTCTGGTGATCCTTCAAAACCAAAATTGAGGAAAAGGCATGGGCCAGATCAGTACCAGGTGCCAGGGAGATGTATTAATTGCTCAAGTAATGAAACCACATCTGCAACAGCAGGTGCAATTGGAGTCACTTTCTGGTTTAGTTTACAATAATTACTGTCATTCTCTAAGATCCATCTGTTCTTTGCACAGGCCAAATGTTGTTTTGTTGAGTGCCTTTGAGTCAATTCTGACTCATAGCGACCCTGTATAAGGTTTCCAAGGAGCAGCTGGTGGATTTGAACCACCAACCTTGTTGTTAGCAGTCCAGTGCTGTTCCTACAGTGCTACACCAGGAGGCGAGTTAAATGAGGATGTGCATCTTGCAAGTCCTGATGGTAGCACGAATCTCTGTAATCTCTCCAGGAATGTGAGAATTGCTTTTCGTTTACTATTTTCCCAGGTAAGGGCAGGTCTAATGACTTCCGTTTGGCTTTTTCTACCCTAACAGCCCTTACTTCACATGTCAGGGATAGAATCTGGGGGTTCTGCCAGTTGCTGAGTAAGACTATTACAATTATGCATTTTGGATCAGGGAAATCACTATAGGATGAGTTTGGGAATTCACTGGACCCACAGTGAGATGGGCCTTAGTTGGTGGTGGTTGTGTGCCATGGGGTCAGTTCCAACTCATAGTGACCCTGCATAACGTTTCTGAGGCTATAAATCTGTACGGGAGCAGAAAGCCTCATCTTTCTCCTGCAGGAACGGCTGGTAGTTTCAAACTGCTGACCTTGAGGTTAGCTGCCCGACTCGTAACCACTATGCTACCAGAACTCCTTGGGCCTTAGTTAAGATTCCATTAATAATAACCTGATCTCCATATGTCCCCACTCTGACTGATAGACCACAGTGACATTTTGGGTCTCTTAAAATTAGTGTCAGTTGCGAGGCAGCATCCAATAATCCCTGAAAGTTTGATTATTTCCTTTTACCCAAGAAACAGTCAGTCTTGTAAAGGGTGTAGATCCCTTTGGGGAAGGCTGGGCGAAAGATTAGCAGTATATATTTTTGGCTGTGCACTGGGGTTCTTCCTGGTCTCCCCTTTGTTCAAGGGTTTGTGGATCTGTAAACTGGCTCAAAGCTGGAAATTGATTGAGGGGATATGACCCTCCATTCTGGCAATTCAAGTCAGACTGCCCATCACTTGTTCTTGTATAGATCTAGTAAATATTTTAGTAGCCTTCTCATCTATTTCACTCCTAAAGACACCAAGACTAAGTAGGCAACGACACCAATGCCTTAAATCCATACAGGTCAGGCTAGTCTGATTACTGCTTTGACTCTGCTGTCCATTACAGTAACCATGCCCACTTTGTCTTGGTCAACTAAGTGCTACCACTTGGCCCCTGCCACCACAAGATACAATTAGCCTCACTGTAGTTAGGTATTTTAATTCATTTAGGCAGTTCCCACTGTCAAATCTAACTTATATAAAAGAGCGATCACAGCAGTCTTCAAGGATGCTGAGGTTCCCTTCACAAATTTGTTCCTTATCTTTGTGGTAAAAGGTGTCATTGAGGCACTCCATGGGTGTATCTGTGGGATCAACCTGACAAATCCACTCTAACATGCCAACTTGCCTAAGCCTTTAGATACCTCATTCTACCATATACCAAGGCAGGCCTGGTATTTCTATTTGATTTACTGGGGTTGTTGTTTAGTGCCCTCAAGTCAGTTCCAACTCATAGTGACCCTGTATAGTGTTTCCGAGGAGTAGCTGGTGGGTTTGAACTACCAACCTTATGGTTTGAAGTCAAATGCTGATCCTACAGCACCACATGCTTCAGTGAACTAACCAGATAAATTAGATCCTTCACAAACTTCTCGAGCCAAAACAATGAGGGAAGAATCTATGTTTACAGGGCCCATATCAATAAACTCAGACTTTTCCAATTGTATGTTCCTTGTACCATTATCCCACACCCTTAATAACCATTCCCACAAATGTTCTCCAGGTTTCTGTTTCTATAAGAAAAATCAAGCACTCCTTTTGTAGTGTAACACCTACTCCTGGGTACGTCACCTCTTGGAGCTCACTGGGAGTTTAGTTGAGTTCTAGATCTAGAAGCAAAAATGCGTGATGGTAGTGAGGTCCTGGAGCTAGTCAGCATTGTCTCCTAAGGCATGCCCGGGGAAACATCCTAGATGATTTATTAGGCAAAGACTCTTCACACACAGCTAAATTAATCTCATTAGATGGAGGTAGAAAGGATATTGAATTAACTGGGGATAGTGGCTTAGCAGACAAAAATGGATTAATCTCTTCAGTGAGGAGTAAGAGGGCCAACTCTGTTGGCGGGAGTGACTCAAAGAAATTTAGGAGTTCAATATCCCCAGCATCCTCATTAGCTACCCATATGTTCCCACCCCAGGATTCAGGATCCCATTTCTTCCAAATCAGTGCCCTCACTTTAACTTTAGAAACCATTCGAGGTTGGTGATTCAGTTGGCATTGCAATTCAGCCACTTTGACAATACGAATCGAGGTCTGCTTTTTAGCTGTATCAACTCTGTTGCTACAATAAATAAGGTTTTTTTTCAGGGCACAAGTGGCAATTTTCAGGTCTTAATATGCAGTGTTTGAGCTATGACTTTTCAGCTTTGAACTCATCCCTTTCACTATTTTATCTAGCGAAAGTATGACCAGTCAACTCTTATCTTTCTCATTGATACTGTAGAAAAATCTTACATATATAATCACCAAGAGCCTTGTTCCTCACAACTATCTGATCCATTGGTGGTGATATTTTGCATGTTCCTATTGCGACCTCCTGGCATGAATTAGCAACGATTGCTCTCTTTACTACTAGAGGCAGAGATTAACCAGATTTGAAAACCAAATCTGAAAACTCACTCTTAGGATTTTGTTCCTCTAGACAACTCTCATTACCAGATGGCTTCAGCTGTCTCCTCTAGAGGAAGAAAACCAGTGACGTGTATACAGGCTGTCCTTGGGTTGTGAACAAGATCTGTTACTAACTGTGTCTTTAAGAATTTGTAAGGACTTCAAACTACTTTTGTTCTGTACAGTCATAGCTAAGGAAGTACCCCTGGAAAAGACCCATATTTTAAAGTTATGGTGTACTGTAATAGGAAAAAGTATGGATTGAGACCTTGTTTGTTGTTGTTGTTTTATGTGCCGTGGAGTCGGTTCCGACTCATCGTGACCCAGCACAGGGTTTCCGAGGCTGTAAATCTTTACGGGAGCAGAAAACCTAACCTTTCTCCCGCGGAACAGCTGGTAATTTTGAATTGCTGACCCTGAGGCTCACAGCCCAATTCGTAACCACTACACTACCAGAAACCTTGCTAGTGTACATATATAGCAACCTAATCTCTTGCCCTCAGATTTTGAGTGCCGTCCAAAGCAATGCTGCCCTGCTCAAAGATGGCGGCATCCTGCTCTAACATGGCAACATTCCCCACTCAAACATGGCAATCAACCCCACTGCTTTGAATGCATGTTGCTCTCCAACAGTCCTGCCAATAACCCAGTCTTACATATCAGGTTGCTCACAATGCCTCTTCTGAGTCTCCCGTTCCTGGGCTTCAACTCATAATTTCTTCAATTCTAGGTACCTTGCTGAATCTGCCAAATTATAAAATTTAAGGTCTGCTCCTATTTTGTTCATTGGTAATGATGGAACCAATTTAAAGAGCAAGTGGAAGTTAGCTCTAAGTTGGACTTTTGTAACCCCAGGGGACTGCTTGTATATATGTGTACATACATACATATATTGTAGGATAAGCACTGGACTGCAAAGTCAGTTTGAGCTTCAAGATCAGTAATTCAAACCTACCAGCTGCTATTTAGAAACCCTATACAGGGTTGCTAGAAATTGGAACTGACTTGATGACACTTAATAACAACAATACATATATTACTGTTGTTGTTGCTAAGTGACGTCGAATCAGCTCTGACCCATAGCAACCCTAGAGGGTTTCTGAGCAGCGGCTGGTGAGCTGAAACCACTGATCCTGCAGTTCAAACCAACTTCAAGGAAATGGCTCACACAGTTGTGGAAGTAGGCAAGTCCAAAATCCGAGGGTCAGGTATCAAGTTGGGTCAAGTATCAAGTTGACTTACATGGTTTCAGCGACTGATAAACCCCAAATTTGCAGGTCAGATGGCAGACTGTTAACTCAGGGGGCTGTGTTGTTGTTGTTAAGTGTTTTCAAGTTGATTCCGACTCATACTAACCCTATACAGGGTTTCCAGGAAGCAGCTGGTGGGTGTGAACTGTCAACCTTGTGGTTTGAAGTCCAGTGCTGATCTAACAGCGCCACACCAGGAGTCCGAGGGGCTGTTGTTCTTGTTAAGTGCTGTCAAGTCGATTCCGACCCATAGCAACCCTGCACAGGGTTTCCGAGGAGTAGCTGGTGAGCTTGAACTGCTGACCTTGCAGTTCAAATGGCTTTGCAGTTTGGCGCATTAACCCACAGCGTCACACCAAGACTCCTCTGAGGGGCTGTAGGAACTGGCAAATCCTAAAATCTGAAGGTCAGATGTCAGACTATTTGCTGGCATCCCAAGAACCAGAGGTCAGAGGATGATGATTCAGTTGTAGGTTTGATAGAAGGCAATTTCTATCAGGATGTCCATATATATTGGATGCAGGCCACACCCCTAAGGAAACTCCCTTTCAGCTGATTGGCTGCTCACATCAGATCACAAGATGGAGGATGATTGCATAATATCTGCCAAACCATTGAGATGAGTTGATTCGCAACCTTAACCATCACAATGGGAATTGCTGGGTCCTCTGGTAAGTCTATGTTCAACTTTTTGAGGAATGCCCAAACTGTTTTCTCTGTGGTTATAGCATTTTAAATTTCCACCAATAATGGAAGGGAGTTCCAATTTCTCCACAACCTCCTCAACACCCAGTTTCCATTGTTTTGATCCTTGACATTGTAATGAGGTGGGAGGGAGAGTAAAGTAATATCTCATTATGGTTTTGATTTGCATCTTTCTTGGTGTGGCTCTGTAGGATAAGCATTTGATGGCAAAGTTGGTTTGAACCACAAGGCCAGCAGTTCAAACTCACCAGCTACTCCTCAGAGAAACCCTAGGCAGGGTCGTGATGAGTCAGAGCCGACTCGATGGCTCTTAGCAACATCAATAGCTAGTGAGGTGAGAACCTTCTCATGTACTTGGCCATTGGAAAAGTCTGTTGAAGTTCTCTGTCCATTTTTTGATTCCGCTGTTTGCTTTTTTGTTGTTAAACTAGCTGTAAATGTTTTATGTCTATTTTTGAATTGTAGACCGTGCTCTGATAACATGATTCTAGAAAATTCTCTCCCAATCTGTAGATGGTCTTTTCAACTTTGTTCATAAAGTCCTTCGATGAACAAAAGTATTTCATTTTATGAGGTCTCATTTATCTATCCTGTTACAGTGATTGTTTATGGGAGGCCCTCAGGTGAAATTTTGAAGGAAGTTGGGGGAAGCAAAGCAAAGCAGGGGAAGAAGTTGGCCCAGATACAGGTTTGGCTGAAGTGTGGCCGGCATCTGACCCTGGGGAGGCTGGACAGGTACAGTAGGGTTTGTCTTGCCCTGAGGAAAAGGGCAGCAGGTCATCTGCTGAGGGCCTTTTGGGGGAGTGCAGTAAATATCGTATCCCAGGTATGTCTCGGTGGTAGATGGAGAAGGACCAGCTTTGAGTCAGTAGCAAGCAATGCTCACAGCTGCTGAGGGACCAAGGTGGGGTACCCAAAGGGTTAAGTATACCACTGTTCAAACTCTGAGCCCTATCTTTGTATTCCTACTCATTACCCATATTGTCTTTTCAAATTAATTCAGCTCAAATCAATTAATTTTAAGTGTGTCTTATGTTGTAAATAAGGAGCTCTGGTAGCGTAGTGGTTACGAATCGGGCTGCGAACCTTAAGCTCAGCGGTTCGAAACTATCAGCCGCTCCACGGGAGAAAGATGAGGCTTTCTACTCCCGTAAGGATTTACACCCTCGGAAACCCTGTACAGGGTCGCTATGGGTCGGAACCGACTCGAAGGCACTTAACAACAACAACAACATGTTGTAAATGGAAAAAATCAATGTACCATTTGCTATGAATATACATTTTTTAAAATAAAAGTGTGAGTATTACAGTTTTTAACAATGCCCACATGCTGTCTAAATCATCTTCTAACCCCTGCTTTTGTGTGTGGTGTTCGCACTGTGGGAAAACCAGGGTAATTGGCTGATCAAGCCTCTTTGGGGCTCTGGCCTAGAAGACTGTGACCCCGAGTCCTCCTGATATTAACTAACCCAAACTGTGCCACTTGGACCTGACGTGGCCCCAGGCAGAGCCAATTGCTGGAGAGAGAGGGAACAGCTGCTCTGACTCCATTTGCTCGTATAGCCTCCAAGTCCCTCCTTCTCCTGGCCCACAGCCTCCAGCTCGCCTCCTTCCTCAAGACCTGAGGTTTCCCTTCTTCGACCCTTCCCATGGGATCTGCTGAAAAGCCGGAAGCCAGACCTTCAGGGTGACCCCGTCTCTCAGCTACTCATGCAATGGAAATTTAGTGAGTCCTTCCTGAATACTAAACTCTATGCCAGATTCTGGAACACTCACACAGCCCCTGTGACTGCCAGCTCCCGCCACACTTAAACAAATGCCATCAGATAGGACGGGCTGACCACAACTGTGAGAAGTAACACAGTTGTAACAAAGGAGAAGATGGAACTGAACCTGGAAGTTTGGAAGATTTCCTGAAGAAATGGTGTGCGTCCTGAAGGATGAGTAGCATTCACTGGGCAAAGATAAGAGGAAAACGTGGGAGAAGGAAAGGAAAGGGAAAACCAGCTCTCCTCATCTGTTGTTGTCGCTGTTACGTGTCATCGAGTCATTTCCAACTCATAGTGACCCTGTGCACAACACAATGAAACACCGCCTGGCTCTGTGCCACCCTCACAATTGGTGCTACGCTTGAGCCCACTGCTGATGCCACTGTGCCAATCCATCTCGTTGGGGTCCACCTTTTTTTTCTTTGTCCCTCCACTTTTCCAAGTATCATGTTTTTCTCCAGTGACTGGTCCCTCCTGATAGTACGTCCGAAGTACAAGAGACAGAGTCTGGCTTCTAAGGAGCTTTTTGGTTTTACTTCTTCTAACACTTCTGGTAGTCCATGATACCTTTAATAGTCTCCTCCAACACCATAACTCAAATGCATCAATTCTTCTATGATCTTCCTTATTTATCGTCCAACTTTCACATGCATCTGAGGTTATTGAAAATACCATGGCTTGGGTCAGGAACACCTTAGTCCTCAAACTGATATCTTTGCACTTAAACACTTTAAAGAGTTCTTGTGCAGTAGATTTGCCCAATACAATATGCTGTTTGATTTCTTGATGCTCCTTCCATGAGTGTTGATGGTGGATCACAGCAAAGTGAAGTCTTTGATAACTTCAATCTTTTCTCCATTTATCATGATGTTATTTATTTATTTAATCTGTAACATCTGCTAATTTCCTAATCTGCAGCATCTGCCTAAGCCCATGGTATATGCTTCACGCTCTCAGTGTGATGTTGTTGAATGTGGAACTGGGAAGATATGGGCATATCAACTTTGCAAGCTGACATACTAGCGTTAGCAACCCCTGGGTAGAAGGGAAATCCTACTGAAAGGCTCTGAGAGAGGAATAAGAGTGGGGTGTAGACAGAACTAAGAAAGGCCAGTGAGGCTGGAAATAGACAGTAAGGGGCTGAGTGATGGTGTGAGTCCAGAGAGATAGGAAGGGGCTAGACCAGCAGCGCTCACCATGACTACACATTAGCATCTGCTGATCCTCCCCTCCAGAAATTCTGACTGTGGTGCAGAGCTGAGTGAACAGGGTCAAGAACTTCTAGGCCAAATCTTTTTTGATTTTTCAATCTGGGCATTTTTACTTTAATTTAGGACCATTTTTAAGTGGGATGGGGGAGAGTGACCTCATTTTTACAATCCTTCCAGAAGCATAGAGAGAATGGATTGGAGGGTCAGCGTGGCAGTGGAGACCGCGATCAAAATGTGTGCGCAAAAGCTGGGGTAGTCAGGACCCAGGTGGTGGCCACAGAGTCAGAGAGAAGTGGATGGATTCCAGAAATGTTAAAGATGGACATCAAGAAGGGGAGGTGGCCCCAGGCTTCCAGAATGAGCCCCTGGTGGACACTGGTGGTGTTTTTGAGATCACCACTGAGGATCAGAACACAAATTTCATCCATTGTTCACAGCTTCTCCCAGACTTTTAACCACCCATCTGGACCTCAGGACACTCTGCACATGCACCTGGCCTGCCTTGTTCCCAAACTACAGGAGGTTAATAATGAAGACCCAGTGAGGTCCCCTTGCCACCTTTTACTCTCGAAAAATCCACATAAGTTGATGATCTAATTGTATTCAAGAACACTGAAGGAAGGAGCAACAGAAAGAGGGGGTTCTTAGCTTCTCTCCAGTGCCCCTGACAACTAGGAGCCCTGGTAGCATAATGGGTTATGAGCTGGGCTGCTAACCACAGTCAGCAGTTCAAATCTACCAATCGCTCCAAGATGAGTTGAAATCGACTCTGCGGTCCACACCCACCACCATTACCATCCCTGATAGCTTAAAGGCCATTCAAAGACCCGGTTCTCCTGACCATCCTCTAGACACCCTGTCCCTGATGAATGCCACTGAGTTACTTCCAATCCTGTATAGGGTTCTTGAGAGGTGCTGGTGGGTTTGAACTGCCGACCTTTAGTGCCCAATAAGAATGAGAGGGTGAGGAATAAATTAACACGACTCATCCAGACTCTCAAGGCTTGGAGGTAGGTTTACAGGTCTATGCACAACCTTCCCTCCATACTGCCCACCCCCCACCTGCCACCATGGGCACCCATCTGCTATCTTCAGAACCCACCCATCACCCCCCAACATGCACCATTTCATTCCTGCCAAAATTACCAACACACTTCTTTCAAGTCCATCCCAACTCCTAACAATCCTACACTAAGCACCTATCCTGTTCTTGTTGACTGCCATCGAGTCGCTTCCAACCTATAGCAACCCTGCGTAGGGTTTCTAAGGAGTGACTGGTGAGCTTGAACCACCGAACCTGTGGTTCAAACTGACTACAGTTCAGCACGCTAACTCACAGCGCCACACCAGGACTCCTAAGCATCTATCCTGGGTTATGGTTAAAGTACTTGGCTACTAACTGAAGGGTTGACAGTTCAAATCTACCTAGCAGCTCCGTGGGAGAAACACCTGACGATTTACTCTCGTCCCGTAAAGATCACAGGCTAGAAAACCCCATGGGTCACCTGGGTCACTATGAATGAAAATCAACTTGACGTCGTTCTAGACCATCCTGGGACCCCAGTGCAGGGACACAGAGATGAGCAAGAGAAGCACCTTCAACACCCTTGTGACAAATGTCCGCTCCAGGAGTCAGGGATGAGATCACATCAAGGAACAGCCTGCACGGTCCTCAGACCTACTAGGGTCTCCCCGCCTCAGTGGCAGAAGATGATAGTTGATGGGTTGAGGGGATCCCTGTTAAATACAGGATTCCTCCTCTACTACTCACACATTTGAAAAGTAAGAGGAAAGTGACTTTGACTTTGGGAGGTGCCAGTCAGTGTAGAGGTGCAGGTCTGTTCTATGAGACTAGACTACTGAGGGAAAAAGCCATGTCATCAAAGACCTCAAAGAGCTGAGGGAGGACTGGCATCTGGGCCACCTGCCAGAGCATCTACAGCAAAGAATCATCGTGGCCCAAAGCACCACAGAGATTTTCTGAGGAAGAAACAGATGCCTGTGTTTAAAAAGCTAGAGATGGGATGGAGATACATCAAGTGGATGGAAACCTGCAGGATCGAACAAATGCATCTCCCAAACCTCACAGAGCCACTTAGTGTGGCTGTATGGTTTTTAAACAAGTTCTTTAAGACTCTGTTTCTTCAATGACAGAATAGGAGTGTTCCTGTTGTTAGTGTTATCGAGTTGGTTCCGACTCACAGCGACCCTGTATTCAGTTTCTGAGGAGCAGCTGGTGGGGGTGAATTGCTAACCTTGTGATTTGAAGTCCAGTTGACCCTATAGCACCACACAAGGAGTTCAAAATGGAAGTAATTGATTTTAAATGTGATGGTGGTAATAAGGGCTGTAAAATCCTTGGTCCAGTGAACAGCTTTTTTTGGGGAAAAAAAAAAAAAATGTTGACTCTGATTTGTAGTTGTTATTGTGAAGTGCTATTGAGTTGGTTCTGACCCATAGCAACCCTGTATAGGGTTTCCAAGGAGCAGTTGGTAAGTTTGAACCAGTGACCTTGCAGTTCAAACAGCTTTGCAGTCTGGTGCATTAACCCACAGCGCTACATCAGGATTCCTCTGATTCAGTGTGGATCTGTACTCCATAAGGCTTTCAATGGCTGATTTTTCCACAAGTAGATCACCAGGACATTCTTCCTAGGTGCCGGTATACATATGTTGTTGTTGTTAAGTGCCGTCAAGTTGATTCTGACTTATAGAGACCCCGTATAGGGTTTGTGATGCTGTAAATCTTTGTTTCTGAGGCTGTAAACTTCATCTTTCTCCTTTGAAGCGGCTGGTGGACTCGAACACTGACTGTGTACAGAGCATAGCATATAATACATACGAAGCCACAGGAAATACAACTATTTGTTGTTTTATATAAATAGTATATTTTCCCACATATTGCTTTTATAAAAAAATTCAACAATGTCTTATTGAGCAGGGGTGGGGAACCTTTTTTCTGCCAAGGGCCATTTAGATATTTGTAACATTATTAGTGGGCCATACAAAATCATCAGGTTAAACATTAGCCTGCTATAATGTGACGGCTGGATCCTCAGTTAGCTTGGTAAGGCCAGACCAAATGATTTCCCAGGTCTTACATAGTCCGTGGGCCAGAGTTTCCCCACCCTTGTCTTAGAGACTTTTCCATGTTGGTGCACATAGATGAGCCTTGGTCTTTTTCACTGCTGTTCAATGTGCCTTAACCTGCCTGGTGGATATGAGGTTGCTTTGCGTTTGCTCCCACTTTTTCATCTCTCCTTCTTTTCCTCCGTTCCAACAATGCCGTGTAAACAGTCTGACAGTGGCCTTCTAACCACCCCTTCAGGATGTAGCAGGGATACCTATTCTACATTATGGTGTCCTTCTGCCCTTCCCACTCCATCTCCTGGGCTGAATTATGTACCCCTCAAAACAACTGACATCCTAACCCCAGGTCCCTGTGAACAAGACCTTGTTTGGAAATAGGGTCTTCATAGAAGTAAGTAACATGTAGTCATACTGAAGAGTGTTCATTAATCTAATACGAGCAGTGTCTTTATAACAAGAAGAGAGGACACCCAGGGAAGTCCATGTGAAGACGAAGGCCAAGCAATTCCAGGGAACTCCAGCCGTCACAGACACCGAGCAAGGGGCAGGCACAGACTGACTCTGAGCCTCCAGAAGGAGCCAGCCCTGCTGTTTTAAGGCTCCCACTTCGTGGTACTTTGTTATAACGGCTGCAGGAAACTCAAACGCTCCCCTATGAGCATGCCCTCAGCACTGCAAACAAGCCAGATACTAGCTGTTCTTCAAGCAGGGCCTCCCGCTTTAGACATCTGCCCTCTCTCTGTTCCCTTCTGCATGCCCGCCCTGCGCCCATCACTATACTCCGTGGATCCTATAGAGGCTTTCGAGTCCATCTCCAGCCTACGGGAAGCCCAAGCATGTCACCGAAACTTGGCTACCCCTGAAACAGCATCCTGTGAACCCTGGCTCTACAGCCCACACTCATGCACTTGTCTGTCACCCCTCCACTAGACTGTTACCTCCACGCTTTGTTGCCACTGCACAGACTTGCTTAACGACATCCATCAGGATAACAGCGGACCAGTAAGACCCGTCCAAACCACACACACCTCTCATCACTTCCCTCTCAGCAAGAGCAGTCTGGGCCAAATGCTCATTGCCCTCATTAAAGATGAAAAGATGACTCAAAAGCTGAACATGGGGCCCCTTTGCAGAGGTGGGGGTCTCACAGATAGTTCAGGATGAATCATGTTGTCAAAACGGTGAATGCATCCGTCCCATCTCCCACTATTATTTATACAAAACAGTTGCCTCCCAATCAACTCTGACTCATGGCAACCCGGGGTAAGTCAGAGCCGATCTGGGCTCCACAGGGTTTTTATGGCTGCGATCTTCAGAAGTAGATTGCCAGGCCTTTCTTTCAAGGTACCTCTGGGTAGACTTGAACCCCTAACCTTCCAATTAGCAAGTGAGCACATTAATAATTTTTATCACCCAGGGACTCCATTCAGTTCAACAACAACTGATTGAGCACCCGAGATACTGCATGAGCAAAACCCACCGTGTCTTCACACAGGAAAGGGCGATTCCTTTCCAGCTTCCTTCCTCCCTCCATCGCGCCCCAGGGTCGGCCATCTCCCCACAGCCCAGCTGCTGTGCAAGTCGACCTGAGCACAGCTCTTTGCCCATCCCTCTCCTACAGAATGTTGTTGTTGTTGTTAAGTACCATAGAGTCGGTTCCGACTCATAGGGACCCTGCACAGGGTTTCTGAAGCTGTAAATCTTTACGGAAGCAGAAAGCCTCATCTTTCTCCCACGGAACAGCTGGTAGTTTCGAACTGCTGACCTTGCGGCTCGCAGCCCAACTAGTAACCACTACGCTACCAGAGCTCCTACAGGATGCAGGCATGGAAAGTCAGCATCCTAGATAGATGGTGAGGAGCGCTGATGGTGCACTGGTTAAGTTGTTGTTGTTAAGTGCCGTTGAGTCAGTTCTGACCCATAGCAACCCTGTATAGGGTTTCCAAGGAGCAGCTGGTGAGCTTGAACTGCCGAACTTGCAGTTCAAACGGCTGTGCAGTCTGGCGCATTAACCCACAGCGCGACACTCAGCTGCAAACCAAAACGTTGGTAATTTGAATGCATCAGGAGAAAGACTTGGCAATTTGCTTCTATAAAGACTGCAGCTTAGAAAACCCTGTGTATGGGGCATTTCTACTGTCACATGAAGTCACCACAAGGCAAAACTGGCTCTATGGCACCTAAGAATAGCAAGAGATAGGTGACACATGCCATAAGGTCCCCTAGTCCTCGGGACGTGGGCCTGAGTTCCACTACCACCACCACCACCCCTGAGAACCCCAGCCATTTAGCTCTTCAGCAGTGGCATCACTGCACCCCAGTTCAAGTCTTGATTCTGCCACTAACTTCGCTCTGTGACCTGGGCAAGTCACACCACCAAACTGGGCTTTCCTAAGGTCCTCACACCCCTGCCACTGTTCTCCAACCTGACCCATGGTTGTCCTGAAGGCAGCAAGGGTTCACCCGGCCAGGGCCAGGCAGCTGAGGCTGAATTGCTGGCAAGAGTCAAGTGACTCTGAAATGGTAAAGTGTGAGTGAAGTCATCATGGACAGGCCCCGCCCACAGGGATCAGGTTACCAGCAGGCCTCTCTCTGGGTGGCAGCTCTGCACTGATATTTTTAGAGCACCCCCTCAACTGCTCCTAACAAGAGCCAGATGCATTTGACATTGCTGCCACAATCCAGCCAAGATGGCACTCTGGTAATTCCAGCTGGGAGCTGAGCTTCATCCCTCCTGGGATGAGCAGGGGCCTGCCTCTTCCTGTTCCCCTAGCTCTATTCCCATTCCTGCCCTGGGGCTCCAGGGCCTCCAAGACCTTGGGTAGTGCCACAGGCCTTCTTTCCTAATTCTAGCAGCTCCTGCTAATTGTCAGTTACTTAGACCCACTGTACCACCCTACACCCACCCTCCTGTTAAGTACCCTAGAGTCTGAGAGGCCCCTGCTCACCAGCCTCAAGGCCTGGAACCCCATCCCACCTTTGACGATGGCTAGAGAGGTTACTCTGCTTCAGCCCATTTCACTCACAAGAACTCCTAGTGTGGCGCTGTGGGTAAATGCGCTAGACTGCAAAGCCGTTTGAACTGCAAGTTCAAACTCACCAGCTGTTCCTCGGAAACCCTATACAGGGTCGCCATGGGTCGGAATTGACTCAACGGCACTTAACAACAACACACTTGTAGAGCTGCACCATAGTCACAAGCTGCAATATAGATACACACACGGTGATCTGCCCTCTACCCTTCAGCAGGGGGCTTAGCTCATGTTTCCCAAACACACCTCACCACCCAGCAATCCAAGGACCATCCCATCTGGCCTGGAAACACATTGATATACTTTTGTCTCGACATATTTCCCTTCCTGGTCACGTCTAGTGGAGTGTACTGTGTCAAAGGACTGGCTTTTCCTTGTGTCCCCGTCAACCAGGAAGGCCTTAGGGCCTTGGCAGGGGAAAGAGGTGTCAGCATTTGCTCAGGATGAAACACTGGCTGTTGATCCTCCCAGCCAGTGATCTGTGGCTGGAAAATCAAGTGTGTGCACACCTGCACGTGACTTGTATCTCCTGCTTCTGTGATATTACAGTCGAGGAAGAGAGCGAGAATCGGTTGAAATACACACTCCCATTCCACTATGAAGGGAGCCTTTGAAAGGACACTATTGCCTTTGCTAATATGTGAAGAGAGAGGGGACACTGCACAGATGAATTCTATATTCACAATTACATGCACCCAGCGTTTGCCCCTCAGCGTTGTGCCCAGATCTGGGGCAATGCCAGCCAGAAGAGGGTGCGGCCTCACCTCTGGGTGGGGCAATGTTAGCCCCAAGCTGCAACCTCTTCAAGCTGCAGTGTCTTTAACCCCAGCCTGGTCTTTCCCACCTCCACGGCTTTCAACACTAGTACCATGTCCAGGATCTCAGGTGAATCCCACTTTCTCCACTAAGTAAGGGACAGAGAAGGTCCCTAGCCAAGTGACCTGTGGCCCTTGATCTGTCTCCCATCAGCCCTCTTCAATTCCCAGCGGGGGTGGTGGCAGGATCCCAAAACGCTCAGTGGGAAAACAGGTTCCACACCTTCCTGCCACCCCCATGTCACTCCCTGGGCTGAGGGCTCGGCATCTGCCAAGCCCTGGGGGCCTCTGGGCCCTTGTTTCTCCAGAAATGTCCTCTCCCCCCCAAGCTCCCACCCATTCTGGGCAACCCACCAGGGCAGGCATTTCCAGATGGAAAAGGGGAGGTCTTGAGGCGGCAGATCAAGGATGAAAAGCAGGCTCAGAGGCCTTGAGCAACTGACTTCCCACCTCTGGCTTGGGTTTCCCCATCTGCAGCATGGGATTCCCATGATCTGAATGATGATGGGACCAGCACAGAGATGACACGGCTTACTGGGGAGAAAGGATTGCATTGCTAGTGTTTCAGCAACTTCCAGTCCCGTCCTTGTTCCTTTCCTACTCCTGGGAAAACCAGGTCTCTATCCCTTCCTTATCTTTCCTGACTCTCTCATCTGGAGGCCATATTCCAGGGAGAGGTGGCCAGCAAAAGAGTTCTGGGATTTCCCTGCAATTGATTCAGACTAAAGTGTGGAGATGGCTGGATGCTTCTTAAGCCCCTCCCCAAGCCTGTTTCCATTCCTTTGCCTGTCACTTTTCAGACCTGTCTGCAGTTGAGACCACCCTTAAGTGGAAAGACTACCCCACCCACTCCCACACCCCACATCTAGTGAGCCAAGCACCCCAGGAGAGGGTAAGAGTAGAACCAATGGTCCTTGCCCAAAACCGAAACTGGCGTCTGCCTTGCTCCATAGCAGGGGGTGCACTCTGTGGCCTGGAAGGAGGCTTTGCTCTGTGAAGTCTATCTGTAGTCAAGGTGCCCCCCGGAAGTCCCCATATTTGAGGTCCCCAAAATGCAACCTTAAGGACTTCTCTGGAATGTACTTAAGATCTTGGGTTTGGAATGTTGTACACTCTACACTCTCATCTCCCAGTTCCCCTTTCTGCGGAGCCCAAGGATGGAACGCTGGCTCTCCATGCCTCCAAACCCTACCAGAGAGGAGAGAGAGCGAGAGGTCATCCTAGAAGCGCCTCGAGACTTCAACCACTTCTACCGAAAGACATTGCTCCTCGCCGCTAGGGGGCACAACAGAGCCGCGGCGAGGAAGAGGGTCCCTGCCGCCCCGGATGCGCCCACTGCCCCGTTGCGGCGCCGCCACTCCCTCCTGCTCAAGGGTCCCGCCTGCAACATGGGGGCTGCTCTGGTCTCCAAAAACACTGGGGGTGACGCTAAAGGGGAGAAGGGAGCCGCCCTGAGTCTTCCCAAACTTTTCCCGCCCGCCTTGGCGCAGAAGGCAAAAGAGGTGGCCAGCGGGCGGGAAAATGGGATTGGGGGTCCAGGAGGGAAGTCCGCAGCCCTCCTAGAAATCTGGCAACGGAATAGTGGGTCTTGGGTAGGAAGGCGCCTCGGCCCCCTCCCAGCACCCGACTCATCCCAGGGACATCTCGGTTCGGTCTCTGGAGGCGGGCTGGTGCCGATGGCCCCTGGGCTGCCCAGAGGCCCCCAGTGGCGCCAAGCCCCTGCGCCCCTGCAGCTCCCGGGACGCGTTCCCAACTCACCGGGGGCTGGCGGCGGTGACTGGACAGACAGACTGGCTGGGCGCGAGGCGAGGCCGCCGGGCTGTTTTGAAGCTCAGGGCTTGGACTGCTCCCTCCTTCGGTCGGCGGTGCCGAGCCTCCTCCCCACGAACCCCTCCTTCCCCGATCCCGCCTCCCTGGCTGTGATGTCAGGAATCCGCGAGCACTGGGCGGGGATGGAGATGGGGGGGGGGTGGTGTGGGGAGAGTTACAGAGCAGGCCCGAATCCCCCGTCCGCTGCCCCATGCCATTTGGGCCAACCTTGGGACAGAGGCGATAGCGCAGTCCCAGGAAAGTAGTGTGCCTTGTCGCTTTGCCCCTTTCTTCGTCTCCACTCTGGGTACCAGTTAAGTACCAAGGTTTTGGAGCCAGGCTCCCTGCATTAGAGCCCCTTCCTGACACTTTCAATTAACTTTGTGAAAAGTTAGTCTTTCACCTCTCCATGCCTCTGTTTACCCTTTTGGAAATGAGAGACATAATAGGACCTCCTCCTTTGGGTTGTAATAAGACTTGAAACTAATGGGGTATGAAAGATGCCTAGCTCTCAGGAAGTGTTACCTCCTGTTATTTTTATTGAATGGTACACAGTACCAAGAAGCCTTGGCGATGGTGTAGGAGGAAGCTAAGCATAAAGTCAGTGGTTCAAACCCACTGGAGAAAGATGAGGCGGTCAGCTTTCCTGAAGAGTTAAAAACCCTGTGGAGCAGTTGTGCTCTGTCACATGGGGAGGTTTTGAGTCGGAATCCACTCTAGTCCAGTGTGTTTGGTTTGAAGTACAGCACAGGACTATGGGTAGGAGGGGGCAGGGCAGTCAAAACCAAGTCTTAGGACTCCTTTAAGGTTTCTTCCATACTCTGCTTCTCACTACCCTAACCCCCACGCACAAACCATTACCCACAGCCTTTGAAACCATACTCCTGGAATTTTACTGTCTCTGGAAAGGACTTCAGTAGATAGGGAAATACCTTTTGCATGGAAAGTGAAAGAGCTGGTCTACCTGTAGCCTCTTCTGTGTGTGTGTGTGTGTGTGTCCTCACTGTCATCAAGTCCGTTCTGGCTTACAGCAAACCTATATACACTTTCCGAGGCTGTAAATCTTTATGGGAACAGAAAACTTCAGAATTCTCCCTCAGAGCACCTGGTGAGTTTGAACTGTCGACCTTGCAGTTAACAGTCCAATGCTTATCCTGTAGCACCACACCAGTGTGTGTCCTTAGTGCATTAAACACACAACACACACACACACAAAAGAAAACCTAAAGCAGAGTCACAAGATATTGCAGTATATTTTCAAACATTTAATTTGGCTGATTGATGCTGTTTGTAAGGGGGCACAGCAGTTCAGAGCTGTCAGCAGAGCCACAGGAGAAAAACCTGGTTGTTTGTTTCTGTAGAGATTACCCATGGACCCTGAGTTGATTTCAACTCATAGCCACCCTATAGAACAGAGTGGCAGTGCTCCACAGGGTTGCCAAGGCTGTCTTCTTTACCACAGCAGACTGCCTCATCTTTCTCCCACCATGGAACAGCTGGTGGGTTTGAGCCACCTATCCTTTCCTTAGCAACTGAACACTTGTTTGTTGTTGTTAAGTGCTGTCAAGTCGGTTCCAACTCATAACGAGTCTGCATAGGATCTCCAAGGAGCGGTTGGTGAGCCAGAACCTCCGACCTTATAGTTCAGCACATTAACCGGTAGCACCACCTTGAGCACTTCAGTAACTAGAAAACCCCATGGGTCCGTTCTACTTTGCCACGCAGAGTTGCTACAAGTTGAAAGCAAGTCATCGGCACCCACCACCAATGTTATTGGCGCTGTAGGGTAAGCTCTGGACTGCTAACCACAAGGTTGATGGTTCAAACCCACCAGAAGCTCCTTGGAAACTTTACACTGTGTTACTATGAGTCAAACCGACTTGACAGGATTTAACGACAACAACAAAACTATAGAGCAATAAACATGAACCACTGACAAAATTAAACGCTCTTTAAAGAAAAACTCATCTATGGCACCTTAGCAGTGGTGTGTGGTTCACTGGGGATACCGTGTTTACGTTTTCTGATAAATGTCTCTTCTCAGTCCTATTGGGGAACTCTCTGAGGCTTGCTGGGTCTAAATGAGAGGTCCTTGAGAGACTGGAAACCCTCTCCAAGGGGACCTCCCATCCTACCCCTCCAGTCTTTAGGCTCCCCTCCTGATCTGGTCTTTACGTTTCTGACCTGCTGATCCTCACTTAACTCGGAAATTTGATGGCTGCTAAGACCCTCGGCCACAATGAGGATTTTTGGTAGAGGATGGGGAGAGGGCAGGAAAGCTACAGGGTAAGATCCTGAAGTTAATCTGAGTTAGCGCACCCCTCCAATAAGAGAAGAGGAAGATCTGTGGATTACTAAGCAGGACCCACCCCCAGAGAAGGGCCCATGACCCCTGAAAAGACACAGAATACCCAAAGAGTCACCTCCGTAAAGAAGTTAGGTAACAATTAGAGCTGGTGGGTTCTGACATCTGTGCCAGTTGGTTTACAAACATTACTTTCAGTATAACACGGCACGTTACCCTCAGATTACCCATGGAGAAACTAGCTCAGAAAAGCTACGTAACTTGCCCAAAAGTCTTATGCAAATGATGGAGCATGAACCTAGACTAAATGATTCAAATTCCAGTCTGTTGTACTAAGTATTTGCATATTCATGCAAGAAGGAGCATTCGTGGTGGCTGCTCACCATAAAATGAACAGTTTGAAGCCATCCAGTAGCCCCTTAGTCAAGATTACAATTTAGGAAACCCGATGGGCAGGTCTATTCTGTCACATGGGGTCATTACAAGTCAGAATGGGTTCAATGGCACCTCAAACCAGCTCTACACAAATCATACTTGTTTGTCATATTCCCCTACCGCCTTAGTTTGTCATTAAGTGCCGTTGAGTCGATTCCGCTCATAGTAACCCTGTATAGGGTTTTTAAGAAGTGGCTGCTAGTAGATTTGAACCTCTGACCTTGTGGTTAGCAGTCTAGTGCATATTATCCTACAGTACCACACCACGACTCCACCTGAACTAGTATTTACTTAATAATTGTCTCTCAATCAATTCTGTTTATTTAAATGTATTTGTTTTAAAAGGAAGCCCTATAACACCATGATAAACAGGAAGCCAGCCCCTTCTGCGAAAAATAGAAGACAAACTTATAAACACTACCAAAACGAAATCATTTTATAAATTCTAACCAGTTACCACGAGCCTGAGGCTGAGGCCCTGTTATAAAGGGAGATCAAGAAGGAATGTTGTTGTTGAGGGCCATCGAGTCGGTTCCAACTCATAGCAACCCTGTATAGGATTTCCAAGGAGTGGCTGATGGGTTTAAACTTCTAACCTTGCAGTTAGTAGTCCAGTGCTTATCCTAAAGCACCACACCAGGACTTCTTTACAGGTAGTCATTGTTGTTGTTAAGTGCCTTCAAATCAGTTCCAACTCATAGTGATCCTATATAGAGTTCCCAAGAAGTGCTCCTATATAGAGTTCCCAAGAAGTGCCTGGTGAGTTTGAACTGCCGACCCTTTGGCCCAGTGTTGATCCTACAGCACCGCACTAGGGCTCCTGACAATACAGAGTTGTAAATGACACATGTCACCAAAAGGAGACATCCTCCTTGTTCTAACCGGAAATAGCAGGTAATTGGAAAAGAGATCTTGTTCTGACTCTGTGATTCAAAGTTAGGTAACAACTTTCCCTCTATCTCCCAGTGTCCCAGGCTGCCCACTCATGGGGTGTATCCCACACTGGGACAACCTGACTAGACAACAAGATGCCTTTGCTGGACCCACAAAAAGGGACAAACTGATTGCTCTTCTCCCTTGTCCCCAAACCATCTCTGTGGCTCCAACGACCTGTCCTATTCACTTGCTACTTGTTTTTCTTCTGTTTTTGCTCCTATTACTGCAACAAAATGGAAGGCAGGTGCCTGTCTTAGCCCTCTTGCGTTCCTGGTGCTGGTGTTTCAATAAAAAGCTTGAAATCTCTAACATAGACTTGAAGGCCCAGCCATAGATTCATGATGGGAGATAAATACCATTCCCCCTTGGCCTTGACTTGCTTTGGTCCATGGACAAAGAATAAATTGATGCATTTGAGTTATGATGTTGAAGGAGAGTATTAAAAGTCCCCTGGACTGCCAAAAGAACAAACAAATCTGTATTGGAAGAAGTACAGTCAGAATGTTCCTTAAAAGCAAGGCTGGCTAGACTTTGTCTCTTATACTTTGGACATATTGTCAACAGGGACCAGTCCCTGGAAAAGGACATCATGCTAGGTAAATTGGAGGGTCAGAGAAAAAGAGGAAAGCCCCCAGTGAGATGGATTGGCACAGTGGCAGCAGCGATGGGCTCAAGCAGAGTGACTGTGAGGTTGACACAGGACCAGACAGTGTTTCGCTCTGTTGTGCATAAGGTCACCATGAACTGGTACCGACTCGGTAGCCCCTAACAACGATGAGATATTCGTAGACATGACACACAACTAGAAATAGACTTGTATTTGGACTTGGACTTGCAGTCTTATGCTTTTGCCACCTGATTCCAGAAAAATTAAAGTCAGAGATTGGTGTTCTGTAGATGACCTTCAGAACTTCCTTCAGGGACTTGGGGCCCCAGACACGTGAGTGAGAAATACATGTTTATTGTTGTACGTCACTGAAAGTTCATAGTTGTTTGCTTCACAGCAACAGCAAATTGAAGGGGCTGAACCTAGTGACTTGCTTCTTATGAACAGAGTAAGGTAAAATATATGATGCCACTTCCATGATTAGGTTACAAAACATTGTGTATTCGTTTCCCAGTGCTCCTCTCCCCCCCTCCCCCGCGCCCCCCAAAATAGCACAGGTGGTTGGCTTTAAAGAGCAAGAATTTATTTTCTCACAGAACTGAAGGCTAACAGTCCAAGTCAGGCTCTTGATCAGTTTGATTCCTTCCTTGTGGATGGCTCTAGGTGTTCCTTGGCATTCCTTGACTTGTAGGCAATCTTCACATGGCATCTGCCCACCCCCACACACACCATATCTAATTTATTCTTTTAGTAACTCAAAAGTGACTGAATTTGGAACCCATCTGATATGATCTAATTAATATAACAAAAGAAGAACAGAATTGCCAAAAGTAGATTCTGACTTATAGTGACCCTATAGAATACAGTAGAACAACTCTATAGGAGTCCTGGTGTGGCGCTGTGGGTTAATGTGCCAGTCTGCAAAGCCATTTGAACTGCAAGGTCAAGCTCACCAGCTGCTCCCTGAAAACCCTATACAGGTTCACTGTGAGTTGGAATCGACTCAACGGCACTTGACAACTACAACAACCCTATAAGGTTTCCAAGGCAGTGTGTCTTTGGAGAATCATCTTTCTCCCATGGATTGGCTGGTGGGTTTGAACTGCCTACCTTTTGTACCACCTCAATCCCTTAATTAATATAACAACAACAACAACAACAACAAAACAAAACAAAAAACCCACTATTTCCAAACAGGATTATAACCCCAGGTATATGGGTTAGGGTCTCAATGCATATTTTCTGAGATACAATTCAACCCAGAACAGACTGTGACTTCTATCTTTCTAGCAGAACTCCTGGTATGTCACTGTAGCATCAGCACTGGACTGTGAACCATAAGATCGGCAGTTCAAACCCAGCAGCTACTCCTCGGAAACACTATACAGGATCTCTTTGAGTTGAAACTAACTCAGTGGCACTTAACAATAACAACAAGCAGAAATCTCTCTGTTGCCTTTTGGGATTGCATGTTTCTAGTAAGTAAGCTACCATATTGGAGAGGCCCATATGGTGAATAATTGTGGGCACCATTTGGCCAACAGTCAGCCAGGAACTGAGACCCTTAGCCCAATGGCCCTTGAGGACCAAAATGCTGTCAACAACCATGTGCACTTCAAAGCCGATTCTTCCCCAGTTGCACCTTCAGTTGAGACCCCAGTCCTAACCAACACCTTGACTGGAGCCTTGTGAGAAATCCTGTGGCAGAAGACAGAAGTAATCTATGCCTGGATTCTTGGCTCACAGAAACTGTGAAACAATAAATATGTATTGTTTTAAGATGCTAAATTTTCAGATAATTGATTATGTAGCAATAAACAATAAGTAGACAAACTGAGAATAGAATTAATATTCACTAACTCAGATTTACTTAGTTAATAAAGGCATTTGACTGTGGATCATAACAAACTATGGATAGCATTGAGAAGATGGATGTTCCAGAACACTTCATTGTGCTCATAAGGAACCTGTACATAGACCAAGAGGCAGTTGTTCGAACACAACAAGGGAATACTGCATGGTTTATAATCAGGAAAGGTGTGCATCAGGGCTGTATCCTTTCACCATACTTATTTAATCTGTATGCTCAGCAAATAATTCTAGAATCTGGGTTATATAAAGAAGAACATGGCATCAGGATTGGAGGAAGACACATCAACAACCTGCAAAATGAAAACGATACAATCTTGCATGTGATAAATAAAGAGGACTTAAAATACTGATGGAAGTATGGAAGCCTTAAGTATGGATTGCATCTCAATGTAAAGAAAACAAAAATTCTTACAACTGGACCAGTAAAGAGCATCATGATAGACAGAGAAAAGACTCATGTTGTCAAGGATTTCCTTTTACTTGGGTCCATAGTTAGCACTCATGGAAGCTGCAGTCAAGAAATCAAATGACATATTGTATTAGGTCACTCTCCTTACCAAAGACCTCTTTGAAGTGTTCAAAACAAACATGTCACTTTGAGAACTAAGGTACACCTGATGCAAGCTGTGATATTTTTAATCACTTCTTATGCATTCTGAAGATGGACAATGAATACGGAAAACCAAAGAAGAATTGATACATTTGAATTATAGTGTTGGCAAAGAATATTGAATATCTGTACTGTGAACTATCAGAAGAATGGACAAATCTGTTTTGGAAGAAGTATGACTGGGTTGCTCTTGAGACAAATAATGGCTAGACTTTGTCTCTCATACTTTGGACATGTTGTCAGGAGGGACCAGTCCCTGAAGATGGACACCATGCTTTGTAAACTTGAAGATCCGAGGAAAAGAGGAAGACCCTTAACAAGATGGATGGACACAGTGACATCAGCAGGGGGGCTCAAGCATAACAATAATTGTGAGGATAGTTCAGGGTCAGGCAGTGTTTCGCTCTGTGAGGATAGTGCAGGGTCAGGCAGTGTTTCGCTCTGTTGTACCTAGGATTGCTGTGAGTCAGAACTGACTCAATGGTACCTAACAACAACAACAATTCAGATTTAAGAGGCTGGGTTCTACTTGTAGCTTTTTTATCAGTCAGGATGGACTAGGTTATGCTATGATAACAAATGATTCCCAAACCACAATGGTTTACAACACAAACATTGATGTAGCTCACTCATATGTCCATTATGGCTCGGCCATGTGGCCATGTTATCATCACTTCATGGAACAGCCTTTATGTGGAACATTGCTGGTCTCAGGGCAGAGGGAAAAGATAAGATGATGACTCATACATTGCCTATTAAAGCTCACATGTCATTGGCAAAGCAAGGCATATGACCAAGCAGTCATGTTATCTTGGAAAGCACTTCCTGTCATGGAGTCTAACCCTGCTTTGAATTTGGCTTCTATCTTTAGATACTTCTGGAAGTAGAAATATAGCAAGTACCTTTAAAGCCTTTCCCAGTAACTCTCTTTTCTGGGATACTCTTCCAAAGATGGAGACTGGGTTACTGAGGAAATTCACAAGTGGGAAAGTTATAGGAAACCTACTGCAAATTGGGTCTCAACTACCAACTGAAGACTCTATCATCAGGATTCCTAAATTATGGCTCAGCTGATGTACATCTTACCATAAAAGATTCAAGTGTGGAAACTCCCTTGCCTCTCCTCACAAAGAATCTGGAAGTCTTAATCCCAAGAAACAGATCTTAGAAATAAACTCTCTTGAGATAATTTCTTTCTTGTTGCCCACTTCCACAGATGGCTTAAGAGCAGGACGAAGACAATGGTTTCCAGCAAAGCAAACAAGCCCTGGTCTCCTTCAGTTTAGAGCCTGGAGCTGAGTCTCCACACTTCTCCCTGGTGATAGGGATCATGAAGTTGTTGCTTCAATGGCCAGCTCTTACCACCTCCTTCTTGTCTCTGGTTAGATGGCAGAAATACATCAGACGTACTATACTATCACAAAACATCCTGCAAATTCAATGACAATTAATTATGCAAAAGCTATCTATCTTAACTATCTAGTGCTGCTATAACAGAGCTACCACAGCTGATGGCTTTAACAAACAGAAATTTGTTCTCAGAGTTTAGGGGGCTGGAAGTTTAGGGGGCTGGCTCTAGAGATGTCTTTCTCTCTCTGTTGGTGCTGGAGAAAAATCCTTGCCTCCTTTTAACATCTGAAATCCCTTGGCGATCTCCATGTGTCTTGGCATCAGTCTCACCCTAAACCTAGGAAGTTCCCAGTGCAGAGAACCTGGGTCCAAAGGATGTCATGCTCTGATTTTAGCTCTTCTTTCTTGGTGGTAGTAGGTCTCTCTGCCCTCTGCTCACTTGTTTAATCTCTGTGATATTCCAAAAGAGATTGACTCAAGACACAACTAATCCCATAGATTTCATCCTGCCTTATTAACATCAGATCACAGAAGGGAGAATAATGACCTAACACCAAGAATCATGGCCCAGTCAAGTTGACACATATTTCTGGGGGTCATAGTTCAATCTGTAACACTTATGACAGATTTGACTAATCACCAAAGACAATGGGCACAGGATTTCAAAACCACTGAGGATACACTCCATACCATGCTAGACTGGACTTCTATGCCTTTTAAAGACTACACATGTAAGGAATGCAGATGCACTGTGAGTCAAACAAACATAAAGGCTTTTGTTTGGGTTTTCCCCATGATTTAGTGTGTATTTCCCACAAATGGTGGACCCAGACATCTGGCTACTTGTGTCTGGTTCTCATTTCATGCAGAAGTTTGGCACAATAGGGACAGAACTTCGGAGCTCTCCCAGGTTTGAATTTCCCTGTAATACAGTCAGACGGAGTTACAGGAAGCCGGGGGAGTTTGTTCTCCACTACCAGCATTGTTACCACACAAACATCTGGAACCCAGGACGGCTCATGGGATGTTATTGGCAAGTTACAGAAAAAGGTCTCCAGGTGCCCCACGAAAGGCCAGGTGGATGGATGCCAGCTCTCCTGGCTTTTCTGAGAAGCCGAGTTTAGTCTAGCGCTGAACAGAAAAAGGGGAAGTGAACGAAGCCCCTATTGTTAATAATGGTCCCGGGGTGGTCGCTTATTTTCCCAGGATCTCAGGCACCATCATAAATATTATCCCTTCAAGTTATGACAGCAGCCTTTGTACTTTTCTAAATATTTTTGGTTTAAAAAAAAAATCTTCTTCTTCCTCCTTTCCAAACAATTGCTCAGGGGAAGTACTATTTTTCCAATCACCCATTTAACATATGCTTCGGGTGAATCTACCATGTGCCAGACATTGTTTGAAGCATTGAGAGCTCAGCAGAGAGCAAAAAAGTGCCCCCCACAAAACTCTTTGCTTTCCTGGAGCTTACTAACAATCATTGATCAGTTGTCCTTATTCTGCTTTGGTATTGATAACATATCTCCGTGTTTTTGTTTTTGAGTTTACAAGATCGTATTCTCACACATGTGGCTTGTCTCTTAGACTATGTGCCAATGGGAATGTCCTCCCACCCCCAATACTGAGTTACCTTTAGCTTCATCACAAAGGCCAGAATCATACTTCCTAGATAAACGTTTGGATGTGGGAAAGTCAGAATGACTTCCTCACACGTGACCACACAGTTTAAAATTCAAAGA
Organism: Chrysochloris asiatica; assembly: GCF_000296735.1. NCBI lineage: Eukaryota > Metazoa > Chordata > Mammalia > Afrosoricida > Chrysochloridae > Chrysochloris > Chrysochloris asiatica. The sequence continues at coordinate 6,614,860 of NW_006408620.1, read as the reverse complement.
ATGACCCAGTGGGAGGAGACCTCGAAATTTGTGTCCATTCCCAGGTTTCTGGGCAAAAAAGTATTTGAACTATTCTGAGCAAATGAAACTCTTGATCTTAAAGGCTGTATGTCCTGAGACTTAGGAATGTTCTCCTTGTGTGGGATGAAAATCCTTCAGGACACAGCCTGTGACTATTTGTTCAGGATATTTGATCCAGGATAAATGTCTTCTCTCCTGAGTCTCCAACAGCCAGCAAAGAGCAGTGCCCAACAGAGGGGCTTTTTCTTACATGACAATGTTCATAAGTTGTCGTCTCATGTACTTTGGACATGTGATCCAGAGGAACCAGTTCCTGGAGAAGGACATCATGCTTGGTAAACTTGAGAGAGAGTGCGCAAGAGGAAGACCTTTAAAGGCATGGACTGCCACAGTGGCTGCACCAGTGGACTCAAACGTAGGAATGATTGTGAGGCTGGTGCAGGGCGCAGCACTGTTGCCTTCTGTGTATGAGCTGGCAGCAACCCGAAGGCACCAACCAACAATAACAATTACAAATCTTTACGTATGTGTATACTGCTTCATGGTCTTCATTCCCTAATATCATGGAAGCTTCCTGAAAGCAGATACCTTGTCTCTCTTGTTGTTAATTGCCGTTGAGTTGGTCCCAATTCATGCTGATCACCTATACCACAGAGCAAACAATTGCCCAATCCTACACCAGTTTCACAAAAGTGAAAATGCTCAAGCTCATGGTTGCGGTCACTGTATTGGACAGCATGTTGTGATCTGTGAAGTTTTCATTGGCTCCTTTTCAGATGTAGATCACTAGGTCATTCTGCCTAGTCTGTCTTGTTCTGGAAGCTCTGCTAAAACCTGTTCACCATGGGAGACCCTGTTGGTTTTTAAACTATCACTGGCTGAGCTCAAAGCAATATGCACACACACAACCAGAGCAGAGCAAACTGGCAGACAGGTCATGGTGTTAGTCTTGTTCATAACGTTCGACCAATGTCTGATACATAATGGGTGACAGAAGAGTTTCTTCTAACCTTTGCACTGCCTTTGTGAAACTGAGAAAAAGGTACTCCTTAACTGATGATGCAGAAAACAGGTGTCCTTTCTAGGCACACAGTTTGGTATGCAGATGGGACCTTAGTACAAAAGGAAAATAGAGATGCTGGGTTTGGAATTAAAATAGCCCAAAAGGGCCTTAGGGGTTCCTCTGGGAAGAGAAAATGACCTTCTTTTGAGATCTGAAGAGTCTGAGGGTTAGATGAAATGGGCACTTCTCTGGGGACCAAATGTGAAGGACTTGACTTATTCAGTGAGGGGAGTCTACTGGACTGTTTCCGGGTATACCTCCCAGTGTTCTTCCTTAGTTCCCCCCTCCATTTTTACCTTGACTTGCCCTTTCTTTTTATTGATGTGAAATTCACATGATATGAAATTAGCCATGGAAACTCAAGTCAATTGGCATACCATACTTCCCCCCAATTATGATCTATAGTCTAGTGAAGTGAGTAGCATTTGGGTCTTAGAAGCTTGGGAGCAGCCATGGAAGACACAACTGCAGATCTTGACTCACCAGGAACAAACCAGTAAGCAAGTTACCAAAAGTACAGAGAAGAAAACCATCTACACCAGCCATAATCTCTCATCTACTCTGAGATCAAAATAATTCATTGGTGCCAAACTACCACCACTGACAGTTTTGACTGGGGTGATAATAGCTGGTCCCGGATAGAATGGGGGGAATTACGGAATAGACATGAAATTCTTATTTTAAAAAAGAGAGAGAGCGAGAGAGTCAAACCGGACAGTAGAAAATAGTACCCCTTGTGATTATTGCCCTGAGACACTTTAAAAATATACTTTTTTATTATGAATCAAGTGAAGGTTTACAGAGAAGATCATCAGTTTCATATCCAACAAATCACACAATTGGATTCACCTTAATGATTACGCTCCCCTCCCTGCAACAACAATGATCCTACTTCCTCCCTGTGGATCCTATTTCTATTCCGCCCTCCTCCTCATCCCTTCTCAACTTTGTCCTTAGGTAAATGCTGCCCTTTTGATCTTGAATGGTTGACCATTCCATAGTGAACACACCTCACTAGTGTTGTTGTCCCCCCATATAACTATCTCCTGCTTGGTTGAAGGAGCTCTGGTAGCGTAGTGGTTACAAATCGGGCTGCTAACCTCAGGGTCAGCAGTTTGAAACTACCAGCTGTTCTGTGGGAGAAAGATGAGGCTTTCTGCTCCCGTAAAGATGTACAGCCTTGGAAACCCTGTACAGGGTCACTATGAGTCAGAACTGACTCCACGGCACATACCAACAACAACAACTGCTTGGTTGAAAATTGGACCACGAGAGTGAGTTCCTTTCCAGACCTGAACGGTGGTGGAGGATCATCCCCTTCAGGTTCCTCCAATCTCTTTCTGACTAAGAAGTTCAGTCTCTTTTTTGCTATTTTAAAAATAATTTTGAGTTTTGTTCCACATTTTTTGCCACTCTATCCTGGACCTTTTAGTGAGATCCCTTTCAGGGCAGTTGGTAGTGGTAGCTAGGCATCATCTAGTTCTCTTTTCAAAGTCGCGGAGACTGATGTGCACATCTTCCATTGGTCCATTGGATTATTTGACTCTAAGCATCTTCAATTCTTATCACTCTTCTTTCTTCTTGACATGACGAGACCAATAGCTGCACCTTAGATGGCCTATGAGCGTTTAATATCCCAGATGAATCTCATCAAGTAGGATATAGAACATTGTCTTCGTTGGATATTATGCTAATTGACCATGGAGGACACTTCAAACCTAGAACCAAACCTATCTACTGAGATCACCTTTTAATGAAATAGCAAAGAGGCATATAAAATAAAGGATATTACCTGTAAGGCTGGTGCTTCTAGTCCACCAGCTTCTCCACAGGAGAAAGATGAGGATTTCTGCTCCCACAAAGACTTACAACCTTGTAAACAACTATACAGGGTCGGTAGAGTCAGAACCGACTCGAAGGCCCTTAATAACAACATCAACAACCTGTAAGATTGATGCCTTACTTAAAAATCATCAATAGGACACAAAATACCAACAATTTTTTTAAAACAAAAATGAGAAAATAAGGAGACAGGGAAACTAGAGTACTGGAAATGGAACAAACAGAACACAATTGAAGAGAATATTGGCATATTATGAGCTCTAGTTTTGTGCTGTAGGATAAGCACTAGACTGTTCACCATAAGGTTGACAGTTCAAACACCCCAATCTCTCTTGGAAACCCTATACAGGGGCACTATAAGCCGGACCCAACTTGACAGCAGACAGCAACAACATGATAAATTTAACAAATGTGACTGAACAATTTGTATGTTGTTGTTAGGTACTGTTGAGTCAGTGCCAACCCATAGCAACCCTCTGTACAACTGAATAAAACACTGCCTGGTCCTGTGCCATCCTCAATTGCTGCCATGCTTGAACCCATTGCAGTTGCCACTGTGCCAATCCATCTGTTTTTACTGACCCTCCACTTTACCAAGTATGATGTCCTTTTCCAGGGAAACGAATTTGCTGAGTCAAAACTTTCACCTCAAACACAATAAAATATCATTCCAAAATTTAAATTAAAGAAACCATTTTGAAGCGTGCAATTAAGTGGCATTTAGTACATTCACAACATTGTGAAATGCCCACCTCCACCTCGTTCCAGACAATTTTCATCCCCTTGAAAGGACACCTTGTACTCATTAGCAGTTACTCTCTGTTCCTCCTCAACCCTCAACTCCTGGCCACCATCTTTCTCTCTATATGGATTCACCTATTCTGGAGAGCTCATAAAAATGGGATCAGACATCTGAAATCTTGTGTCTGGCTCGTTTCATTTCACATAGTAATTTTGAGGTTCATTCATTCACACTATAGCATGTATCAGTACTTCATTTTGTTTTAATGGCTGATTAATATTCCTCTGTGTATGGGTGTGTGTGTACCACATTTTGTTTATCCATTCAGCCACTAATGGACATTTAGGCTGGTTTTACCTCTTAGCTGTGGTGGATAGTGTCACTGTGTACATTCATGTACAGATATTGATTTAAATACCTGTCTTCATTACTTTGGGGCATGAACCTAGGAGTGAAAATGCTAGGTCAAGTGGCAATTCTATGTTTAACTTTTTGAGGCTCTTTTCGTCAACCACAGATCCACTTTACATTCTAAAGGTTCCAGTCTGTCTATATCCTCCTTCACACTTGTTATGTCCTTTTGTTTTTTTTAATAGTCATCCTTGTTGTTGTCATTAAGTGCTGTTGGGTCAGTTCTGACTCATAGTGGTCCTGTATAGGGTTTCCAAGGAGTGACTAGTGAGCTTGAACCATTGACCTGTGGTTCAAACTGACCTTGTAGTCCAGCGCATTAACCCGCAGCGCCATACCAGAACTCCAATAGTCATCCTACTGGATGTGAAAGAAGCCTTGGTGGTACAATGATTAAGCACTTAGCTGCTAGCTAAAAGGTTAATGGTTCGAACCCACTAGTAGCTCTGTGGGGAGAAAAGATCTGGAAATCTGTTTGATAAACATGGCAGCTTGGAAAATCCTATGGGATAGTTGTACTGTGTCATATAGGATCACTATACGTTGGAATTGACTCGATGTCACACAACAATAACAACAATAGGTGTGATGTAGTATATCTCATTGTACTTCTGATTTGTGTTCCTCTTGGAGTTCTGGTGTGGCGCTGTGGACTAATGCGATAGACTGCAAAGCCATTTGAACTGCAAGGCTGGTGGTTCAAGCTCACCAACTGCTCCTGGGAAACACTATACAGTGTCGTCATGGGTCAGAACTGACTCGAAGGCACTTAACAACAACAACAGTGAAGGTGTGGAACCGTAGGATAAGCACTGGACTGCTAATTACAAGGTCGTTGGGAACCATCAACTGCTCTGTTGAAACCCTAAACAGGGTCGCAATGAGTCAGAACTGATCGACACCACTTAACAGTAACAACAATGAAGGAAACATGCGGTGGTTCTGTAGGGTAAGCATTAGACTGCCAACTACAAGGTCAGTGGTCCAAGCCCACCAGTCACTCTGTAAGAGAAAGATGAGACTTTCTGTTCCTTCAAAGATGTACAGCCTCAAAAACCCTGTATAGGTACACTGTGAGTTGCAACTGACTCGACAGCCCACAACAATAATGGGTAATGGTGTGCATCTTTCCATATGTTTGCTGGTGATTTTATTTCTTTGGAGATATGTCTATTCAAGTCCTTTGCCCATTTTTAACTGGATTATTTTGCTTTTGGCTGATTTGTAATAGTTTTTTACATTGTTTAGAAACTAGACTGTTGTCAGATATGATTTGATTTTTTTTTTTTCTCTCTCTCTCTGTAGGTCATCTTTTCATGCATCTGTTTCTGAATGTGCTGGAGCTGGGCTTGGGAGAGCTGATGGCTCAGTAAAGGTAAGAAGGAATGAGTCACTGGCACGTTGGTGATGGATTAGTTTTTGAGAAGAAATTCAAGAGGGCAAATGTGGTTCCCTAGGACACCTAGTCATATATGAAACCTCATGTATTCACTCTACCTAACTGGTTTCCAAAGAGACTTAAGGCAACTTACAATCAAAGACACATACACACAATAGAGCTGACACAAAAGGAAACAAAAACTATGTAGACAGAGGAGGAAACAATTATGTTAGCCCAGGGATTTTGAAAGGCAAATGCACATACAAATCCCTGGGCCCCACTTCCAGAGATTCTGGAAGAGTAGGTCTGGGTGGGGGCCCAGGAATCAGCATATTTAACAAAGTCTCCCAAAGTGATTCTATTGCAGTTGACTTGTGGATTACATTTTGTAAAAAAACAAAACAAAACAAAAAAACAACACTGCCTTCATTCTTTAGCCAAATGTGGTCATAAGGGCTGAGTAATTTGATCCAAATTTGAGATTGGACTTCTTGGTGCCCTAGGCACCTGGGTTGTTGACAGTCTGTTGAGAATGGATTCCTTGCCTGATGGAGAACCACCAATAGAAGGTAGTCACTGGAGTACTTCATGTCAACTGTCCTATAGTTGTATCTCTTTGTGTAAGTCCTGGGGAGAGGCAGGGGTAGACAGATGTGACTGTGGTTTGTGGAGCACCCACAGTTGGAATTGCCAAGACAAGTGTGTGAAACGCCTGGAATGTATACGATGGACTTGGCACTAGGAATGGAGATGCACGGGTGCAGTAAGAGTTGACTTTTCCTGCTGGGAGAAATCCTGGGCAGGCAGAGTAGGGTCATCTTGGTTCCAAACTTTAGAACCAGGCTGACTGGGTCATGTCGGGATGTGATACGTCTGGAAGCCTGGTATGCCAAGCTCAACTAAGCTCCTTATTGTTGATTTTATTGTTAAGTACCATTGAGTCCGTTCCAGTCTTGTGTAGGGTTTCCAAGGAGCGGCTGGTGGGCTTGAACCTCAAACCTTGAGGTTAGTGGTGATGGTTGGTGGTTATGTGCCGTGAAGTTGGTTCCGACTTATAACAACCCTGTACAGGGTTTCCAAGGTTGTAAATCTTTACAGGAGCAGAAAGCTTCATCTGTGTCCTGAGGAACAGCTGGTAGTTTCGAACTGCTGACCTTGAGGTTAGCAGCTGGATTCATAACCATTACGCTACCAGAGCTCCTTGAGGTTAGTGGCCCAGTGCTTATCCTGTTGTGCCATTCTTGTGCTACTGGTAATCTCTCCTGCTTCTTTATTCATTATGCCATGGGTTTCAATAGCCCCTTGCTTGCTTCTGAAAAGCTTGAATCCTCTACTCAGATATTGTGCACTGGGAAGTCTGAGGGGGCTGTGGATGGTGGAATGAAGAATTCATTCAGACCCACTTCATCTAGGTCAGTGCTGCTTCCAGTGTGGTCCACAACACAGCAGCTTCAAGCATCCCCTGGGGCTTGTTTGAAATGCAGACTCTCAGGCCACGTTCAGATTTAGGAAATTATAATCTGCATTTTTGACAAGATCCTCAAGTGCTTCTCATGCATCTTAACATGAAAGAAGTATTGCTTCATCCAGCACCTATTTATTGGGTATCTCCCACATGCCATGATCTGTACTAAAAGTGGGGGGAGGGGACAGTGACAGATGAAAATTACTTGACCCCTTACCCAATGGAAGTTATAATCTGGTCAGGAAGCCATGAGATACATAAGTAAAGAAAGAAACAAACATAGTTATAAGTTGCCAATAAAGTAAGTAAGAAAGATACAGAGAAAGAAGACAAACAGGAGACTTGGAGAGAGTTTGTAGCAGATGCAATAGTCCTAGGGTTAAAAGTGGGGAACGATGACTTAGGATGGCCAGGGAAAGTCTCTCTGAAGAGTCTCACTTAAGCTCAGAGGGTGGATGGTCCTTGAGGAGAGACTCAGAAGGTTTTAGAAAGGATATAATGCTAAGTCTTGTACAAGACCATGCAGGGAATCGAAACTTGGGACTTGAGAGCTTGGGTTGTAGCATCTCTGGAGAAGAAGGAAGCAATCCCCATTCAACACTATTAGTTCATCCATTCCATCTGCACCTATAGGCCCCTACGAACTCACCCTAACACAGCATGGCATCGGCAAACACATGGGAGATGCCCCAGACTTAGGCTTGGCTCCAGAAATTGACAAATCCATCAGACCATGGTCCTTTCTTTGGCTTGGAAACAGTTATTCCCAGGCCTCCTTCATGGAGGAGACCAGACTGCATGGCAAGAAAAGTGGAAAGTATGATTTGGGTTAGAAACTAAGGAAGAAGATGGCCCCCCTTCTCCCAAATGGCCTTTAGACAGTCCCACTCCCAGGAGCATGAACCAGCACTAGAGTCACCCAGTCCTAGATGGTACATACCCCAGGGACCCTGGTGAAGTCCTCACATGAGCCCAGTTCCTGAGTCCACTTCCTCCCTGCCAGCCCTCCAAGTCCCCCAACCAGAGGGAGGAGGCAGCAAACAGAAAGTGACCCTAATAGAGTTGGGTGGCATTGGGGAGGCTGGAGAAGAGAATGGTAACCCCTCAGAGAGGCAGCCCAAGAAGGGATTGCCCAAAACACCAAACCCAAACCCATTGCTGTCAAATCAACTCCAACTCATAGCAACCCTACAGGACAATACAGAACTGCCCCATAGGGCTTCCAGATTGAAGATGTCAAAAACATCATTTTTGGGGGATCAACCATCAACACTCATGGAAGTAGCAGTCAAGAAATCAAATGACATATTGCATTAGACACATCTGTTGCACAAGACCTTTTGAATATGTTCAAGAGCAAAGATGTCAGTTTGAGGACTAAGGTACACCTGATCCAAGCCAAGGTATTTTCAATAGCTTCATATGCATGTGACAGTTGAACAGTGAATAAGGAGGACAGTAGAAGAATTGATGCATTTGAATTATGGTGTCAGTGAAGAATACTGAAAGTACCATGCCAGGCGAACAAACATCAGTGTTGGAAGAAGTACAACCAGAGTGCTCCTTGGAAGCCACAATGGCCAGACTTTGTCTCATGTAATGTGCACATAGGGAACATGGTGGCTCCATAGGAGAAGCAGTGGACGGTGAAAACAAGGTTAGCACTTCAAGCCCACCAGTCGCTAAACAGGAGAAAGATGGCACTTTCTGCTCCCACAAATATTTAAATCCTCAGAAACCCTATACATGGTTGCTGTGAGTTGAAACTGACTCCACAGCACTTAACAGCAACAACAATCTGGATATGTTGTCAGAAGGGACCAGTCCCTGGAGAAGGAAGTTATGCTTGGTAAAGTGGAGGGTTAGCGAAAAAGAGGGAGACCCCTAAGGAATTGATAACAGCCATGGGCTCAAGTGTAAGAATTTTGAGGAAGGTACAGAAGCTGGCAGCGCTTTGTTCTGTTGTGTGTGGGTCGTAGGAACCAAGTTGACAGCACATACCAACAGTAGAGTTTCCAACAATCCATACAGAAGCAGGCTTCCTCAGCTGCCTCCTGAGGAGCAGCTGGTGGGCTTGAACCACCTACCTTTTGGTGAGCATCAGGGGACTTTAACCACTGTGTCACCAGGGTTCCTTTGAGAGTGGCTACAGAGTTCTGTTTTTTTTTTTTTTTTTTTTTCCAAAACACGTACACAGGCAAAGTGATCATCTGGAGGACTGAGAAGGGGAGTGCTTATTAAAAACTCACATTGTAGACCCACCTCCTAAGCCTACTGAATCAGAATCTCCAGGGTTAGGGGAATCAATGTTTTTAGCAAATAAGGAATAGAGAGTCATGTGATTTTTATGGCCAAGCAGGTTGGAATGATGCTGGTGTGGAAGGGACAGGCTCAGGGAGGGAGACTTACCCAAGGTCACACAGCACGTCTGGGGCAGACATGGGACAAGAACTGGGCTCTTCAACTTCCTTCCAAGACTGAGACTCAAGGGGAATACATAAGCAGACATGTGGTCTGGCTGGTGACCACGTTGGTCACCAATAAAGGGAAGAAGGGGAAAAAACAACAATGAAGTTGTAAGCTAAGTCTGATCACATTCAATAGACCCCTGTGAACCTGGGTAGAGACCTGGTTGGCCAGCAGTACAGCAAGACCTGAGGACTCCTGAGCCCAGAGACAGTGACATGGCCACAGAGGACTAGAGTGGAGAGTGAAGCACCCAGCTGATATGAAGTGAGAGGAGATGCACAAGAATACCCATACTTGCATATAGTACCCACTTGACCTGGCTTCGATGGCTGGATGATCAGAACTCAACTAGAAGAAGAAAGAAGGGGGTGGGGGGGAACAAGTAACCTGCTACAATTTGATGAACATTACCTATACTTATGGATGTACTGGTATGGCACTGTGGGTTAATGCTCTGGACTACAAAGCCACTTTGAACCTCAAGGGTGGCAGTTCAAGCTCACCAACTGTTCCTGAGAGACCCTATACAGGGTCGCTATGGGTAGGAACCAACTCAGTGGCATTTAACAACAACAACAACATGGATGTAATAGTTCAAAAAAGGGAACAAGTCTTTACAGCGAGGATCACTCCCACCCCCTCGGTACACAGGGTTGACAGGGATGGGCAACTTAGACATTGGCTACCCAAAAT
>NW_006408620.1:6560427-6603803 GCF_000296735.1 Chrysochloris asiatica | reverse complement strand
CTCATCTTTCTCCCGCGGAGCAGCTGGTAGTTTCGAACCGCTGACCTTAAGGTTCGCAGCCCGATTCATAACCACTACGCTACCAGAGCTCCTTTAGTGGTTCTCAATACTGTATGCTCTCTGAAAGTATCTGTTATTGTTGTGAAGTGCCATCAAGCCAGTTCCAATTCTTGTACAACAGAACAAATCACTGCTCAGCCTTGTACCACCCTCACAATCATTGCTATTCTTGAACCCATTGTAGCAGCCAATGAATCACACTGAAGGTCTCCTTCTATGAACAAGCATGAGCTCGTTCTCCAGGGACACGTCTCTCCTGCTAGCATCCAAAGTGCATGAGACAAAGTCTTACCATCCTGACTTCTAAGGATCATTCTGTCTATACTTCTTGTAAGACAGATTTGTTTATTCTTCTGGTGGTCTGGAAATTATCTGGGAAATTTTTTCTTAAAAAAAAAATACTAACCATCTCAAGATAACCTTCCTTCAGATTTTGTTTGAATGAGGATGGAGCCCAGGCGCTGGCATTTTTCAGCTTCATCACTGTACCAATCCCAATGAAATCACCGAGGAAGGGATGACATCAGTGTCCTTTATGAATCTGTCCAGGTAATTCCACTGTGTGGTCTGGAACTCCAAGTGTAATCCGTGGATCAGCAAAGTCAGCATCATCTGGTAGCCCCAGGCCTCCTGATTAACATCTGCATTCTAATAAGATGGGTGGGGGCATGTGCACCCATCTTATTAAATGAGGACCTTTGCCCCACACCATGCAGTTCAGTAGGACCAAGCCCAGGCCTCAGGGATCTGTGGACTCTGAGCTGTCCTTTAAGGGTCTGGGAGAGTCAGCCAGCAGGCACGTGGTGGAGACTGTCATGGGCCTCCAGAGGGAGGGTTGCATACACTTTGACAGCCCAGAAGATGACTTCAGGCAACACGAAGGCAAGGAATGAATAACACTGAGTCAGGGAGAAAGAACGCCACTCTCCTCCCACAGCTCACTCTTTGCGTTGGCCACAAGAAGAAAGTTTCCATTGGGTTCTCAGATACCTTTAACACCTATGTATGGAGGTTGGTGGTTGAGATTGGGACTCCAGGCTGAGACTGCCTGGATCTATATCCAAGCTCTGCACTTCTCTAGTGGTGGGACCTTTCCCAGGTTCTCAGTCCCATGTCTCTCCCCATCTGATGAAAGAAGGCTATGCCTATCTCATAGCTATATTGTTGTAGGTGCCATCGAGGCAATTCCAACTCATGGCAACCCCGTGTGTGCAGGGCAGAACTTCTCCATGGGGTTTTCAAGTCTGTAACTTTTTGGAATCAGATGGCCAAGCCTGGCCTCTGAGATGCCGCTGGATAGTCTGAACCACCAACCTTTTGACTAGTAGTTAAATGCTTAATTATTTGCACCATCCATCCAAGGGGTCCTAAGAATTTAAATCCCCTCACTTCATTTCATTGCCCACCCATCTAATACATCCAAGATACAAGGGCCATCAGGAGATTTAGGAAGGCTTCTTGAGTCCCCAGTGTTTGCATCCCTCTTCCTCACTCAGCAGGCTTTGTTCCTTTGAACGTTTCATTTTGTCACTGGTCCAATGCAAATATTCTTAGATGGGAAACCTCATGAAGTCATTATCCATCATTATCCCATTAGCTCTAGTTAACCATGCCATTGAGTTAGTACCAACTCATAGTGACCCTACTAACAACAGAACCAAACACTGCCGGTCCTGTGCCGATCTCACAATCGTTGCTACACTTGAACCCATTACTGCTGCCACTGTATCAGTCCATCTTATTGGGGTCTTCCTATTTTTCTGTGATCCTCCACTTTAACAAACATGATGTCCTCTGCAGGGACTGGTCCCTCCTGATAACATGCCAAAGTGTGAGAGATGAACTCTGGCCATCCTGGCTTCCTAGAAACACTCTGGCTTGTACTTCCTCCAACATAGATTGGTTTGTTCTTTTGGCAGCCCCTGGTACTTTTAATATTCTCCTCCAACACCATAACTCAAATGCATCAATTTTTTTACGGTGTTCCTTATTCACTGTTCAACTTTCACATGCGTATGAGGTTATTGAAAATACTATGACTTGGGTCAGGTGCACCTTAGTCCTCAAACTGGCATCTTTGCTCCCGAACACTTTAAAGAGGTCTTGTGCAATAGATTTGCCTAATGCAATACGTCATTTGATTTCTTGACTGCTGCTTCCATGAGTGTTAATGGTTGATCCGAGCAAAATGAAATCTTTGACTACTTCAATCTTGTCTCCATTTACATGGATGTTATTTATTGGTCCATTTGGGAGAATTTTAGTTTTCTTTACATTGAGATACAACTCATACCAAAGGCTGTGGTCTTTGCTCTTCATCAGTGAGTATTTTAAGTCCTCTTCAGCAAGCAAGGTTGTATCATCTGCATATCACAGGTTATTAATGAGTCTTCCTCCATTGTCTGCTGGTCTTCCAAAGTGACTGAACAGTGGAGCTAGGGAAGAATATAAAGGAATAAGGCCCATTCTGCATATCCTAGGCAAAGAAAGTGAAATGTGGCTGGGAAAAAAGAAAAAGTCATAGTAAACACAGGTGGTCCTAAGTACTTCCCCCTAAGCTACTGCTGTTGCCTCTGAGAAAGTGCCCATTTCTGAAGACCTTATAACAGAATGAAACCTCATGTAGTTCTGAGCCCTTTCCCTACTTTTGATACGTTCTAGCCCATAGTCCGCTGTTGTGGCCACTGACTTCTAACTTGAGGGATTCATCTTTTCAAGATAAATGGCCTTCTAACTTGAGGGATTCATCTTTTCAAAGGAGATCTCCAGGTATTTCTACCTAGGCTGTCTTAGTCTGGAAGCTCTGCTGGAACCGGGCCAGCATGGGTAGCCCAGCTAGTATTTAAATACTGGTGGCTTGACTTTCAGCATTTCCACAACATGCAAGCCAGCACAGTACAACAAACTGGACAAGATGGCAGACAGATGGTGGTTCCCCTAAGCAACTTTTCCTTATGCTAATTTTATTGAGCACCTACTAAGTGTGTTATCTCTGGCACTTCGGACATGTGATTGGGAGGGACCATTCTCTGGAAAAGGACATCATGCTTGGTAAAGTGGAGGTCTATCGAAAAAGAGAAAGACCCCCAACGACATGGACTAGCCCAGTGGCAGCAACAATGGGCTCACGCATGACAATCCTTATGGGGATATAGTAGGTTGTTATGATTCAGAACTGACTTGATGGAACCAAGTTGATGATACCTAACAACAACTCTGGTAGCGTAGTGGTTACGAATCAGGCTGCTAACCTCAGGGTCAGCAGTTCGAAACTACCAGCTGTTCCGCGGGAGAAAGATGAGGCTTTCTGCTCCCATAAAGATTTATAGCCTCGGAAACCCTGTACAGGGTTGCTATGAGTCGGAACCGACTCCATGGCATATAAACACCAACAATAACAACTAAGTGTGAAACACTTCATATGCCCTGAGTCATGTAATCCTCACAATAACACTATAAAGCAGGTACTATGACTCCCATCTTACAGATGAGGAAACTGAGGCTCAGATAGCTTAATTAGGCCAATAGCAGATCCAAGATTCTTAGGTCTAGTCTGTTGGGCTCTAAAGTCTTAATGATCAAACCCAACTCTCTCTGACCCACCTCTTATTGCCCCCACTCTGATCTCTGGATCCATTTATCTTGACCCTCTCAAACTCTCACCGCTGTGTCCAATCCCAGGGTGTTTCCACCATAGGATGAGACTCCCTGCAGGGGCCCTCTTCAAAAGAGTCTGCCTAGCACTTCTCTAGTTCCTCTTGGGGTCTCGGGGGATGATTCAGATTTACCACTGATGCAGCTTGTGGGAAGGTGGGAGACCAGCTATCTCGCTAGAGTATCACCCACCTCCAGGGTGGGGTGTCATAGTTCACCGGCTGGCACCCTTGCCAGCTCACACCCCACACCTCACTCAACCAGTCCAACCACACCACCCACATGCCAGCCGATCCGTTTGAACGGGCACACGGCATGACCCAGCTCGTCTGCCGCCTGTCCTGGCTGCCAGGTTTCTCCCATCCTCCCACCTCCCAGTGCTCCGGAGCCAGGTGTTCAGCGGCTTCTCCATCCACACTTGAGAGGGCTTTGTTTTCCTCCAAAAAAAAAAAGAGGAGAAAGGAGTCCTTTCTGGAGGCTTGGGAAGAGGAGAAGGGGAGGGGCTTCCTAAGAATTCTCAGCCCCTGTGGTGACCTGGCTCTCACTATGGCAAGTGACCCCCAAGCCTGAGTATGGTGGTGGGTCAGGGAAGTTCTGTTCTCACAGGAAAAGAAATTGGTTAAATGAGTAGAGTTTGCTGGGACTCTGTTTACCCATTTAAAAATACAACAAACAATTCCCTTTTTATAACTCTTTGAGAATCCCTTATGACAATTCCCTGCGGTTAGACAAAGTCCTTCGTCCTTTTCATTCATTCATTTTACTCAAACATTGGTCTCTGGGTGCCACCCAAGTTCCAGAGGCTCTGCCAGGTCCCAAGGAGACAGTGAAAAGCACTTCGTTCAGGGATGAGCTCTCATGAAACTTACATCAAGTAAGAGAGGCCAAATAAAAACAAATCCATAAATGTCGTTGTTAGCTGCTGAGTCAGTTCCAACTCAAAGTGACCTTATGTCTAACAGAACAAAGCATTGTCCAGTGCTACAGCATCTTTCTGATCATTGGTATGTTTGAATCCATTGTTGTGGTTCTTGTATCAATCCATCTCATTGAAGGTTTCCACTCATTTCCACTGACCTTCTATTTTACCAAACATGATGTCCTTTTCCAGCGACAGGCCTTTCTGATGATGTGTTCAAAGTAGGCGAGCTGAAGTTTTGCCATCCTCGCTTCTAAGGTTGCATTTCTTCTAAGACTGGTTTGTTTGTTCTTCTGGGGCATCATAACTGTGATCATCCCAAAGAAAGGCCACCAAATGGATGCAGAAATTATTGAACAATTAATATCACATATTAGTAAAATGTTGCTGAAGGTCATTCAAAAATGACTGCAACCATGCATTGACATGGAATTGCTAGAAATTCAAGCCAGAATTAGAAGAGGACATGGAACAAGTCAACAAATATGCAAGATAGCCTTAGATAGTGGCATGTGCCACGAAGAAGATGCAACTAGTCAGGACGTGGTCACTGACCGGTGTGTTGCCAGGGACAGTGGTGGAGGAGGGGGTGGTGGTTTCAGGTGGGGGATCTTGGAAGGGTTAATCTTGAGGACACCTTTGAGGGGTCAGCCATTTCTGGTTCAAATGTCCAGAAAGTGCCAATGCTGCGAAGATCGTGGCAGAGAGACAGCAAATACAAACGTCCTGGGATGAGCCTGAGCTTGTCCTGTATGTGGAATCCAAGAGTGACAGCTTGGCGGGATGATGGTAAATGCTGGGGCAGTGTTGGGAAGTGAGGTTGCAGGTGAGCAGGGAGGGCCTGGCACCTGGAGGGAGGGACTCCCCAGCCAGAGGAGCTTTCCTCCTGGCTCCCTGCTGGCTTCCTGGGGCTGGGGCTCCGGTTTGGACAGGTGACCTAATTGACTTAGGATGAGCCACATGCACGTCTGTGGAGGGCCAGGGACCATGTTGGATAGCTCCTTCCAGGTCTGCATGTAATAGCTGGGCTTGGCTCCCCAAAGGAGTATGGGTTGCTGCTAACAAAGACAGGGGTCTGGACACCAAGCAAGCAATAACTACAGGTGTCCACGGCTCTCCAGTCCTCTTGTTACCCAAGTTCTAGCCGAGAGTCAAATGCCTTTCCTGGGGTCTCAACCCAGTGGCTCTTGATGGCCATTCCCACTTCGCCTACTAACTGTCCTCTCCCCTCCTAAGGACTTTCTGAGATGTTTGATGGTGGCATCCATCCATCACTTGGTAGAATCATAAGATGGGGGTAATCTCCAGGACTGTCCCATCCCTGTCGCACTTTGGACATGAAGAAATGAAGTCTGGGGTGATGAGAAACAGTCTAGAACTTCAGTGACTTTTCTCCCTCTAATTCTGCTTCCTTGAAGGTTTGTGAGGGAAGCCCCACCACCACCCACAAAACCCTCCTACCTTCCTGCCACTTGCCCTCTGTAGCCTTGTCACACCACTGTGGATGTGGCCACAATGTAGTGAAATGGACTATCTGGCCTTGTGAAACTAGCGAATCAGTTTGCATTATGCTTCATGTCTCTCCATAATTAGTAGAGCAGAGGAGTTAAGAAGGAACCCTGGTGGGCCTTTGGTTAAGCGATCAGCTGCTAACTGAAAGGTTTGTGGTTCAAGCCCAGGAGTTGCTCCTTGAGAGATGATATGGCAGTCTGCTTCTGTAAAAATGACAGCCTTGGAAACTCATTGGGACAATTCTATTCTGTCCTCAAGAATCACTATGAGATTGCTATGAATCCGACTATGAGTTGGAGTAGACTTGATGGCTTTGGGTTTAGTTTTTTGGGTTTTAGGGTTTAAGAACAGAAGCTCTCGCGCCAGACTATGTCTTGATTTGAACAACTGTGTGACCTTGGACAGATCACTTAATCTCTCTATGCCTTCACTTCCTCATCTGTAAAATGGGATTACTAATAATGGTGAGGGAGGATAAGCACTCAATCACAAGGTCAGTTTGGACCACAAGGGTGGCGATTCAAACTCACCAGCTGCTCCTTGGAAATCCTGTATAAGGTCACTGTGAGTCAGAACTAACTTAATAGCACTTAACTACAATAAAAATATGAACTTCCGGTGTGGTGCTGTAGGATCAGCACTGGACTGCAAACCACAAGGTTGGCAGTTCAAACCCACCAGCTTCTCCTGGGAAACGCTATACAGGGCTGCTATGAGTTGAAACCAACTCAACGGTGCTTAACAACACCAACACTAATAATATGGAATCCTGGTGTGGCACTTTAGGATAAACACTAGACAGACAGCTAACCACAAGGTCAGTAGTTCAAACCCACCAGCCGCTCCTCAGAAATCCTATACAGGGTCACTATGAGTCAGAATTGACCCTATAGCACTTAACAACAACTAATAAGGTTGACTTCATAGCGTTGTTGGAAAATTAAGTGCGTTTATGAACTACTTAGAACAATCTGTGGCATGTATTACATTTAGAATGGTGGCGTATGTATTTTTAAAACCCTACACTGTTTTGGGGAGTACCTGGTGGTGCAAACAGTTAAGCATTCCACTACTAGCTGAAAGGTGCTTTGGAAAGGTGCTTTCCATCTGCTTTGGAAAGAATCCTCGACAACTCTGTAGGACAGTTCTGCTCTACACAACTGGGTTCGCCACAAGTCAGAATCAACTTGACGGCACCTAAACACCGCCATGCCCTGTGCACACTGTTGTTGTTGTTGTTGTTGTTGTTGTTAAGTGCCATTGAGTCAGTCCCAACTCAGAGCAACCCTGTATAGGGTTTGCAAGGAGCAGCTGGTGAGTTTGAACTGCTGACCTTGTGGTTCAAACCGACCTTGCAGTCCAGTGCTTATCCTATAGCACATACTATGCTGCTGGAAACTCTCTGCTGGTTTATTTTGTTCATTCGTTCAATAAGCAGTAACTGAGTACTCACTGAGCCCATACATGCACAGCAATATGGCAGACCTACTTCAAGGGGTGAAAGCAGACTATAAAGGAAAAAAATCATATTGATTTCTTTTTAAATTTTATTTTGTTATTGGTGGTGTTGAGACTAGACAATGCAGGATATACACCAAATTCAATGTACAGTTCAGTGACGCTGATGACATCCTTCAAGTTGGGTCATCTTCTGAGTTGTGTCTCCTCCATTTGTATAAACTCACTGCCTCTTAGGCTAGCTGTTGAGCCTTTCAGGTAACTTGTCAATTCGATCCCACTTTTAACAGTGGTAAGTGTTTGGCGGACAGAAAACTGGGTGGTGTACAGAGAGTGATGGAGGTTGTGGTTTGGGGCCAGGTGCTTTTGGAAAGTCTCTCCAAAGACCTTAGACCAGAAGAATGATTAGCCCTGGCAAGAGTATCTCATGTAGACTAAGTAAGTAGCATACACAAAGGCACAGGGGTAGAAGTAGGGTGTGAAGGAGGTTGTGACTTACGTTTGAGCCTTAGAGCAACAAGAAGCCCATTGGGAGTGATCCATCCAATTCAGAATTTCCATAGGTCACGCTGGCTTTTGTGAGGAAAATGGCTTGGGGGTTGGTATTGGGAAGATGGACAAGCTCAGCTGGGGGAAGTCAGTTACGATGCTCTCAAGAAAGACTGAGAAATATCCTTGGGTCCCTACAGAGCATTTAGGCAGGCAGCTGGGCTAGCTCAGTGGGAGAGCAGGCTGCTCCTAATTTGCAAGGCTGCATTATTTCTGGAGGGAAGGAGGAGTTGATGTTCTGGGTACTCTGAGCAGACAGCTAGAGCAGGAGCCTCCCAGCCTGGAGTTCTGAACCCTGGGCTGGTCAACCTTCATACTCAGCCAGCCCTGACGGAGGCCCCATCCTCTAACCCCCTCCTCACTTCCAGGGAGTGCCCAAGGCAGAAATCCGGTCCTGCCCAACCTGGGCTGTGTCCCGATAACCTCCCAAACGGGAAGTTGTTTGTTTGGAAGGAAATGGTGCAGAATGAGACGGTGGCCACGCTTAAAATAGGACTGACTGATTTCCATGCTAAGCTGGGATGGAGGACTCGGATCCCAGTGCCTAAGGACATGGGGGGCTTCCAGAGGCTCTAAAACCCAGCTCAATGGGCTTCTGCTCCACCTTGCCCCAGGTTGCTTTGAGAACTTTTCATTCAATGCTAGTTTGGGAGCATTGGAATGTTTGGAGTGTTCTGAACACTCAAAAGCATTTCTCCTTTTTAATCCTGAATCTTGTGATTGGAGACACTACTAATCCTCACTTGAAAGGACAAGGAATGGAGGTGTGTGTCGGTTACAAGTCTGCCCCAATCCCCACTGCTTCCAAGGAGGACGGTGGTCTCACAGAGGAGTCTCTGGGACTAACTTGGAAGACAGGGGTACTTTCTCAGTACCTGTTTCCTCCCCCTCCCCACTTCCTGTGTGAAGGATCCCTGGGTGGTTCAGAGGATTTGGGCTCAACTGGTATGACCATGCAGGATAAGCACTGGACTGCTAACCACAAGGGTGGCGGTTCAAACCCACCTGGAAACCCTACACAGAGTTGTGATGAGTTGGAACCAGCTCGATGGCACTTAGCAACAACAACATTAACCCAAAAGGAACCCTGGTGACGCGGTGATTAAAGTTCTTGGCTGCTAACTGAAAGGTTAGCAGTTCAAACCTACCAGCTGCTCCACAGAAGGAACGACAACAACCTTGGAAACTCTACTGAGTCGTTCTACTCTGTCCTCCAGCATTATTTTGAATCAGAATTGACTGGATGGCTGGCCATCAAAGATCATGTTGATTTCAGAAGATTTTCCAGGTGGGTCTAATGTAACCCACATAAACTGGTGGCCGAGTTCTTCAGATTGTAGGCCTGCCCCCAGCCCCAGAGAAGTGGGAAACCTATGGAGACTCCGTGTGCTGTCGCTGGCTTTGAAAGTAGGGAGAAGGAATGTGGGTGGTCTTCAGGATCAGAGGCTGGCGTGCCTCAGCTCAGACCAATAACCACAAGGACCTGGATTCTACCAACAGCCCTCATGAGACTGGAGGTGTGTGTGTGTGTGTTGGGGGTGGGGGGGGGTGGCTCCAGAGACGTGCTCAGCTCAGCTGACACCTTCACTTCAGAGTCTCTAAGCAGAGAGCCCTGCCCCACCTCCCAGGCCTGGACTTCTGACCCATAGCACCCTGAGCTAATAGTAATAGGTGTTGGTTTAAGCCACTAAATGTGTGCTAATTGGGGACACAGCAATAGAAAACCCACACGCTTGCTCTTGCCCAAGAATGAGCTTCGAAAACCTGACTCCAGACCTCTGAGCCAGGCCTTTCACAAAACACTTGGGAAGGAGGCAATTCAAGGAAGACAAAATGAGGGTGAGGTTGGAGCCTGGGTGCCAAAGGGGGGCCAGTGCAGGCAGGAGGGCAGGAGCATGGCCAGGGTCCGCTGCCAAAATGTGCCCCAGAAACCCCCTTCCTTCAACTACCAGCCGGTGCACAGATCTCTGGGCACACCAGGCTCATGAGTGCTGTGGTCTGCAGGTAGGATGGGTGGAGGGGGTAGACACCACTCCTTAGACCTCACCTCCAGTCCCTGGGTGGGGCAGCTGCCTGTATCTGGCACCTGCTACACTTGGAGGTGGGAAGCCCCCACCTGCCCCAGTGTCTGGTGTCTTCCCAGAGGTAACTGGGCCTCAGCAGGCTGGGAGTGAGCACTGAGCAGTATGTGAGGTCTGGCCAGCCTTGAACTTGGGCAGGGAGAGCCACGCCCACACAGTGCCTTTCCTTCTGAGCCTCCTTCTTGTCTTCCTTCCCTCTTTCCATGAGGCTTTCTGGGAAGACTCTTCTTGCCTGGTTGTTGTTAGTGGTGGTGTGCCGTAGAGTTGGTTCCAACTCATAGTGACCCTACATACGGTTTCCGAGGCTGTATATCTTTACAGGAGCAGAAAGCCTCATCTTGTTCCTGTGGAACAGCTGGTAGTTTCAAACTGCTAACCTTGAGGTTAGCAGCCCAACTCGTAACTACTACGCTATGTTGTTAAGCGTCCTCAAGTCAGTACCAACTCATAGCAACCCTGTAGAGGGTTTCTAAGAGCAGAAAGTATATTTTTTCCCTCAGAGCGCCTGGCAGGCTCCAACTGCTGACCCTGTGGTTCCCAGTTTAGTGTTTGTCATACAGAGCCACCACGCTTCCCCATGTCTGCTTAAGCTGCTTCATATCCTGCCACTTGTTCCTATGGGTGACACATTGTCCCCCTCCTGTTGCCCACTAACCAACCCCTGTTGAGTCGATTCTGACTCCTGGCGACCCCACCTGTGTCAGAGTAGAACTGTGGCTTGTGTAGTGTTCAATGGCTGAGTTTTCAAAAATTGATCTCCAGGCCTTTCCTCCTAGTCTCACTCAATCTGAAAACTAGCTGATTTCTGTTCAACATTAGAGCAACACACAAGCCTCCACTGACAGACATGTAATGGCTACTAATGGGATGTTTTCGCCGAGAATGCCACACTGACCCACCATTGCCTTCCATACGTGCGTAATATACAACATGAATTAGTGGGGAAATGATCATGTACTTGCATGTTGCTGCAATATCAAATTGTTACACAAGTTTATATGTTCTCGATGTTGCACTGGTAACTGTTTGCAAACCTCACTTTGATTGGCACAACTCTGAACTCCAACGAGCAGGGTGAATGGGCAGGTGCTGGCTGCTGTAAGGGCCCAGACTGGGTGGGGGACCAGTAAGGCAGGGCACGGGGGTATTGTGTACCATCCAGTTGGTAACAACTCATAGCGACCCTATAGAAGAGTAGAACCGCCCCAAAGCATTTCCTAGTGTGGCACTGTGGGTTAATGCGCTGGACCACGAGGTTGATTTGAATGTCAAGGTTGGTGGTTCAAGTTCACCAGCCACTCCTTGGAAACCCTATACAGGGTCCCTATGAGTTGGAACCAACTCAACGGCACTTATCAACAACAACAACAGTCTTTGTGGGAACAGATGGCAGAGTCTCTCCACAGTGTGGGTTTAAACAGCCAACCTTTTGGTTAGCAGCCAAGAACTTAGCCACCGCTTCATCAGTGCAATGAAAATCCTGGAAGAGCACTCTTCCTGACCTCTAACTGCAGGAGACTGGCAGAGGGGTTGGGGGTAGACTCCCCCAGTGCAATAGCTGCCACGTGCCCACCCCCATTTTTGTTCCAGCAACTTTCTTCGAGAGAGGGAGCCAAGTTTGTCCTGCTCTCCACACATAGGCTGAGTCGATAAACTTCTCTGGAGATGTTTGTCTTGCATCTTCTGGAGCAGATTCCATCTCATGAGGAATGCGTATTTAAACATGATTGTCTGGCCTGGGGACAGCTGGCCTCTGATAGGGGTGGTGTGGTGATACCATCCTGGGATCCCTTTGGTGCTCACCGAGATAGCAGCACAAGGGCCCCGCCCAGCCTCGCCTGACTCCCAGAGAGCTCAGATGGAGCTGACAGAAGACAACGAAACTCTCCCCACTCCTTCAGGGGTTTCAGGGCAGGGAGCTCAGGAATGCCTCTCGTCCCACACTGTGCACACAGTAGGCACTCTGAGTGTTTGCTGGAAGGAACCCTGCCTGCCGTCCGCACCCCCATCCCCACCCAAGTCCTGATGCATTGCTACCATTCCTGCTGGTTTGGAGTGTGTTCGCCTTCAGGACCTAGCTGCCTGAGAGTGTCTGCTGGGGGCACCCAGAAAGAAACCCAAGCAGGGCCATGGGAGAGTCTGCAAGGAGCCCCTGACCCACTTCGAGGTTCACTGTGTTAGAGAGCCCAGCCGGGGCCCATGGTTGGCTTGGTTGTGCATCTCAGGGCCCTGGAATCGAATGACCAGCCGCCACACTCCTCACCCTTTTCTTAAGCAGGATGTGGGAGCAAGGAATCACCCCCTTCTCTGTGCCTTTGATAGCCTGTGTCTCTCCATCTTCCATCCTTACCTATCCAGCCCCCACCCAGGTCCCATATGAACATGCAGACTCTACCTAGACAGCTAGGCAGCATGGATTTGAATTTGAAGTTAGCATGTACTAGCTGTGTCACTTTGGGCAGGTGGCGCGTCCTCTCTGTGCCTCTGTTATCTCATCTGTGAAGTGC
Organism: Chrysochloris asiatica; assembly: GCF_000296735.1. Taxonomy (NCBI): domain Eukaryota; kingdom Metazoa; phylum Chordata; class Mammalia; order Afrosoricida; family Chrysochloridae; genus Chrysochloris; species Chrysochloris asiatica. The sequence goes on along the minus strand of NW_006408620.1, from coordinate 6,591,063 downwards.
AGTGTCCTGAGGCATTTCTCAGATTCGTGGCTGCACGTCCTCTTAGAATCTCCTTTCTGCATGAGGGCTGGGGAGGGACAGAGGGAAAGTCCCAAGTATGACTCTGGACTGCAACGTAGACTGCAGAACTCAAGTTCCCAGTCCCGCTGTATCTAGGACCGCAGTTCTGGGTCAGCTGTTAGATGCAGCCATGTGAGGCTTCCAATGAGAATGGAAAACCCTGGCAGGCGGCGACTTCTGTGTCAGGTTTTGCCAAGACACACCCCACAGCCTAGTTGGGTTGGTGTTGGGTGCCATCAAGTCAATTTTAACTCCTAGTGATCCCATGTAACAGGATAGAACAACCCCATAGGGTTTCCTAGGCTGTCACCTTCATGGGAGGGGATCATCAGGTCTTTCTTTCTCCTGCAGAGCTGCTGGATAGGTTTGAACCACCAGTCTACCAATTAGCAGCCAAGTGCTTAACCTGTGCATCACCAGGACTCCTTTCCCACTGGAGTAGAGCTCCTTTTTAGTAATACTGTTATCAGACTGAAGGCAGGACAGGATACAAGTGCTGGTTTTCTGGTCTGGCAAGGTATGGGCTACGGAGGCAAATAAAGACAAGTTTTCCCCATGACATGTAGTTTCAAGGTGCCTAGGAAGAGCTCAGGGGCCTTCTGAAAGGGGAGGGCTCTAAACTTTCATAAGTCAGTGCTATCCGATATACACATGGACCTCACCAGATGGAATACACAGGAATCAAATTGACTACATCTATGGGAAGAGATGGTGGAGAAGGTTCCTATCATCAGCCAAAACAGGTTAGGGGAGACCGTGGAACAGACCATCAATTGTTCATATACAAGTTCAAGCTGAAACTGAAGAAAGTTAAAACAAGTCCATGAGAGGTAAAAATAGAGCCTTGAATATGTTGTTGGTGCTGTTGTTAACTGCAATCGAGTTGGAACCGACTTTTAGCGACCCTGTATAGGCTTTCCAAAGAGCACCTGGTGAGTTTGAGCCACTGACCTTGTGGTTTAAACCGACCTTGCAGTTCAGTGCTTAAGCCCATAGCGCCACACCAGGACGCCACCTGAATTTACAGCCTCCTTGGCACGTAACCACCCCCATGACCATCACTCCATGGGACGGACTAGAACTGCTAGCATGGGTTTTTTTGGACAAGGATATTGACAGGGAACTGGCAGAGGTTCAAGTCAGATTCAGATGAGAACGTGAAACAAGGAGTATCATAACTGATGTCAGAAGGATCACGACTGGAAGCAGAGAATACCAGATGTTTACCTCTGCTTTATTGACTATGCAAAGGCCATATGGCCTCTGGGTAGGGACAGCACCATGCTCTCTAAATGGTTGTTGTTGTTAAGTGCGGTCGAGTTGGTTCCAACCCATAGCTACCCTGTACAGGGTTGCCGAGGCTATAAATCTTTATGGGAGCAGAATGCCTCATCTTTCTCCCGTGAAGCGGCTGGTAGTTTCGAACTACTGGCCTTCAGGTTTGCAGCCCGATTCGTAATCACTACGCTACCAGAGCTCCTTTCTCTAAATGGTACTATCCCATTTACAGACAGTGCTGTCTCTCCAGAGCCAACAGCCAAGAGCTTACATGGAAGCTTTGCCCAGCATCTCGGACCCTTCTGGATACAGTCTGGGAGCAAAAGACAGGACTATGTGGGGTTATCTCTTGAGCTTGTCTAAGCCAGAAGAGGACAGAGCCAGTCAGGACCTGTCCTCCCCACCAGAGCCCACTGCTAGCCCCTGGACCAATACTAAGTCTCACTGGGCTCCTGTTTGGAAGAGTTGAATCCTGATACATGGATGGGAAGAACTGATTTCTAGACCACCCCCTGGAAAACAATCAGTGGGTTCAGACCACTGATGTTTTGGTTAACATCCAAGCACTTAACCACTATACCACCAGGGATCCTTGGGTAATATTGTTACTGTTGTTGTTAAGTGTCATCGAGTCGGTTCCGACTCATAGTGACCTTCTGGTTGAAACTGACCTTGTGTTCCAGTGCATTAACCTACAGCACCACTCCAGGACTCCCTTGGTAATATTGTTGTTGTTAAGTGCTGTCGAGTTGGTTCTGATCCATAGCAACCCTGTATAGGGTTTCCAAGAAGCGGCTGGTGATCATGAACTACTGACCTTGCAGTTCAAACCAACTTTGGAGTCCCAGCGCATTAACCCACAGCACCACTCCAGGACTCCTTGGTAATATTGTCATTTTTATTTTTGTTAAGTGCCATCGAGTCCATTCCAACCCATAGCAACTCTGTATAGGGTTTCCGAGGAGCAACTGGTGAACTTGAACTGCTGACCTTACGGTTCAAACCAACCTTGTGTTCCAGTGTATTAACCCACAGTACCACACCAGGACTCCTTGGTAATATTGTCATTTTTATTTTTGTTAAGTGCCATCGAGTCCATTCCAACCCATAGCAACTCTGTATAGGGTTTTCCGAGGAGCAGCTGGTGAACTTGAACTGCTGACCTTACGGTTCAAACCAACCTTGTGTTCCAGTGTATTAACCCACAGTACCACACCAGGACACCTTGGTAATATTAGTAGCTACAAATAAACAACTGCAATGCTCTTAACTCTGGGCCAGGCAGTGAACTGAGTCCCTTAAATGGTTGCACTTAAAATATACAGCAGCCCTGCAGTCTCATTTTTTATATGAAAAGATGGAAAATCAAAGAAACCATGGGGAAATCAGGATCTGACCCCAGTCTGTGATCCTTACCTATGTTTGCTAGCACTGCACTAATGTGCATTGATGACTATTGAACCCCTGAAATATGGTTAGTCCAAATGGAGATGTGTTGTAAGTATAAAACACTGACTGGGTTTCAAAGGCATTGTTGTTCTTATTAAGTGCTGTCAAGGTAGCTCTGATTCATAGCAATCCCAAACACAACACAACAAAACACTGCCTGGTCCATCACCATCCACACAACCATTGTCATACCCATACCCATTGCCACAGCCACTATGTGTGAGTGGACTTCCTCTTCTTTGCTGACCCTTCACTTTACTAAGCATGATGTCCATCTCCAGATTTGTTTGTTCTTCTGGCAGTCCTGGGGACTTTCAATATTCTTCACCAACATTGTAATTACATCAAAGGCATCAGTTCTTCTTTGGTCTTCCTTATTCATTGTCCAGCTTTCACACACGTATGAAGCACTTGAAATTGCCATGGCTTGGATGACCTGTCCGTTTCAGCTCACCAATGCCTTCCATTTCATTTTTGATGAAATGAAATTTTCCTAGATTCATACTTCGTACATTCCACATTCTGATTATTAGTGGATGTTTGCAGCTGTTTCTTCTCATTTTCAGTCATACACCAGCAGCAAATGTGGTCTTGTACGTTTTGCTTCATCTGTGTAATTATGGTATCAGCAGGCAGCTCTTCCCCAATCGTATTTTGAGTGCCTCCCAACCTGAAGGGCCCATCTCCCAGTCCTTTATATCAGATAAAAGCATAGTACATTTAAAAGATAATTAACATTTTTATGTTGATTAAATGTTGAAATGATCATATTTTGTTCAATTAAATAGATTATGAAAGTTAATTACATATATTTATTTTTGTTGTTTATTTTATTGTGGCTATTAGAAAATGTATACTATCTGTCAGCTAGTCTACTGTGGTAGCTTATGTGTTGCGAAGATGCTGGAAGTAATGACACCAACATTTCAAATGCCAGCAAGGTCCCCTGTGGCCGATAGGGTTCAGTTGAGCTTCCAGACTAAGACAGATTAGGAAGAAAACACTGACAATTTACTTCCAAAAACTCAAACTCACTTAAAAACTCTATGGGTCACATAGAATATTGTTCAATAGAACACAGGAAGATAAACCCCCTAGGTTGAAAAGTCCTCAAAATACTGCAGTGGCTGCATCTCTCTGTCTGAAGGAAAGAAGAATGATGAAAACAGGAGATGTTTGGAAACAATTCGTCCAGTGAGTTAATGGGTCACATGAACATCAATCTCCCTGACCCTGAGACCAGAACTAGACGATTGTGCCTGGCTACCACTACCAACTGCTCTGTACGGGATCACATTAGAGGGTCCTGGATAGACGGGGAGAAAATGTGGAGCAAAACTCGAAATCATTTTTTTAAAAAAAGACCAGGCTGACTGGTTAGATAAGAGACTAGAAGAACTTGAAACGCTGGCCTTTGGTCATCCTTCAAGTCTGAAGGATTAAGAGCAGATCAAGTGGAGGAACAGAGAAAAAAAGGAAGACCCCTAATGAGATGGATTGTCACCGTGGCAGCAGCAAAGGGCCTGAGCCCTTTGTCACAAGCCCCACAATGTCACAATTGTGAGGATGGCATTTAAGGCTAGGTAGTGTTTCATTCTGTTGTGCATGGATTCGCTCTGAGTCAGAACCGACTTGATGGCACCTAACAACAGCAATAACCAGTCTGGATCCGAACTCGTGGTTTAATTTTCAGCCAAGCAGTAGGAGGGAAAACAACATTAGTAAGGTATGCTCACCATGGAATGGTCAACCAATTCAAGATCAAACGGTCACATTTACCCAAGGACCAAATCCAGAAGATTAGGGAAAAAGGAGGAGTAGAAACAAGAGATACTGGGAAGAAGTGAAATAAATGATATTACATGGAGAAGACTGCCATGGCTGAGCTGAAAGAAACAAAGTCTATGATTTGTTGAATGCAAAACTGATGATCGGCTCTGTAAACCTTCGCTCAATTCACAATAAAAAGATTTTTACAATATGAAACAGCAACACGGTGATTAGGACAAGGGACTCAAGCAAACCAACAATCTTGAAGACGGCTCAGGACAGGACAAAGGGCCACCGAGAGGCAGCGAGGACTTAATGACAGCTGACATCAGAGAATTCAAATGTTCACATGTGGTTCACGGAGATGGCTATTGGACAGTTCTGCTCTAACATGTTCCCTTTTGATCTTTCCTTCTGAGCTAAGCATTCACCATTCCTTCAATAGTTGCCTGCATGACATTCTTTCTAATCCCTTCCCTGAGGTTCTCCCTTTGAACAGTGCTTCCAGAAATGGACAATATCCTGACTGACTAGTTTATGAATGACCTCAGTGATTGTTCCTTCTGTTCCATTGATTGTCAGACCTCGTGGTAATGAGGGAGAGTTAGCACTTACACTTTGGCAACAATTTCCTCCCAATCCTTAGTGGCCTTTTGACTTTCTCTGGGGCATGTTTGCCTGCACAAGATTCTCCTTTTATGCAGGCAAATCTGCAAATGTTGTTGTAGTTGTTGAGTGCTGTCAAGGTAGTTCAGGTCACCTAACGTGCACATCGTCTCCTATGGCCAGGTTTTGGTGCATACTGTGATAGTGAAGGCTCCATGTCAGCTTGACTGGCCAGGATTCTCAGAGGTTTAGCAGTTTGGCATGTAGTTATTCCCCCGTGATGTATTTGATGTGGTCTATCAATTACAGGATTAAGGGTGGCATAAAGTACCCTTTGGCATCCTAGTGTGGTGCTTTGAGTTAATGCATTGGACTGCAAAGTTAGCTTGAACCACAAGGTCGGCGGTTCAAGCTTACCAGCCGATCCTCAGAAACCCTATACAGTGCCGATATGGGGTCAGATCCGACTCGACAGAACATAACAATAACAACAACACAGTACCCTTTGAAGTCCTGTTGTGGCACTGTAGAATAAGCACCGGACTGCTAACCAAAAGATCAGTGGTTCAAACCCACCAGCTGCTCCTTGGAAACCCTATGGTGGTGGTGGTTATGTGCCGTGGAGCAGGTTCCCACTCATAGAGACCCTGAGTAGGGTTTCTGAGGCTGTAAATCTTTACGGGAGCAGAAAACCTCATCTTTCTTCCTCAGAACAACTGGTAGTTTTGAACTGCTGACCTTGAGGTTAGCAGCCTGACTCACAACCACTATGCTAACACAAATCCTTTGGAAACCCTATACAGGGTTGCTATGAGTTAGGACTGACTTGACAACGAACACATATTACTCTGGATCCCACCACCGCTCTGATTCAATTTACAGGAGATTCCCAAAGTGGCACATAACACCTTGTATCTTACAAGAGATAAAAGGAGAGAGAGTTGAGCCGAGAGAGAGGAACCTACTACCAGATAGAAGATGGAAGAGCCAGGAGTGGAATGGGAACTTTCAACCTGGGGTGCCTGCACTAGAAAGCTCACAGATCCAGGGGAAGATTGATGCCAAGTCACATGGAGCTCTCCAAGGAATGCTGGGCCTGCAGATGCTGAAAGGACACACGGACCTTTCTCCAGAACCTGCACTCAGAATTCAGACTTGTAGCCTCCCAAAGCGTGAAAGAATCCATTTCTGTTTGTTAAAGCTCCCCCCTTATGGTATTTCTGTGATAACAGCACTTGAAAACTATGACACGTGTTAAAGAAGGTTCTCTCTGCTGTCATATTTATAGGGAAAAACAATACATTATCCTGCGCTTTTCTCCACCACATTTACTTTTGAATATTTATGTTATTGTTTAGTGCTGTCGAGTCAGTGCCGAGTCATAGTGACCCTGTATAGGGTATCTGAGGAGCAGCTGGTTTTGAACCACCAACCTTGTGGTTAGCAGTCCAGTTCTTATCCTACAGCACCACACCAGAAGGCTTTTGAATATTTATATCTTTTCTCTAACTGGAATCCATTTCTGTTTATGATATGAGGGAGGGAGCTGACTTAATTTTCCTCCCAAATGTGTAGCCAATTGTCCCAGTAATTGAATAATTCATTCTGATTTATTATTCTCCACTGATTTGAAATGCCATCTTTATGACTTTTAGACACCACATTCTGTCTGTTGGCAGGCAAGTCTGCCCCAGTAACTCCAAGAAGAAATCTGATTACCTCAAGGAATTCCGAGAAAGAGTGTCTACCTCTATTCTCCCGGGAAAAGACCCTGGGCTAGTTCTCATTGACCAGCATGAACCAGTCATGGTAGTTTGGGACTGGAATATGTTGATTGGCCAGGTCTGATGTACCTGTCTTCCTGTGGAAGGGAGGAGAGTGGTTTCACAAAGGGAAATTGGGGTGCTATAGACAGGACCACCCCTCATCTGTTGCTGTGATGCTGGAAGATATGCCACCAGGGGTACCCATGGTGGATAGGTTTTAGCAGAGCTTCCAGACTAAGACTCGGAAAAAAGTCCTGAAGAACTGCTTCAAAAAATCAGCCAAGGACAAGCTCTACAAATCCCATTAGAATGTTGTCCAACTCGCATGCTTTAGACATATCATCAGGAGGGATCCATTGCTAGATTGGGGGACGTCATGTTTGGTGAGGTAGAGGGTCAGTCAGGGTCAGCGAGGACCAGCTACGATGGTGAGACAGATTGGCACAAAAGCCACATGAACGACATGGCAGTGATCATTAGGAAAGTTGCAGGAGAGGGTAATGTTTCCTTCTGCCGTACAAAAGGTTTCCATGAGTCAGAGCCAACTTGACAGCAGCTATCTGCGTCAGACTGCAAACTCATTTGAACTGCAAGATCGGTGGTTCAAGTTCACCAGCTGCTCCTTGGAAACCCTATACAGGGTCGCTATGGGTCAGAATCGACTCAACAGCACTCAACAATAACAACATCTATCCTGAAAGAAGAAAAACCAGAAGCTGGTCAGACAAGAAAGATTCATGCTACTACGTTATCCTCTTGGCTTGCGCCCCTGGGTGCTTGACGGCCCCAGCTTGATGGGTATTTTTTGGGCGGTTCTGAGGTCCCCACTGCTTTGGCTTGGCTTCCCCTCAGAGATCAGCCAGGGTTAGTGTCCGCTCCAAGAATGCAGATCTGATTCCAGATGCCCTTCCTGATGCCTGGAAAATCAGCTAGCCGCCCACTCCCACCCCTAGGACCCTTAACCAGGTTGCTTCTTCCTGCCAAAGGGACAGATTCCAGAGAGGCTGGAAGGAAGGAAGAATGCCAGCAGGGAGTGGACACTGTTTACAAACAGACAGTGGCTCCTTCCTGTCTGTTCCTGGGGAGAGGGCCCCCATAATTCCTCTTCTGGCCTTCCTCCAAGGACCCCGAGCAACCCCTGGGCCATCAGGGAACAACCGGAGGATTCAGAGATCTGTCCCATCTGGAGAGAGGTTTTGCAAAACAGACCCCAGAATGTTGACCTTGGAAAGAGATGCTCGTGTTTCTACACAGGAATGCCTGAGTCCTTGGTGTCTACACAAGGGTGCCAGAGTCTGGTGTCTTTCGTCATATGTCGGCCAGTAGAGGCCCTTCCCCTGTAGGGGAGTGGGGTGTGGTCTGGGGAGGAGTCAGTGGATGGGGCCAGAACCCAAACTGGTTTGGGTGGCTCACATTTCCATCAATCCCTACAACCAATAAACCAGTTCCCATCCAATCAGTTCCAACTTACGATGACTCCAAGTATATCAGAATAAAACTGTCCTCCTCAGCGTTATTTTAAGAGCCTTTTGGGAAAGAGATCACCAGACCTTTCTTCTGAGAACCTGCTGTGGTTGTTAAGTGCCATCGAGTTGGCTCCAACTCATAGCAGTTAGTAGTCCAGTGCTTATCCTACAGGGCCACCCCAGAACCCTGTAGGTGGGCTCCACAGCTAGCCTTTCAGTTAGCAGTCAGGCAATTCCATCCAGGGACTCCAAGCTCCTGCAAAACCAAAACACAAAACCTACTACCACTGATTCAATTCTAACTCTTAGCAACCCTGTAAAGGGTTTCCAGACTCCTGATGTGGCACTGTAGGATACACACTGGAATGCAAACCACAAGATCAACAGTTCAAACCCACCAGCTGCTCCTCAGAACCCCTGTACAGGGTCACTATGAGTCAGAACCAACTTGCCAGCACTTAACACAACCACATAGGATTTCTGAGATTGTAGATCTTTATAGGAGCAGACAGACTCATCTTTCTCCTGTGGAGCAGCTGGTGAGTTTGAACTGCTAACCTTGCAGTTAGCAGTCAAGGGCTTATCCTACAGAGCCTTCAAGTCTCCTTTAAGCTTCCACAAGCCCCTTCATAATAATAACACACTAACAGAAGAGTAGTAAAAGATGAAGGAAAGAGAAGGAGAGAAACAAACAAAAGGCTGTATACAGTAAGGGTAAGAGCCTCTAGAACTCACCAGCTGCTCCTTGGAAACCCTATACAGGGTCGCTATGGTTTGCAACTGACTGGAAGGCACTTCACAACAACAACTGAACAAAAGCCGGGTGCTCACCATGTAACAGATGCTTGGGGTCAGAGCTCGGCTACTCACTGCTTTGTGACCTTAGTGACTTGTTTAACCTCCCTGAGTCTTTGTTGGTTCCCCCATAAGATGACCTTACCTTGTAAGGGTGTTGCCAGCATTCTGAAACTAATGACTGCAATGAACAGATGATACAGCAGTAATGCAATGGGTGAATACCACAGACGGACAAGTTAAGTGAGTGGCAGTAATGTTGTAAGGGATGGCGGTTGTGGTGTGCCTTGGAGTCAGTTCTACCTCATAGCGACCCTGCATAGGGTTTCCGAGGCTGTAAATCTTTACAGGAGCAGAAAGCCTCATCTCGCTCCCATGGAACTGCTGGTAGGTTCGAACTGCTGACTGTGAGGTTAGCAGCCTGACTCATAACCACTACACTACCAGAGCTCCTTGTTGTAAGGGATGGGAGGGAGAAATTGGGAAAAATTTTTGAAATGACAGTGTTATTTGAGAATGGGCTTAGATAGGTTGGAAATGTATATTTCAAACTCTAAAGCAACCACTGAAATAGTTCTTACATGAAACATAATAGATGTGTGAAGACAGGAGAGGAATGGAATCATATAAAATGCTCCATGAAGATAGACAGAGAAGGTAGACAGAGAGGAAGATCAAAACGAAACCAAGAGCTGAGGTCATGAAAGATAGAATCCAACTACATCAATCATGACTGTAAATATGAATGGCTTAAGTACACCACTGTAAAGACAGAGAGACTATCAGAGTGGGTTAAGGAGCTCTGGTAGCGTAGTGGTTACAAATTGGGCTGCGAACCACAAGGTCAGCAGTTCAAAACTACCAGCTGTTCCATATCCATGGGAGAAAGATGAGGCTTTCTGCTCCCGTAAAGATTTACAGCCTCAGAAACTCTGTACAGGGTCGCTATGAGTCGGAACCGACTCCACAGCATATAACAACAACAACACCAGAGTGGGTTCCAAAAATACAAGACCCAAGTATATTTGGCTTATAAGAAACTCACTTTAAATAGAAATATACTGGGGCTTTCACAGAGTATGAAGGGTGTGAGTGAGTTGTGGAGTCAAATTGCGGAGTCAAATTGCTCAGGACAGATTGGTCTATTTCTTTAACCTTACTGACCCTCTGTTTCCTCATCTATAAAATGAGTATAATTATAGTCTTGGTGTCATGCTGTGTCAGTATATGCACTGGACTGCTTACCCCAAGGCCAGTCAGTGGTTCTAACCCACCAGCAGCTCCTTGGAAACCCTAAACAGGGTAGCTATGAGTCAGAACCGACTCAACGGCACTTAACAATAATATCACATAGAGGAGTCAAATGAGGATTAAATGAGCTAATTCAGAGGAAGCGTTTAGAATAGTGCTGGGCACACAGGAAGTGCTGTAGGAGTATGAAGCTTTTGTTGTTCTAAACATCATTACTGTAATAAACATCATTCATCAAGAGCCATTTACCTAGTTCTCATTTCCAACTAGTTTTTTCACTTCAAATCTGTCCCTAAATAGAAACTTTAGAGCTACTACACCCTTCTCTAGCTCTAGATAGGACTGGCTATCAAATTTGCTGGGCTCAATGAAAAATGAAGACCGTAGAAGAATTGATGCTTTTGAGTTATGATGTTGGAGGAAAATACTGAAAGTGCCATGGGCTGCCAAAAGAACCAACAGATTTGTATTGGAAGAAGTGCAGCCAGAGTGCTCCTTGGAGGCCAGGATGGCCAAACTTCGTTTCTCATACTTCAGACATATGTCAGGAGGGAACCAGTCGCTGGAGAAGGATATCATGTCTGGTAAGGTGGAGGGTCAGGGAAAAAGAGGAAGACTCCAGCGAGATGGATAGGTCAAGTGGCAGTATCCATGGGCTCAAGCGTGGCAACAGTAGTGAGGTTGGCCCAGAATCAGGCAGTGTTTCATTCTGCTGTGCATAAGGTTGCTATGGGTCGGTACTGACTCGATGGCAACTAATAACATCAACAACAATGCAAAATGAAAATGCAGTACAAATTCAGAATCCCGGGATACCAACAAAAGATTGTTAACTAGCCTGGAGCCCTTCAGAGCGCAGAGCCTCTGGGTGTACGCAGCTGAAGCTGGTGGAATTGTTTAAGACCCATAGAGCCATAGAGCTAGGTCAGAATCCAGGGAAGCCAAGATCGCAGACTCTCTCAGTCCCAGTCTCCCAGCTCAGATGTGCTCCATGCGGATGGCTTTGTTGTTGTTAAGTGCCGTTGAGTCAGTTCTGACCCATAGCGACCCTGTACAGGGTTTCCCGGGGGTGTAAATCTTTACGGGAGTAGAAAGCCTCATCTTTCTCCCGCGGAGCGGCTGGTAGTTTCGAACCGCTGACCTTAAGGTTCACAGCCCGATTCGTAACCACTACGCTACCAGAGCTCCTTATGCGGATGGCTTAGGAGTGGCCAATGCTGGTGCTAAGACTGTCCGGGAGCCTAACTCAGGAGTGGACTGGGCATTGCTGGTAGACACCTGCCTCCTCGGAGTCCAAGAAGGTCCCTGTGTGTCCATCAGCCACCAACTCTTCCCTCACTTTCTGGCTACTACTTAGCCACACATACAGGTAGCTGGACTGACGAAACTTCAAAGCCTCTTTTAGCTCCTGTTGTTGTTAAGTGCTGTGGAGTCAATTCCGACCCATAGTGACCCTGTATAGGGTTTCCAAGGAGCAGCTGGTGAGCTTGAACTGCCAACCTCACAGTTCAAATGGTTTTGCAGTCTGGCGCATTAACCCAAAGTACCACACCAGGGCTCCCTTTTAGCTCCTAGGTGCTCAGTTTACCTGGCCTGGCAAAGTCCAAGAAGCCAGCTGACTTTGGTGCCCTCCTTCCCTACCCTCAGGGGACCTAGAGCTCAAGGCAGACACAGTATGGCTCTGCCCCCAGGGCTTGCCCAACAGGGAGGGGTGGAGTTGACTGAGTCTGAGCACTGGGCAGCTCCGGGGGTGCCCAGCCACGCAGGCGATTCCACTGTGGGTGTCGGCCAAACAAGACTTCAGTGTCAGCGCAGCCCACCCGGCCCTGAAACACGTCCCTTCTGTCTCCCAGGAGGTGGGGCCTGATCATTCCCTAGCTCCTGTCTCCCCTCCCCATCCCCCACCCATAGTTCCCATTCCCATTCTCCAGGCTCCCTCATGGGGAGAGGGGGAGGACAGGCCTGCTTCAGGGGCCTGGGTGTGGGCCAGCTGGGTGCTTGATCTCAGAGATACTGCCCAGCCCTGCTCAGCAGGGGATTGGGAAAGTCTCTCTTCCCTCCCACCTTCTCTTTCCATTCCCTGCCCACCCTGAGGTGAACCTTGCAGGCATCCCGCCAAGCACAAAAACCTGAGATGCAGGCAGCCTCCTCATGGGTGCTCTGGGAAGCCAGGAGAAGGAGACTGGGTGGGGAGGGCTCCCTCAGCAGCCCCCAGCTCCTTCCCCCACCCCACATATCCTCTTACATCAGATAAAGGTACGCAGCCTCCACACACAGCTCACCCCAAATGAAGATTGGGCTTTCCTGGAGAGATGGGTAGGGGCGGGGTTGAAATCCAGGACACACCTCAGTGAGCACTGCCTAGACCAGCTTCAGGCTTTACCCTGGAGAGACTGGAGAGACGTGAGGGGCAAGGAAGGACTTTCACTGGCTGATTTTTGGAAGTAGATTTTCAGGACTTTCTTCTACGGTGTCTGTTATTGTTGTTAAGTACTATCAAGTCAGTTTGGAGTCATAGCAACCCTGTATACGGTTTCCAAGGAGTGGCTGATGAATTTTGAACCACTGACCTTGTGGTCCAGTGCTTTATCCCACAATGCCACACCAGGCATCCTAAGGTGTCTCTGTTGTTTGTTGTTGTTAGGTGCCATTGAGTTGGTACAGACCCATAGTGACCTTATGCACAGCAGAACAAAACACTGCCCGATCCTGGGCCAACCTCACTACTATTGCCATGCTTGAGTCCATCAATGCTGCCACTTGGCCAATCCATCTCGCTGGGGGTCTTCCTCTTTTTCTCTGACCCTCCACCTTACCAAACATGATATCCTTCTCCAGCGATTGGTCCCTCCTGACAATATGTCCGAAGTATGAGAGACGAAGATTGGCCATCTTGGCCTCCAAGGAGCACTCTGGCTGCACTTCTTCCAAAATGGATCTATTGGTTCTTTTGACAGCCCATGGCATTTTCAATATTCTCCTCCAACACCATAACTCTAGGTGGACTCTAGGTGGACTCAAACCTGCAATCTTTTGGTGAGCAGCCGAGTACACTGTTTGCATCCTCCAGAGATTGTTTACCTTGGGAAAAAGTGCCCAGAACCCTGAGTAGCATTCTGCCCAGGGCTCTCAAGTCCAACTCACGGTGACCTTCTAGAGCCAAGCAGAATCGCCCCATTGGGTTTCCAAGGCCGCCATCTTTATGGAAGCACACTGCCACATCTTTCTTCCACAGAGCAGCTTGGGTTTGAACTGTTAACTGAGCATTTAACCAATAACTCCTTCCTAGTGTTATACCAAAACCCAAAACCAAACCCATTGCCTCGAGTCAATGTTGTTGTTAAGTGCCTTCAAGTCAGCTCTGACTCATAGTGACCCTGTATAGGGTTTCTGAGGAACAGCTGGTGAGTTTGAACAGGCAACCTTTTGGTTCTAACCAACCTTACAGTCCAGTGCTTATCCTACAGTGCCACACCAGGAACTCCAGAGACCTTGTTATTGTTGTTAAGTGCCGTTGAGTCGTTTCCGATTCATAGCAACTCATAGGACAGAGCAAAACTGCCTCATAGGGTTTCCAAGGCCATCATCTTTCTCCCATACCTGGTGTGGCGCTGTGGGTTTATGCGCCAGACTGCAAAGCTGTTTGAACTGCAAGGTCGGCGGTTCAAGCTCACCAGCTGCTCCTTGAAAACTCTATACAGGGTCGCTATGGGTCGGAATCGACTCAACGGCACTGAACAACAATGAGAACCATTGTTGTTGTTAGCAGTGTAATTCCTGCCCCACTCTCTTTCCTCAGCTGTCCACAGGTGCTTCTACCTGCCTTCCTAGAGAGGTCTCTACGGCATTTCTCTCTTCTACTCGCGGCTCACAGGGTGGAAGAATCCTCTTCTCAAAACCCACCCCTACCTGAGATTGTTGTTGTTAGGTACCATCCAGTCGGTTCTGACTCACAGTGACCCTGTGCACAACAGAATGAAACACTGCCCAGTCCTGCACCAATATCACAATTATTACACTTGTGCCCACTGCTGCTGGCACTGTGCCAATCCATCTCATTGGGGATCCCCTCTTTTTCTCTGACCCTCCACTTTATCAAGCATGATGTCCTTTTTTCAGGGATTGGTCCCTCCTGATAATATGTCTGAAGTCTCACCATGCTGGCTTCTAAGGAGCATTCTGGCTGTACTTCTTCCAATACACCTATGTTTGTTCTTACAGTCTGTGGAACTTTCAATATTCTTCTCTAAGAGCATAACTCAGACCCCAGTTAGCATGTTATCAATAGCTTATTCACTCTCTCTCAGCTCCAATTCTCAGACCACCTCTGTCCATCTTTGGAGTCTTGTTGTTGTTGTTAAGTGCCGTCAAGTTGGTTCCGAACCATAGTGACCCTGTATAGGGTTTCTGCGGAGTGACTGGTAAGCTTGAACCGCCGACCTTGAGGTTCAAACTGACTTTGCAGTCCAGCGCATTAACCCACAGCGCCACACCAGGACTCCGGAGTCTTGTGTAGGCACACTAATAAATATTCTCAGAATTGAATTGAATTGAGTTACTGAAACTAATTCCATTTCTTCTATGCTTATTCACTTAATAATATTACTTGAGCCCCACAAGGTCTGTGAGCCAAAAGGTTGGCAGTTCGAGTCCACCAGCCACCCAGTGGGAGAAAGATGAGACTTTCTGCTCCCACAAAAGATTTGAAGCCTCAAACAGTGACGCCACAGATGGAGGCAGAGATGATGACGTGGAGATATGGAGTGGCTGGGGATTCTAGACCCAGAGAGGGAGAGGGGCTGTGTGCTGACGACTGGGAGGGTGGGCAGGCTTGCGGTGTGTACCCTTTGGCTGGTTGATGATGCATGGAGGGGATTGTATCATGGCAATGAAACAATATACAATAGGATGAATGTAAAGCTAATGTCCTCCCATGTAAACTATCACATAATTCACAATAAAACATTAAAAAAAGATTTGAATCCTCAAAACTCTACACAGGGTCGCTATGAATCGTAACCGACTCCACAGCATACAACCACAACAACCCTGTACTAGACTCATCCTGGTATTGTTGTACCAATACCCAAAAAAAAGATGGTGCCTACGTCCTGGGACTCAAAGCCAAGTGGGGGAGCTGATATCCACCAGCCACCCACCTGAGGTGATAGTAAGACCCACTAAGGTGCTCATTAAACAGTGTCCTGGCCACTTCCTCTGGAGCTTCTGACTCTAGGGTCCAGAAATCCATATTGGCAGATGTTGGAGATATTGCAGGTACCACCTGGTGTAGTGCTGCAGGATAATGCACTAGACCGAACGTTTGGTTTGAACAACTGCCATACAGCAAATAGCACCATAAAGTGAGTGGTGTGAATGCTTTTGGTTTCCCAGTGCATGTCAGAACTGTGTTGACACTACACTGTAGTCTATTAAGTGTGCAGCAACATGATGAAAAAGCTCAAAGTAGTATGAGAATGACCAACATGGGCCACAGAGACACCAAGGGAGCAAACGCTATTGGAGAAATGGCATCCACAGACTTGCTTGATGCAGGGTGGCTGCAAGCCTTTGATTTGTTAAAATTAAATAAAACAAGGTATGATATGTAAAGTGTGATAAAACACAGCACCTGAAACCGAGATCTGCCTGTAATTTTAACAAGTGTGTTGCATGGTTCTTATTACAGAGGGAGTTTGGGAAAGGAGGCCCTAAGAACAGGAATTTCCAACAAACTGAGCTGTGCACTGGGCGGGGGAGAAGGCTGAGAGTGTGGGTCAGGGAGATCAGGACTTCTAGCTGAAGCAGGTGGTTAAACGGAGCTGACACCACAAGCAAAGGCATCAAGCTGGGAAGGGGCCAGACATGCCATCCTGAGAGGTTGGACTCAGGAGGAAGGGAGCTGGAGATGGGTCAGGGTACAGCAGAGGACTTACCCTAGGAACGACAGGGAGCCATGGGAGAGTTTTGTGCAAGAGAGGTGTGTTGGCAGAACCCTACGTCTTGCCAACTGCCTCCCTGAATGGAGCCCGGGCTCACCCAGCCCCTGGGGGCCCAGCCCCTCTCCCAATTTTGGCAGACAGGAAGCTCTGCACTTGGTTTCAGCTCCCTAGGGCTGTGCCCACCTCAGCATCACCTCAGACCTTGTGGAGGGTGGGCTGGGCTGCCAAGCCTGGGCGAGCTGAGACCAGCACTGGCAAGATGCCCCAACGCCCACTTGAGTCTGTGGAGGGGCGGCACGGCTCCAAGGGGCAGGGCTGCGGACTGAGCTTCATTTACATGCAACCCAGTTGGGCAGGGCCCAAGGGGTGGGGCTTGCCCGAGGGGCAGGGCCTAATTTTTGACTTATGATTCCCCTGTCTCCACAGTGTAGTGGGACTTTATTTCATTGCTCTTCTCTTTATGGCACGTTGCAGTTATTATATGTCTTACAAATTAAAGGTTGTGGCAAACCTTTTGGGGCAAGTCTGTGGGCGCTGTTTTTCCAACAGCACGTGCTCGCTTTTTTAAAATAATGTTGATTGCTGTTAAGTGCTGTCGATTTCAATTCCAATTCATAGCGACCCTGCACAGGGTTTCCGAGGCTGTAAATCTTTACAGGAGCAGAAAGCCTCATCTTTCTTCCACAGAACAGCTGGCAGTTTCGAACTGCTGACGTTAAGGTTCGCAGCCCGATTCGTAACCACTACACTCCAGGGCTCCTTATTCTGACTCATAGCAACCCAATATAGGGTCTTCCAAGGAGCGGTGGTGGGTTTGAACCGCCAACCTTGCCGTTCAAACCGACCTTGTGATCCAGTGCTTGGTGTACAGTGCCACACCAGGAGTTCTGTACACTTAATAGAGAATATTGTCAGCCTAACTTTCACATGCACGGAGAAACCAAAAAAATACGCCCAGTTGAATTGCTATTTGCTTTATTGTGGTGGTCTGGCATCAAACCAGCATTATCTTCAAATAGCTTAAGTCCAGGTAAAGGACTTCAGACGGTGTGTCTTGACTGCTCTTAGCCCTCCACCAACACCCAGAGGAGGAGAAGAGAAAGGTGTCAAGAGACAAAAATGCAGAGTGCCCTCAGAAGGTGATTTAGGGGAGGGACTGGGGTGCAAAATGTAAGGAGGAACCTGGGGGGTGAGTCCCTGGAGGAGCCCACCTTGTTCCCATCCTCCAAAATCAGGGCCTTCTTAAGTTTTTTAAAAAATATCATGTATCAGTTTGTTGTTGAAGTATCGGTTCCGACTCATAGCAAACGTGTATAGGCTTTCTGAGCAGCGGCTGGTGAGCTTGAACCACTGACCTTTTGATTAGCATGATGCAGAGTTTATCCTACAGCATTGATCTTCTCTAAATTTTGAATCCATTTTTTTTTTTTTTCTCTTTTCTAATGAGAAAGTTCCAGAAGGTAGGGAGAGGAAGGAAGTGGGCTGGACTGTGGCAGCCATAGCTGATGCTTCTTTTTAAAAACTTGAGCTTAAGTTCACCTAATGTGTGGTTCTGCGGCTTAGCTCTATACAGGGTCGTAATGAGTTGGAACTGACTCAATGGCACTTAACAACAACAACAACAATGTGAGATTTACCACTTTGAGGTGTACACTCACAGTGTTGTGCAACCATCTATCTGTCCTTCTATCTGGCCCCATGTGAAATTGCTCATCACAGATTAGCAAAGAAGCATAATTAAACCCTTGCGTACCTTGCTCAATGCAAGTCAGTTCATACCGTATTAACTGGTTAATGGGCCATTACTTTTATCCCTTATCTTTCTAGGACTGCCAATGGCCTGGGTTTGGCTGTAGATACTGCTGCCCACCCCCTCTCTCTCCGCCTCCAGAACACACACACACACACACACATACACGTGTGCACACACGTATACACACTGAAAGACCGAAACACCAGACACGTGGTACAGCCACAGAGGGACCAGGCCAGGAGCCCCTGGGTCACCCCAGTCAGGCTCTGCTGACCATGGTGTCCACACTTGGTCTGCCTCCAGAGGAGTGTCAGGAATGCTAGGCAGCTTTGCCAGGTGGGGCTGCTATCTCTGGGACACAGAGAATTCCACCCAAGAGCTTCTTGTCTGGGGTCACGGGGCTGGAGAAGGTGTAATGATGGGAAGTTTAGAGGCAGCCTCCGCCCTCTATAGAGAGTGGGAATGTTCTGTGTGTTTTTAGGGAAGTAAAGCAGCAGCCCAGATAGTCACCCAGGAATGTTAATTGCATGCTTTGAACCTGCTGCCCATTCCTGCCCTGGCCCCCTGGCTGATTGAGAGGACACTTGTCAGGGGCGCCGGGAGCTACAGGAGCAAACAGCCAGGACTTTGTGTGACAGTGACACATTGGCATTTCTGGACAAGGCCAAAAAATGCAGCCGCCTCCTGCCCCGCGCCTTGTCTCCTGAAGCTGGCTGGGAGTGCAGGGGTGGGACGGTGGGGAGCCACCTTGTCCTGGCTGTCACTGTGGGCCAGTAGCATAGCTGTTCTGTGCCTTGGTTTCCTCTCCTGTCAAGTGGGGGTAGGCACAGCATCTGCTTCATGGGATGAGTGTGGGGTTACCCACCACAGAGGGAAAAGCAATGGGCAGCTTGCAAATATTCATGTGCTGTTATCTCCCATTAGCAGTAGTAGTTAGTATTCAGGGCTGGATTAAGTAAGCAAGGTGTGTGCGGGCTTACTTCTGTTTACGTAGTACATAGCTTCACATAGGTTTCACCACACAAGATTGTGTATTACAGATTAGTAAGTAAACACAGGTAAGCCCTTGCAGTTGCTCAGTGGGTAAGGTTGTGGGGTCCTCTGTTCCAAACTGTGTAGCTAACCTTTGCAGTGGCCTTGCCAGACCCCTTAGTCTATAGGACCAGACTGTTGTTACTGTTAAGTGTGTTGACTCTGTTCCGTATCATATTGTTAGATACCATCGTTCTGACTTATAGAAACCCTGTATGGGGTTTCCAAGGAGCAGCTGGTGAGTTTGAACCACCGACCTTGTGGTTAAAACTGACCTTTATCTTATAGCTTTATCTTATAGCTTTATCTTATAGTGCTTTATCTTATAGCCGCACACTAAGACTCCATTCCATATCATAGAAACTCTGTATAGGGGTTTTGAGGCATGGCTGGTGGCTTATCCTATTCCAGCACCTACCAGGACTCTTAGGCTGTGTTGTTAAGTGCTGTCAAATTGGTTTCAACTCATAGCAACCCTGTTTAGGGTTTCCAAGGAAAAATGGAATTAAAAGGTAATGGAATTTTCCCATAAAGTATGTGAAGCCTCCTCATATATAAAGGGGTGTTGTTATTAAGTGTCGCTGAGTTCCGACCCATAGCGACCCTGTATAGGGTTTCTGAGGAGCAACTGTTGAATTTGAACCACCGACCTTGTGGTCGATAGTCCAGTGCTTATCCTGCATCACCACAATAGCTTTTCCTTCCTTGGGAGGCTGCAGTCAGAGGCTCAGACCCTGAAGGCTCATCAAACCCACTGCCAACCAGTCAGTTCCAAGTCACAGTGACCTAGTGTAGGGTTTCCAAGACAGCAAATCTTTACAGCAGCAGACAGCCTCATCTTTCTCTTGCAGAGCAGCTGGTGGATTTGAACCGCTGACCTGGAAGTTAGCAGCCCAACACCTAACCCCACTTACTGTCATTAAGTCAATCCCAACCCATAGTAACACGATGTAGGGTTTCCACGGCTGTAAATCTTAACAGAAGCAGAAAGCCTCATCTTTCTATGGAGACTTGACTGGTGGGTTTGAAATGCTCACCTTGTAGTTAACAGTCCAGTCTTATCCTATAGTACCACACTGGGCTCCTCCTAACCTCACATCTGGACTTCAGTCCTGGCTCAGCCATTTCTTTACTGTGTGACTCTGGCAAGTTCCTTGATCTCTGTGTGTCTTATTTTGCGTTTCTGTAAAATGCCATTTCTATAAAATGGTGCTAGGTTAAATGAGATCGTACTTTTAAATTGTCTGGTACAGAGTAAGTACTCAATATATGAAATACTTTTTTGTTTGTTTTATTGTGAATTATGTGATAGTTCACATCCTATCATATATTGTTTCATTGCCATGGTTACAGTCCCCTCCATGTATCATCAACCAACCAAAGGGAATACCCTACAAGCCTGCCCCCCAGTTGTCAGCACACAGCCCCTCTCCCTCTCTGGGTCTAGAGTCCCCAGCTGCTCCGTCTCTCCACGGCATCGTCTCTGCCTCCGTCTCAGGCATCACTGCTTCTCTGGGTAGGGTCCCGCTCTCCGCTCTTCTCCCTTGATGGTCCCAGGGACCTCTGCTCCTAGACTGAAAAGTTAATCACTCCCCTCCTTGTTATAAAACATCTACCTTTACACGAAATACTATTTTTATAATACTGTTGACTACCCCTTTATATAGGACTCCTGGTGTGACACTATGGGTTAATGCGCTGGACTACAAAGTCGGTTTGAATCTCAAGGTTGGTGGTTCTAAGCTCACCAGCTGCTCCTCAGAAACACTATACATGGTTGCTATGGGTTGGAACTGACTTGACAACACTTAACAACAATACTACCCCTTTATATACAAAGGAGCTTCCAAGAGTTTATGGGAAAATTCCCTTACCTTGTAACTCCACTTTCCCATGAACTTTTTGAAGCCCCCTCGTACATAGTCATACAGAGTCTGAGTAATCTCGCTGTGACAGGGGTGAGTGAGCCCATCTAAGTTTCCAGGGGGTGGGGGAGCAAGGAGGGGGGAAATTCTGTTTGTTTAGAGAGTCAAATGAGAGATTTAATGATGGGTCTCAGATGTGCACCCATCTCCTGGCAAAGTGGTGAGGCCTTCCTTTACTTAGGGGTCTCTGGGTGGTCTAAATGGCTAGGTGGGTGGCTACTAACCAAAACATGGGCAGTTTAAACCCATCCAGCCGGGTCTTTGAATCCACCAGCCGTTCCTCGGGAGAAAGATGAGGATTTCTGCTCTTGTAAAGATTTTCAGCTTTGGAAACCTTACACAGGGTCACTGTGAGTTGGAAGTGACTCGACAGCACACAACAACAAGAGGCACCTTGGAAGAAAGGCCTGGTGATGGTCAGATAGGTCACAGTCATGAAAACCCGGAGGAGTACAGTTCTATTCCGCATACATGGGGTCTCCATGAGTGGGGTTCGACTAGACAACAGGCAGCTGAGTCTGAAGAGGCACACACCTGCGCACACACATACACAACACATACACCTGCACACCTACACACCTGCACACGATGTGGAGCTCCTGCTGTCTGCAGGAACCACTACCCTCTGCTCTGCCCAGGCAGAGTCTCTGTTACATAAATATTGCTATGGTGTATTTTAAAAGACTGTCTTCAAATGGAGATTCGGGCCCAGGCCTTGTCAGCCCTCTGTCTTCAAGTTCATCTTCCTTCTTGTTATTTCTCACCGTTCTCTGTCTTCAAGCCACAAAGTTGCTAGCATCTGGCCTGGTCTTCAGTGCAATGCAACAACATTGGGTTCTGGCTATGGAGGAAGGAGAAATGTGCACATTCACACGCACACACATGCACACATTTGCACACCTATACATGCACACACATACACAATATGTACATACACATATATATCTGATAACATGTACACACATCTGCTTCCAAACACATACACATGTGTGCAGCCAGGAAGACACACTATGAGGCTGTGCTCCTCCGGCTTGTGAGAGCTGGAAGGCAGGTGGTGAGGGAGTCTGTTACCACCTGTTCCTTTGATTGTAAACAATGGACAAGGTTCAGGGTGTGCCTTCCCCGCACGCAAGTGCACGCATACTCCTTTTCTCCTCACACTCAGAAGTCACCTCCAGCAGTTCAAGATGGAATCCCATGCCTTTGATTAGCCATGTACTATTTCGCCCATCAATGATTTATAGGACACCCACTATGTGCAGAGGTTCCAGAGGTTCAAGCCAGATTCAGAAAAGGATGTGGAACGAGGGATATCATTACTAATGTCTGATGGATCTTGGCTGAAAGCAGAGGATATCAGAAAGATGTTTACCTGTGCTTTATTGACTATACAAAGGCTTTCGATTGTGTGGATCATGACAAGCTATGGGTAACATTGCAAAGTATGAGTATTCCGGAACACTTAATTGACCTCATGAGGAATCTGTACAAAGACCAAGAGGCAGTTTGAACAGAACAAGGGAATTCTGAATAGTTTAAAATTAAGAAAAGTGTGTGACAGGGTTGTATTCTTTTACCATACTTATTCAATCTGTATGCTGAGCAAATAATCTGAGAAGCTGGGTTATATGAAGAAAAACGTGGCATCAAGATTGGGGGAAGACTCATTAACCACCTGTGATATGCAGATGATACAACCTTGCTTGCTGAAAGTGAAGAGGACTTAAAATATTTACTGGTGAAGATCAAAGAGCACTGCCTTTGGTATGGATTGCATCTCAATGTAAAGAAAACAAAAATCCTCACCACTGGATCAATAAACAACATTCTTATCAACGGAGAAAAGATTGAAGTTGTCAAGGACTTAATTCTTCTTGGATCAACTATCAACATTCATGGAAGCAGCAGTCAAGAAATAAAACGACATATTGCATTAGGCAAATCTGCTGCATAAGACCTTTTTAAAGTGTTGAAGAGCAAAGATGTCAGCTTGAGGACTGAGGTGTGCCTGACCCAAGCCATGGTATTTTCAATAACCTCATATGCATACGAAATCTAGACAGTGAATAAGGAAGACCATAGGAGATTTGATGTATTTGAATTATGGTGTTGGAAGAGAATACTGAAAGTACCATGGGCTGCCAAAAGAACCAACAGATCTGTGTTGGAAGAAGTGCAGCCAGAGTGCTCCTTGGAGGCCAGGAAGACCAATCTTCATCTCTCATACTTTGCACATATTGTTAGGAGGGACCAGTCACTCCTGACAATATGTTTGGTAAGGTGGAGGGTCAGAGAAAAAGAGGAAGACCCCCAGCAAGATGGACTGGCAAAGTGGCAGCATCAATGGGCTCAAGTGTGCAACATTTGTGAGGTTGACCCAGGACCGGGAAATGTTTCGTTCTGTTGTGCATAGGGTCACTATGAGTCAGTACCGACTTGATGGCACGTAACAACGACAACTATGTGCAGGTGGACAAAACCCCAAACTAAACCCACTGCCTTTCAGTAGATTCTGACTCCCAGTGACCCCACAACACAGAGGAGAACTGCCCTGTAGGATTTCAAAGGCTGAATTTTTATGGAAGCAGACTGCACGTCCTTCTCTCACCAAGTGGCTGGAGGTTTTGAATCACCCATCTTCCGGTTAGCAGCTGAGCACTAACTGCTGTGTCTCCAAGGCTTGTTCACCTTACCAAGGATACAGAGGTGACTCAGGGTCCCACTAATCCCTCTTGATCACCCTGTGGCCCCAGCCATCTGTCAGAACCACTGTGCTCATGCTCTCTTGAGGTCCTTTAAGTACCAAGCTTTGCAGTCTTCTTGTTGTTATGAAAAATAACATTTCTCAGTAATGAGCATGTCCACACCCAGATCTTGGTTTCTTCCTCTCATTCACCAATAAAAGGCACCACACCTTAGAGAACTGAGTGATTCTAGGGCTAGGGTAGAAAAATCACAAGATAGGCCTGGGAAGTTAGGGACATAGGGAGACAAGGTTCCAATCACCAACGCTGGAACTAGTTAAACAGCTAAATAAATAACATAGAATTAGATTCTCACTCCGAGAATAGATGTTTACATGAGTCCGTAGTGCTAGAACTCAATGATGGAATGAATATATAAATGAAGAAAAAGGGACTTCTTTACAAAAGAACCGAAAAGAACGAGGTGTCACTAACTCCTGGGTGTGGCTGGACTTTGGGATTCACTTCTGAAAAGGAAAGTGTAGAAAGAGAACATTTCCCAGGCATTTTAGCAATCCTGGTGTGGCACTGTAGGATAAGCACTAGACCATAATGTCGGTTTGAAACATAAGGTCAGTGGTTCAAACTCAACAGCTACTCCTAGGAAAACCTCTACAGGGTTGTTATGAGTCAGATCGGATGGACTCAACAGCATTTAAAAACAACAACAACAATCTTGGCCGACACCACCTTAACCAAGTAATGAAGGCCAACCTCACCAGCGATGTCATGTGGACATCATGTGCCCCTGATGTAATGAGAATGAAGCTTCTCTGTCACCTATTCTCCCAAACCTCAGAACCCCAGTGGAATCAAGACAAAATATTAGACAAATCCAAATCTAGGACCTCCTGGAGAAGGATATAATGCTTGGTAGAGGGTCAGGGAAAAAGAGAAAGACCCCAATGAGATGGATTGGCACAGTGGCAGCAGCAATGGGCTCAAGCTTACCAACAATTGTGAGGATGGGGCAGGATTGGGCAGTGTTTTCTTCTGTTGTGTATAGGGTCACTATGAGTCAGAACTAACTGGACAGCGCCAAACAACAACACAAAATACCTTTGAAGTCTTAGTGTAACGTGGGAGGATAAGTAGTGGACTGTTAACCACAGGGTCCATGGTTCAAACCCACCAGCTGTTCCTCAGAAACTCCATACAGGGTCACTATGAGTCAGAACTGACTTGACAGCACTTAACACCTAACAAAATGTCTAACAAGTAGTTCTCAAGACTGACAAGGTCATGGGAAACAAGGTGAGACTGAGAAACCCGAGAGGCGGTTACATGTAGTGGGGTACTCTGAATGGAATCCTGGGACAGAGGAAAAGGCCATCAGTGGAACCCTGAACTTTCCTTAGTAGGAATGTGCCGATGTAGGATGGGAGATGGTTCCCTGGTAGAATCCTTACCTTCTACATGGAAGTCCCAAGTTCAAGTTCATCCAATGTAGCTCATGCCACGCTACTACCTGTCTGACAGTGGAGGCTAGAAAAGATTTCAGCAGAGCATCCAGACTACAAACAAAGGCCTGACTACCATCGATGATGGGGATGGGATGGTGCTGGAGTTGTCTGGGGTGCATGGGGGCCCACCATCAAATTCCACCCTAGGATTCTTGGCTCCAAATCCTAGTTTGTCCACTGCCTGGCTCTCCTAACAGTCTCCTCAGCCATTAGTGACCGCAGCTCATGGACAGGAATGCTTAGGTGAGGAGATCTGCTCAAAGTCACACGAGCTCATAAGGGGCAAAGCTGGCTCTGGACTCTGGGTTCCAGCGTCTAGTCTCTGGACACTGTGCTTCTGAACAGACCAGCCCTCACTTCTGATCCCAGGTGCAACTTGCAAATCTCCACTAGGTTAGCCAGAAAGTTCCACCTGCAGCAAGAAATGACCCCTGGACCTTTGTTTTTGCCACATTTATTTTGGTTTATATATTTATATATATATATATATAATTTTTCTTGACAGGAAGAAAGGGAGAAATGACTCTTTTATTTTACGTTTCTGACTTTTCCAGCTTTATGTAGTCACGTAGTGAGCCGGCATTGGGGAGGCTGCTCAGGTGTAGCCCACAAGGCGTGGGGTGCTGGGGAAGGTTTTGCGCATGCCCATACACTTCTCCTTGTCGATGCACAGCGTATTGGCCTTGATGGCGAGTTCGTGCTCCAACCGGGACTTGGTCATCACCAGCAGCTGCAGTGTGTCCTGTGTCTCCCGCAGCCTCAGCTTCAGGGTCTGCAGAGTGTCGTCGATGGTGAACACCTCGTTCACGAGCCTGGGTGGGGGCAGAGGGGTGGTCACAGCTTGTTCAATTCTTAGACACAGCGGCACCCACCATATCCTGGGATCTGTGCCAGGCACCAGGAGGCAGTGGGGAGCCAGACAGCCCACCCAGGGAGGAGACAGTGAGGTGATTCTAAGAGCTCACTAAGGTCTCTAAGTGGTTGAACTGGTTTAACATGCTTGCCTGCTAACTGAAAGGTGAGAGATTCAAGTTCACCCAGAGGCACCTCAGAAGAAAAGCCTGGCGACCTGCTTCCAAAAACCCTAGCTGTTGAAATCCCTCAAAGCCCAGGTCTGCTGTGACACACAGGAGGTCACCATGAGTCGTAACCAGCTTGATGGCACCTGGTGTTTGAGTGTTCACCAAGGAGAACTGTACAGTCAAGGACATGGGAGAGTGGGGCAGGCATGAGCTGGGTGCCTCCTTCAGGGAGCCTGGAGGAAAGGTGAAGCTGTCAGAGACAAAGGCTACATCTCAGCCTGGGAGCCTTTCTGTCTTTGATTCTGAGGGCCCCACTACAGAACTGCTCCCCTTGTAGACAGCAGTGCAGAGAGGGGTCAGTCTTCCCACTGATGGAAAGTCAGCCAGAGGTACAGCAGGCCTGGACCTTGAACTCTAGACCTCCCGCCCACTCAGGGCTCGGTGGAGTTGTAGGATTGGATGTCCTGAGAGATGGAGTTCCTGATAATCCCTCACTTCTCTGGACCCCTGGGGACACTGGCACTCACTTGAACTGTGGGATGTCCCTGCACAGCTCCACATTGGGGCGTCGGGTCCGGCATTCCAGTCTGGTCTGCGCTACCTTCAGTGGGCACTCCTTGGCCATAATGGCTCGTTCCAACAGCATGATGGTGTTCTCCGCCTGAAAGATCTCCTGAAGCGTCTGCGGGGACACAGGGGGTGTTACCTCCCTCCAGGCCCCTCCAGCCTCACCCAACAAACTTGAGGTCAGTGAGTTCAACCTGCAGTCAGATGCTTAAACTACATGACCCTCAACCTTAAGCACCTACAGGGACCGGCAGCTCATTCTTCCAGCTTCAGTCATCTCTGAACACTGGGGGAGGAGAGAGCCAAGGATCACTTAGTGTTTCCTATCTCCAGTATCCTGGTGTGGCGCTGTAGGATCAGCACTGGACTATAAACTACAAGGTTGGTAGTTTAAATCCACCAGCTGCTCCTAGGAAACTGTATAGGGTCGATATGAGTCAGAACCAACTTGACGACACTTAGCAATAACAATCCACTGTTGGGATTAGTCTGACCAAAAATTAGTGTTCAGTGAGGAGAAGGTGTACTGCAGCCAGGGATGCAGGGTGGAAGGAAGGAATAAAGGAAAGATTTTTAAAATGAATACAAATAATCCAAAACAATGGTTAATTTAAAATGTCAATTTCATCTTTTTTACAACTCAGAGTTTACTTTCCTAATTAGACCACTAAGAAGTCAGTAAATAAGCTAGGAAGAAAAGGGAAGGAGGGAGAGAGAAAGGAAGGCAGGCAACATTTTCTATTTATCTGCAGAAATAGTTTTCCCAGTATCATATCACCATGTGCCTGGGTGGTTAACAAGCTTTAACATGCTTAACTGCTAACTAAAAGGTTGAAGGTTCGCGTCTACCCCAAGGTATCTTGGAAGAAAGGTCTAACAGTCTCCTTCAGCCATTGAAAATCCTCTGACACACATGGGGTCACCATGAGCCAGAGCTGACTTGACAGCAATTGCTTTGTTTCTTCAGTTGAGCCTGCAGTTTATGAAAGTTCAAGTCCCAGGAGGGAACAGGAGGGAGCCTGCCAGGGACTGGGAATGCTCAGAACGATCCTGATTGGGATGGAGGTTTCGTACACGTATGCAAAGACAAAAATGCATCAGGCTGTATACTTTAGGGTAAGACCATTATACTTCAACAGAGCATGAGAAAATAAAACAAAAGCCAGGAAAAAAGTCATTCCCAAGAAAGGATGAGCTAAACGTTGATCTTTGTATTAAGTACATGGGGGAAGGGATCTCTTATATGACTCTCTCTTCTTTTATGTGTTTGGAGATTTACATAATAAAAAATAAAACAAGGAATAAAGAACAAGCCCACAAGCAAAGTCTCTTATCAGAAGGAGCCTGATTATTTTGCATTTAGCCAACCACAAACACACCCAGAAATGAGAGACTGGGACAAAACATTTCAGAGCCTGTAGACTTCAGCTGTCTGTGGTTCAAACACATCCCTTCTCCATCCTTACATTGTCCCGCTCCTAAGTCCATGAGCAGGTCTCTTTTTCATGGTTTTTTTTGGTAGGACCCAAATGACAAGGGTACCTGTGCTCTGCTCCTCACAAATCCCTAGTAGGATACCTCTGCCACAATGCCCCCCAATACCCAGAAGGGTTTGCCAGAGAGAACTCGGTTTCATTTGCCCAGGGATTCAGTTCCACTTAGAGGGCTCACTCACCAGCTCCACCAATAACTTCTCAACAGAACTTGCTCTCCTGTCTAAAGGCATTGGCTTTGTGAGTGAGCCCGCCATATTGAAATAAGGTGACAACCAATAATAAGCGCCTCCTCTCATTTCTACCCAATCAGTGTAGAATTATCCACTTCCATGCAGGAAACCCAAGTTCCAGCCATCTGTCATTGGAGATTTGCATATTGTTAGGATGATGAGCAGGTTTCAGGGAAGTTTCAGGCTAAGACACACTAGGCCTGATGATCTGTTTTCAAAATAGATCGTTTTCAAGGAAAACCTATAGCTAACAGTGGTCCAATTCACAACTGATCCCAGGGATGGTGAAGAACTGGGCAGTGGTTTGTTCTGTTGTGCATAGGGTCACCATTAGTTGGTGTCTCTTTGACAGCAACAAACAATGACAACCTTTTCAGTATAC
This sequence comes from Chrysochloris asiatica, assembly GCF_000296735.1. Lineage (NCBI taxonomy): Eukaryota > Metazoa > Chordata > Mammalia > Afrosoricida > Chrysochloridae > Chrysochloris > Chrysochloris asiatica. The sequence goes on along the minus strand of NW_006408620.1, from coordinate 6,562,066 downwards.
TAAATAATGTATATAATTCTAAGAAACTGCTAGTGAAACCCCACTCAGGGAAGAATGGGGAGGGGGGTGCATTTTTAAAATGTAGGAATCTGTTTAAAAAGAGAGACTCAGAGAGAAGGAAGAGAGATCATTTCAAGATGTACATCACGAAGTATTATCTATTCTCTAATAATCAAATATCAGTCTCAACTCATCAGAAATGAAAAAGAAAGAAGTAAATCAAAGACTATAAGAAGAAAAGGTCAAGGCTTATAACCTTACATGAACCCAGGCTTCATCTCTCCAGAGACCAGAAGAACTAGATGGTGCCCGGCTACCACTGACCATCCTGACTCAATAGATGGTCCCAGATAGAAGGCAGGAAAAATATAGAAAAAAACTTGGATTAAAAAAAAAAATGTCAAACTTACTGGACTGGTTGAGATTGTTCTATGAAAAAAAAAAAAAAACATCTGATCACTGTGTTACCTGAATGTGGGGTTGTCCAGGAAGCCAATTCAGCCCTATTCAGTGACTAGACGGAAAACAGTTGGATCACTTATGCAGCACAAGTGAGAAAGGCATAGTGTTTCAGCACGCTCTAAATATCTGCTTTAAATGTCTGACATAACACAAAGTTTACAGTATGTTTTGTAAAGGCTAACAGTCCTGTCTACACATTCTATTTCCAAGCACAGGGAACAAAGGAACAAAGAAAGCTCATTTAATTTTCTCTAGGGAATCCTATACAGGGTCACTATGAGTCAGGACCAACTCGATGGCACTTAACAACAACTGCTATCTAGCAAAAGTTTCTACTTCCTCTCTAAGTTTTATCTTTGTTGTTAAGTGCCGTCCAGTTGATTCTAACTCATAGCGACCCTGTATAGGGTTTCCAAGGAGCAGCTGGTGAGCTTGAACCGCCGACCTTACAGTTCAAACGGCTTTGCAGTCTGGTGCATTACCCCACAGCACCACATCTTTAGCCCAGGTAAATCTACTTCTTCTTCAAGGCTGACTTCTTTTGGAATGCTCTATGTTAGGTTGTAGGATCCTCAGCTCCTGGGACTGGGGGTTTTGGGTTATTTTAATCGTTTTTACACACTGAGTTGTTAGAGATTTAAGTGAGCATAAAAACTCTGGTGGGTCAGGGGGAGAGGGCATAGAAAGATATCCGAGGAAGGACATTTTTCCATGTGAGCATTTGTCTTGTGCACAATTATGACAGTTGGTACGTTTTTTTCTGTGTTCAAGTTTCCTGTGGGCTTTTTCCTAGTTGTCAGTAGAAACTAGAAGAACCTGGGAGACTATTGCCCTGTTCTTGTTAGGTGTAATAAGTCAGTACCGACTCATAGCGACCCTACGCACAACAGAACGAAACAGTGCCCAGTCCTACACAATCATTGCTATGCCCTAGCCCATTGCTGCCACCACTGTGCCAATCCATCTGGTTGGGGCTCTTCCTCTTTTTCTCTGACCCTCCACTTTACCAAACAAGATAGCCTTCTCCAGGGACTGGTCCCTCCTGATAATAGCTGAAGTATGAGAGACCAAGTCTGGCCATGACTTCCAATGAGCACATCTGTTTGTTTCTCTGTCAGTCCATGGAACTTTTAATACTCTCCTCCAACACCATAATTCAAATGCATCAATTCTTCTA
>NW_006408620.1:6555962-6559972 GCF_000296735.1 Chrysochloris asiatica | reverse complement strand
ACAGATTAAATAAATACGGTGAAAGAATACAATCCTGGCACACACCCTTCCTAATTTTAAACTATTTGAGGGGTTCCCTTGTTCTGTTCAAACAACTGCCTCTTGGTCTAGGTACAGGTTCCTCATAAGCACAATTAAGTGTTCCAGAATACTCATTCTTCACAATGCTGTCCATAGCTTGTCATGATCTACACAATCGAAGGCCTTTACGTAATCAATAAAGTACAGGTAAACATCTTTTGCCCTGAGATAACCTTAAACTTTGTACTGAAACTACACTCAGTGCTTTCAGCTAACTAAAATACCACTGGGGCCCTATAGGATAAACTGGCTTGCCAACCAAAAGGTCAGCAGTTCAAACCCACGCCGCTCCTCAGAAACCCTATACAGGGTCATCATGAGTTGGAACTGGCTCCACGACATTTAACAACAACAACAGGGGTGAGAGGGAGGGAGTGCTATCTGCAAGTGATGTGGAGTAATGGACTCTGCATTTGATCAATGCTTCCGACCCTTTCCGTTGTAGACTAAACGTGGTAATGATTTTTTAAAGGAAGAGTCTCAAAGTCCTCTTCAAATCCTACTCCAACAGTTGGACCCTCCAATATATTCTCCACTAACACATACACACATGCCAACAACACATACACACATGCCAACATGCACACACTGAGGCAGGACAGGGGTATTGAATCTGGGGTCAGATAACTGGGGGCCAAATCTTGGTACCACCCTATATGAAGATCTAAGTCCTGGGCGGAGCTATGTATCTGTTCCTTCATTTGTAGAATGGGGGTGACAGAAGCACTCACTCATAAAGGTGTGGTCAGGACAAAATGGGATAATTCAAATACAGCACTTACAAGAGTGTATGGCCCATTCTGAGTGCTCATGAGAGGTCAGCTATTGGACCCTACTCACTGTTTCTCTAAGACAAATTGCATCATTTTCAAGAAACCTCACCCAATCCTCCTCCTAATTGTAATCAGTCACCTATCCGGGGTGAGCTAACGTGTGCATCTCCATCATTGATGACCCTCCACAAGTCTGTTGACACCCAGACAAGTTGGATCATCCACCAGGAGTACGAGCAGCTCCTGGGCAGAGTGGAGAGTCTACTCGGTTTCCATCTGTGTCCCCTGACCACCCCACAGCTGCCCCCCACTACCCTGCCCCAGGATTGGAGGCCCTCCTGGGTATGCCCTTGGCATGTGATTTCTAAATAAGAGCGTTTTCATTTTTATAGATCTTGGATAGGTATTGCTGACATGCTGTAAATGGCACGTAGTTTAAGTGAACTGTCTGTTGAGTTTTGACATATGCATACACACATGAAACCACCCCATAATCAAGATAGGGAACCAACTGATCACCACCCCCAAAGTTCCTGTGGGCCCTTAGACAGTGTCTAACTTATCCCTCCAACCTGCTCCTGCCCTGCTCTGCCCATCCATCTGTTTTCTGTTACAATGGATCTGTTTGTATTTCTGGCATTGGGATCAAACAATATGGGGAGCAGGGAGGAGGCTCTGGATTCTTTTATTCAGCATAATTACTTTTGAGAACCATCCAAATTGTATATCAGCAGCTTGTTTCCTTTTCTTGCTTGGTACCAGAATAAGCAAACCACAAGATTGGTGGTTGCAGCCCACCAGCCTGTCCAAAGGAGAAAGATAAGGCTTTCTGCTCCCTATACAGGATAGCTACCAGCAGGAATGGACTCAACCGCACTTAACACCACGATTCCACCGTATGGTGGGGAGAGGGAGGAAACTACAACCAAACAAAACCTGTTGCAATGGAGTGGACACCAACTCATGGCAACCCCGTTTTAAAAAGAGCTGCTCCATAGGGTTTTCAAGTGCCATTGGGTGGGTTTAGAACCACCAACCTTTAGGTTAGTGATTGAGCACAGTTTGACTAGACCACAATTTTTGTCCAGTTGACTGATGATGGTATTTGGGATCCTTGTAGTTTGGAGCTATCACAAATGGAATTGCTAAGAACATTTGTTTACACCTCTTTGTGCGGACACAGGCTTTCCTTTCTTTTGGATAAATACCTAGAGATGGACTATCTGGGTCATGTTGTTGTTAGGTGTCGTAGAGCTGGTTCCGACTCAGTGACCATATGTACAACGGAATGAAACATGGCCAGGACCTGCGCCATTCTCATGATTGTTGTTAAGCTTGAGCCCATTGCTGCTGCCACTGTGCCAATCTGTCTCATTGGGGTTCTCCCTCTTTTTCACTGACTCCCCACTTTACCAAGCATGATGTCCTTCTCCAGGGACATGTCTCTCCTGATAATATTTCCAAAGTATATGAGACTAAGTCTCACCATGCTGCATACTAAGGCGTATTCTAGGCTGTTGTTAAGTGCCATCAAGTTGGTGTTGACTCATAGCAACACTGTGTAGGGTTTCTGAGGAGCAGCTGGTGGGTTTGAACCACTGGCCTTGGGTTCAAACCGACCTTGCAGTCCAGTGCTTATCCTATAGAACCACACCAGGACTCCACTTTTAGGTTAGGTATATGTTTTACTTCTTAGGAAACTGTCAAACTCTTTTCCAAAAGGACTCTACTAGTTTCCACCCCCACAGGCCATGTTTGAGAATGCCAATTCCATATCTTCCCAACACTGGTAGGGTCAGAATTAAAAATTTTAGTGCTTCTGGTGGGTATGCAGTGGTTTCACATTGTGGTTTCATTACAATGATTATAATCCCCTTCATGTACCATCAGTTAACAGTATTTCTCTCTATTCACTTTAGCTCTTTTTAAATTTTTTTTTAAAACAAACACTCAGAAGGAGGTGGGGCTTGATGGAGGCTAGGGTGGAGGTGCAGTGAAGTTCACCATCAGCCATATCACAGAATACCAGGCAAAGCAGATCCAGGGCAGAGCTCCAAAACTCGGAACCACATAGTTAGAAATATTTTTAAAGTTTAAAGGCTTATAGGTAATGGAACTTGAAGGTGAAGTAAGAAATTGCGTACTTTTGAATCGGCCTGGCTCAGAGGCCTGAAGCCGACATCTTGGGAAAGACCAAATGGCAAGACCAAGAAGGGGAGCAGAAACACCAGGAAAAATACTACGGGAACCTTGGAGCAAAGGTGGACAATATACTTCGTCAGTTTTCCTTTGTTCTGATTTTCTTCTTTTGATATCTGGTCATTGCCTCCCCCCCCCCACTGTTTGCGCACCTCCACTCTGGTAACTGGGAGGGGGGGGGTGTTCCTGAACAAGTGGACACCCCCCACCCTTACCGCTGGTGGATTCTTCTGCCACGCATGCGCACAGACACTCAGCCCAAGGTCAGGCCCTGAACGTTTGTTATTTTTCTTTAAATACGGGAAAGGCCAGGGCAGGGCTATAGAGAGGGACAGAGACTTTAAAAACAAAATAGGCCAAAAATTAAATTAAAGCCTCAGGTATAGCATAACAATCAACAGTGGCATCTTGAAATCTCTCAGACAGCTTTGAAAGCAAGAAGCTGAAGAGAGGACATTGAATTCATTCATATTAGGCTACAGGTTTTTTATTTATTTATCTTCTCTCCTTCCTCTTCCTTTTCTGTGATTATAGACTGCAGTATTCAGGCTAGTTTTCTTCTGTTATTGTTTTCTTGGGTTTTTTTGCTGGTGCTGTTTTGTTCTTTTATGCTCCCCCTTCTACCTTTGGGGGACTCTTTCTCTATATATATTACCAAAGAAGAGTCAGCAACTGCTGCCATATAGTCAAGCTACAATCACACACTATAAAACACCAAAACCCAGGCAAGAATTAATACCAACTGCCATATACCAGGGAAGCAGGCAACACCTGTGAAAGTTACTCTGAGTTAAGCAATGAGAAGAGTAAAAAGGGAAGCCCACATCCTGATCACATCTTCCTGGAAGTAATCAGAAAGCATAAAAAATACCAAAACACATACTTAATTAAGTATTAAGGCCATAGATAAACACTAAACATGTCCAAGAAGCAAAAGCAGATGACCATATCAGCACA
>NW_006408620.1:6533403-6552457 GCF_000296735.1 Chrysochloris asiatica | reverse complement strand
TAACACATATAATGCAATCCCAATCCACATTCCAACAACATTCTTCAAAGAGATGGAAAAAACAATTACAAACTTTATATGGAAAGGAAAGAGATCCAGGATAAGCAAAGCACTGCTTAAGAAGAAGAATAAGGTTGGAAACCTCTCACTCCCCAATTTCAAAATTTACTACATGGCTACAGTGGTCAAAACAGCTTGGTACTGGTACAATGAAAGATACATAGTTCAATGGAACAGAATCGAGAATCCAGAAATTAACCCATCTACATACAGCCAAACTGATTTTTGACAAAAGACCTAAATATATCGCATAGAGAGGTGAAAGTCTCTTCAACAGATGGTGCTGGCAGAGCTGGAAAATGATATGCAAAAGGTTGAAACAAGACCTTCACCTCACACCTTATACAAAAACCAACTCAACATGGATTAAAGACCTAAATGTGAATCCCAGAATTACGAAGGCTATCAAGGAAAAAATAGGGACAAATGTGAGAACACTAATTTAGGGAATACACAGACTACAAAACATTTTGAAAACTACACAAACAAAAGTAGACAAAATAGATGAGTGGGACATACTAAAAAGTAAAAACTTATGTGCATCAAAAGACTTCACCAGAAGAGTAAAAAGGGAACCCACAGAATGGGAAAAAAATATTTTGCAATGACATATCAGACAAGGGACTTATTTCTAAAATATATAGGAAACTACAATACCTCTAACAAGAAAAAGACAAATAACCCAATTTAAAAATGAGCATGGGACATGAACAATTTGATGAACTTGACCTACAGCTATGGATGCGGTAGCTCAACAGAGGGAACAAATCTTTACAGCAAGGATCATTCCCACCCCCTCCATACACAGACTAGACAGTGATGGGTAACTTGGACATTGGCTACCCAAAATAAGGGGGCTACAAAGGCAAGAAGTGACTGGCTTACAAGCTTTCAAGACGGAATCTAGATCCAGAGGCTGTGGAGGAAGGTAAAATCTCCACTGAGTAGCATCCAATCTGTCTAGGCAGGGCCGATGAAAGGAAATGCAGATAGGTCTCTTATGATACAATACTGAATAATTGATATCGGGTCTGATTGTGAGGGTTGGAAATGTAAAGGTGGACGTTTTGTAGCAAGGAGGGGAATAATTAACTTTGCAGTCTAGGAGCAGAGGTCCCTGGGACCATGAGGGAGAAGAGCAGAGAGCAGGATCCTACCCAGAGAATCAGTGACGCCAGAGATGGAAGCAGAGATGGTGATGTGGAGAGATGGAGCAGCTGGGGACTTTAACTTTAGACCCAGAGAGGGAGAGGGGCTGTGTGCTGACGACCGGGGGTCAGGCTTGCAGAGTATACCCTTTCATTGGTTGATGATGCATAGAGGGGATTGTAACCATGGCAATGAAATGATATAAGATAGGATGAATGTAAAACTAATGTTCTCCCATGTAAACTGTCATATAATTCACAATAAATCATTTAAAAACAAAACAAAACATTCAGGCATATATAATAATTTGTACCTCCAAAGGGCACATTCTGCAAGTTTGCCTCCTGGCCACTAGCTCTTAGTCCCTCTCTTCCCATGACTCTAGAGTCCTCAGCTGCTCCCTCTCTCCATGCCCCCATCTCTGCCTCAGTCCTGGCATTGCTGCTTTTCTGGATAAGGTCCCGTATTCTCCTTATGCTTGTCTCCCTTGATGGTCCTAGAGTCCTCCTGTTTCTGGACTGCAAGATTAACCACTCCCCTGTTTTTGTTACAAAACTTCTACCTTTACAATTGTGACAGTCACAATTAGTCATGATAATAATTACTCACTATTGAATCATAAGAATCTTATGCCCTTCTCTTTTCACCAGAGCCATCTAGACAAGATGAAAACTATTCAGTGGGAACTCTTTCTTCCCACACACACTCTTACACTAAACTCATCTAGATTTTTAATGAATGATTCTTATGTACACTAAAGTTATGAAGGCTCTGCCCTAAATACTGTATGGCCCTTGGAACATTTTAGGAATGGATAGTGGGATGGTGAGCCTAGTTGATCACATCACTGAGTTGTACACTTGAAGACTGTTGAAATGGCAAATGTTTGGTAATATTGTATACATTTGACTGCAACTGGAAAAAAAAATCACATGGGGAAACTGATAACAAATTAATGTGTCTGTGACTCCTGGGTGAGGTGGGGCCCCCACCTTCAAGGGTTTTACAATCTTGTTTGTCTCCTTTTTATGAGCTATAAAATATTCCACAAACTATAACAGAAACAGGGTTTAGCTGGGTTGGGCCCATATCCTATGGGCACCAAGAGAAATTGCCTTGTTTTGTTTGCTGTAAAGCCCATTCACGTCATAGCATCCTTGTTATTGTGAGCCATTGAGTCAGTTCCAAGTCCTAGCAACCCTGTAGAGAGTTTCCAAGAGTAGCTAGTGGGTTTGAACCGCCAACTTTGCAGTTACCAATCCAGTGCTTATCCTACAGCACCACACCAGGGCTCCATGATGTTGTTGTTAAGTGCCTGCGAGGTGGTTCTGACACTTAGCAAGTCTATATAGGTTTCCCAAGGAGTGACTGGTGGGTTTGAACCACTGACCCTGAAGGTAGCAGTCCAGTGCTTATCCTACAGCACCACACCAGGACTTCATAGCAACCCTAGAGGACCTTTTTTTCCCAAAGAATGGAAGTCTTAATTTCCTTGTTTTCCAATCCCAGTTGCTTTTGAGTTGAAGCCAACTCATGGCGACCCCGTGGGTGTCAGAGTGGAACTGTGCTCCACAAGGTTTTCATCAGACCTTTCTTCCTAGGTGCTTCCAACCTTTGGTTCACAGTAGAGTATAGTGCATCGTTTGTACCACCCAAGCACTCCCTATTGGACCAAGAAAAAAGTCTTGGAAAATAAGGTCATTTCTTGACTTCACAAGGACAATAGGACCCTTTCAAGCTCACAGTTGCACCCTAACAGGTCCTCAGCGAGACACCCAGAACCCAAGCACCTCCAGTGATTAAATATTTATCTTCTAAGAATGTCCACAGCCCTGAAGGCTTGTGAGCCAGCCAGCACCTCACCACTCAAGAAGGGGAACACCGCTCTTTTTCTCTGAAGCTCTGGGGTTTTTCCTCAGAAACCTGCCTTTGTGTAGAAGGAGAAGAGGCGTGGCAGATGTACGAAGCTCAGAAAGCCCTGCCCCAACCTAATATAGAAGAAAATAAAGCCTTATATAGATGAAAAATGCTTCTGGGCGCCACACTGTCCAGTACTTGTCCATTGGAAATGGCCCCTCACCCTGCCATCTGAATGTTCCACATGGGGTAAGGTGGGGTTGTGGGGCATTACTGATAAGAGGCAGAGGTGTCTGCTAGCCCAGCCCTTGTTGCTCCTGGGCAGCCTGCTCTCCACTCCTCCAACAAGGACTGCTGCTAAGGGGAATAACTGTCCTTATGGGGTACCCTTGAGTGTTTGTTAAACTTACAGTCACTCCATGTGTATGTGACAAAGTAGCACTGTCCCCATACGGTTTTCTAGTTGGTCATCTTTACAGGTGCAAATCACCAGGTCTTTCTCCCACGGAGCCCCTGGGTGGGTTCAAACCGCCAACCTGTCAGTGAGCAGATGAGTGTTTAACCGTTCTGCCATCAGGGCTCCTAAGGGGCATGACTGGAGCTGCTCGTATACCTGCTTTCTACATTTCCTGGCCTCTCTTGGGACTGAAATTTTCTCAAAAGGCTTTGGGTCAACAAACAGACTGCTGCTCATTCCTTCAGTCATAGATGCCAACACGTTTCTTCACAGGCTGCCACAGGAATCTGCAACTCTACTGCGTCAGTCATTCACTGATTTAACAAATGGCATCAACTGTGTGCCAAGCACTAGACTAGGCACAAAGCACTCCCAAAGCCCGCCCTGTGGCCTTCACATTCTAGCACGTTAGTTTTCTTCATGGACTCCTGGTGTGGTGCCGTAGGATCAGCACTGGACTGTGAACCACAAGGTCGGCAGTTCAAACCCACCAGCAGCTCCTTGGAAACCCTATACTGGTGGCTATGAGTCTGAAGCGACTCAAGGGTACTTAACAACAACAATAACAGTCTTCTTCATTGGCTCATTGAATAGGCACCTGCTGTATACCAGGCTCTGGGGTAAACATGTTTCTTCAGCCTCATAGAAGTTCAATTACTTTCAGTGCCTCTCTTTTAAAAACAAGCATTTATTGGATGCTTTTGGTGTGCAGGACATTGTAGGGGGATCGGGACCACAGGAAAGACCTCTTTGCAGTTTTCCAGGAAGTCCCGTGGGACTACAGTAGAGGGGCAGGTGAATAGTACCATGAAGAACAACATTTATCCACTGTTTCTTCCTGTCTGGCATGTGGGTCATTGTCTTATTAAGCATCAAAGCAGTCCTTAGGGAAAGTTCTAGAAACATGCTCTGATCTTAGTTGGGGAAACGAGACCATTTGCCTCTTGTCAATTCTTTCTCAGATCTGCTGGCCACTCCTAGGAACAACCTGCATGTGGGGATCCTGTCTCCATCACTACTTTGCTGTGGTTAAGTGCCATTGAGTCAGTTCTGACTCATAGTAACCCTGCATCTGAGATGCAGATGGTGGGTTGGAAGCTCCGATCTTGAAGTTAACAGTCGAATGCTTACCCTACAGTGCTAAACCAGGACTCCGCCTCTCTACTACATGCAGGAAAACAAACAAACAAATGCACTGCCATCAATTCTATTCTGACATAGTGACGAATCCTGTGCCATAGGGTAAGCACTGGACTGCCTGGTCAGTTTGAACCACACGGTCTATGATTCAAACTCACCAGCTGCTCCTCAGAAACTTTGTCCATGGTCACTATGAGTCAGAACCAACTTGTCGGCACATAACAGTAAAAACAGAACAGAATCCAACTGCCCCGATAGAGTTTCCAAGGCTGCAAATCTTTACGGAAGCTGACTGCCATTTCATTCTCCTGCTGAAGTTTCAGGCTGATAGGTTCAAACTACTGACCTTTCAGTTAGCAATTGAGCACTTACCTATAGTGTCACCAGGTAACATATGCGATTCTCTTTGTCAGCAAAGAGACAAGTTGCTGACTCTAAAGGCTTCCACAGGCAACAGTCTCCGGCTGTGTTTTATTCATTTATTCTGTTTGAAAATATTTATCTTTCTAGCTATTCTCTACTTAGGACAAGTGCTATTTAGTCTCCATTTATACAGAACTGACATAAAGCTAACCAGAATGTTTCTTAGAAGTGAAGGTGGTATGACTCCAACTCACTTACTTTGAATTCACCACCAGAGGCAAAGTGGAGCATTGGGAAGAACAGGGGAAACCCTCCACCAGATGGACTGGCCCAATAGTCACAAAAAGGACAATTGGCCACAGCACCCATGATGACAATGGACAAGGGCTGTGGACCAGTCCATATGTCACTCTATTACTTGGAAAGTAGTCATTAGAGCCAACTCAGTGGCGACTAAGAACATTAAATAAATTGTGGTTGGTATGTGCTGTCAAGTCAATTCTCATAGCGACCCTGTATAGGGTTTCCAAGGAGCAGCTAGTGACCTTGCAGTCCAGCACATTAACCCACAGCACCACACCAGGACTCCTAAATAAAGTGATCCTATTTCAACAGTAATGTAAATAACAGTCCAGGGGCTATTTGGATGTGGCAGAATAGGCAAGGTGGCTGAGGAGATGCTGAATTTGGAAAGCCCCTGATCACTAGAAGAGGGAATCAAGGCAGAGCTGGGTGCAAAGTACTAAACTTGGATACTAGGGAGTAGGGGTTGGTCTTCGGTTTTCCTCATCAACTCCTCTTAGGCTGGTACCTGCTGAGGCTGGGGGAGGCAAGGCTGGGACCCAACAGTTTCTCAGCTCCCTGCATTCCTGCAGACCTGCCTGTAGGTTTTCTAGAACTGCAAGGGGGGGGGGGGAGGGAGGATTCCAGAATTTGCAGTTCTAGTACCAGACTCAGTCAGTGGGTAATTTACAACTAACATCCTACCTCGATGTGCATCCTCCCACCAAGAGAAGCTGAAAACTTTGGTCTGTCACTCACAGCAGAGCCATCTTCTTTAGAAGGGAGAAACAGAGATGAGACTATTTCCCCCTCTAGGGAGTACAGGTGGCTCTAGAGCATAAATGCTGGACTGCAAACCAGAAAGTTGTTGATTCAAGCCCACCAGCCTCTCTTCAGGAGAAAGATGAGGTCTTCTGCTACGGCAAAGATTTACAGCCTCAGAAACTCTATACAAGGTTCCTATGAGTCGAAATTGACTCGACAGCACTAAACAACAGTAACATACCCCTCCACCCCACCTCAAACTGAGCAGGTTGTAGAAGTGAGCCAGGGGTGCCCAGGATAGGTGTTCAGGTTGTATGCTGCACAACTGGGGTGAGGTGGTACTGTGGCATTTGCATCACTGCAATGGGGCTGCTGCCCTTGGAGCCATGCAGAGCCCAGCCTGACCACCTGGCCCCAGGGACTCCTGGCATGTAAAGCCCCTTTCTGTCTGCCTTTCCACTGGGAGAGGAAAGGGGGCAGCCGAGAGCCTCCAGAATGGAGCTGGCTTGCTCTGGATTCAGAGACAGGTGGGAACATGAAGATGTGCACGTGCATGCATGCTCGGACACACACACACACACACACACACACACACACGAGGGAGCTTCAAAAAGTTCATAGAAAAATCCCATTATCTTTGGCTCTGTACAATAAGCTCTAGACTTCGAACCACAAGGTCGGCGGTTTGAGCCCACCAGTCACTCCTCAGGAAAAAAAGATGAAGCTTTCTGCAAAGATGTACAGCCTTGGAAACCCTATACAGGGTTGCTATGAGCCAGAACCAACTTGATGGCACTTAACAATAACATATATATATATTTGCTGTTGTTATTTTATGTGTGTGTGTGTGTGTTTTTTTTTTTTTTTTTTTGTGTCTTTGAGTTGGTTCTAACTCATAGCCACCCTGTATAGGGTTTCCTAGGAGCAACTGATGAACTTGAACTACGGACCTTGCGGTTCAAACTGACCTTGTAGTCCAACACATTAGCGAACAGTACTGCATCAGGGCTCTCTATATACAGACACATAAAGAGAGAGAGGAACTCTGGTAGCACAGTGCTTACTAGTTGGGCTGCTAACCTCCAGTTCAGCAGTTCAAAACTACCAGCTGTTCCACAGGAGAAAGATGAGGCTTTCTGTTCCCGTAAAGATTTACAGCCTCAGAAACCCTATACAGATAGGATCACTTTGAGTCAGAACTGACTTAACGACACTTAGCAACAATATATATATATTTATATAAGGACTCTTGGTGTGGCGCTGTAGGATCAGCGCTCAGCAGTTCCTTGGAAACCCTATACAGGGTTGCTATGAGTTGGCACTAAACAACAACATATATATTGCTGTCCATTGATTCTGACTCATGGCAATCCCATTGATGCACAGTAGAATTGTACCCTGTAGGGTTTTTAAAGACTGTGACCTCTGAGATAATATGAAGGGGCTTCAAAAAGTTCATGGAAATAAGGAACTGAAGGATAATGGAATCTTTCCACGAACTTTTTGAAACCCCCTCAAATTGTTGTTAGGTGCCATTGAGTTGAAGACGACCCCTGGAAGCCCCAGGGTTTCCTAGGCTGTTATGGTAGCAGAAGGAGCCCTGGTGTGGCACTGTGGGTTAATGCGCCAGACTACAAAGCCATTTGAACTGCAAGGTTGGTGGTTCAAGCTCACCAGCTGCTCCTTGGAAACCCTATACAGGGTCGCTATGGGTCAGAATCGACTTGAAGGCATTTAACAATAGCAACAACAACATGGGAGCAGAAAGCCAGGTCTTTCTTCCACAGTCTTGCTGGATGTGCATTAACTGCCAACCTTTTGGTTAGCCACCCGGACTCCATACATATCCTATTGGTTTTGTTTCTCTGGGGACCTCCCATCCCGTTCATAATTAAAATGCCCAAATGACCAGCAGCTCTGCAGTTGTCTACATCCTGATTCAGTTTCTCTCTTGTCCTCACACCAACTGACCTGCTGTCTGGTTTACACATTTATTTGTTCTGCATCTCCCGCCCACCAGACAGTTAAGCTTCATGTGGAAAGAGATTTCTGGTTTGTTCACTGCTGAGGCCCCGGCACTTAGCCTAATCCCTGTGTGGGAACATCATTATCTTCTCTTTCACTTAATGTGCCAAACAAGGAGCTCTGGTGGCACTGGGTTAAGCACTTGGCTGTTAACAGGTTGGTGGGTTTGAATCACTAGCCAACACACAAGAGAAAGATGAGGCTGTCTGCTTCTGTAAAAGTTTACAGCTTTGGAAGCCATATAGGGCAGTTTTCTTCTGTCTTACAGGTTAAGCACTGGTCTGCGAACCACAAGGCTGGAGGTTCAAACCCACCTTGGAAATCCTATATAGGGTTGCTATGAGACGGAACCAACTTGACAGCATTTAACAACATAGGGTCACTATAGGTCAGAGTCATTATAGAGTCCTGGTGTGGCACTGTATGATAAGCACCTGAATGCTAACTGCAAGGTTGGCTGTTCAAACCCAGCAGCCACTCTATACAGAGTCATTGAGTTGGAAATGACTCAAAGGCACTTAGCAACAATAACAATTGTTGTTGTTAAGTGCCACAAAGTCGATTCCGACCCATAGCAGCCCTGTATAAGGTTTCCAAGGAGTGACTGGTGAGCTTGAACCACCAACCTTGCAGTTCAAATGACTTTGCAGTCTGACACATTACCCCACAGCATCACACCAGGACAATAATAATAGGGTTTCTATAAATAAAGAGTCACGATGGCACGGTAGGTTAAACACTGAACTGCTAACTACAGGTTGACAGTTCAAACCCACCAGCGACCCTTGAGGAAAAAGATGAGGCTGTTAACTTACTCCCTTTGGAGATTTCCAGTCTGGAAAACACTCTGAATATGGAAATGAGTCCATGGTAGTGGGTTTGGTTTTGGTTTATAGGGTTGCTATGAGTCGGAATCCACCAGACAACAGTGAGGTTTGGGTGTGTCAAGCACCTAGCTAAGAGCTTTGCATAATGACCAGTTAGAAGGCACTCTGAACACTCATTCCTCAGCCACATGTTTGCTTTTAAGACAAGATCACATACTTTGGCTCCAGCACATCAAAGCTGTGTGACCTTTGACAAGTGTCCTAAGCTCTCTGAGTCGTCCCAGTAAAAAAGGATCATTCCTGTTTCAGTCATTCCCTCCAGGCGTTGCTTAGTAGGATAAGCGCTCCGCCGCAAGGTCAGCTTGAAATGTAAGGTCCGAGATTCAAACCACCAGTCAGTCAGTCACTCTTCAGAAACCCTACGTTGTTGTTGTTAAGTGTTGAAGTTTGTTTCATGGCGACCCTGTATAGGGCTTCCAAGGAGCGGCTGGCGAGTTTGAACCACCGACCTTGCGGTTCAAAGAACCTCTTTAGTCCAATGCTTTAGGCACTAACATAACAACGGGGTGGAGCTGAGGCTGTAGGAGAGAGAGATCCAGCACCCGAGTGTGGGAGAAGGGAACTCCTGCAAAGCTGAGCGAGTTTCTCCACCTCCGCTGGCCCAGCACTAGAAGCTGAGAGACACACACGTGAGCAGTAGAGTTGTACCCCGGCCTCCCAAAGTGCCTGTGTGTGCGTTTCTCCCATAAACGCACCCTGTAGAGTGCCATAAAGTCACTGTGTCCCCCGCCTTCCCTGCGCCCCAGGTTGAGCGCGTGTAAGATAAAGAATTCTGGAGCACGCAGAGCCAGCGTATCTCCGCCCAGCCCACAGCTCTAAAGGGCTGCCCTAGGCACCTCCCCTAACCCCCTCCCCAGGAATGTTAACCTTACTGCTCCCACAGAGCCCAAGATCTAGGGGCAGAGAGACTCCTCCAGAGGCTGCTTCACGTATCCAAGTAGCTGGGCGGGGCCACAGGGGATTGGCCCCTGGGGTCACCCCATGGGAGGAGTCTCGACCACTCTGGGCCTGGCATCCCGGCCTGCCCACCCCGCCCAACTCCATTGGGAAGGGAGCACAGCTTCAAGAGGGCTGTGCACCACCGTTTGTTCGTAGACAGCTGTCAGCCGTCAGCACTGCCAGGCGACAGAGACCCAGCAAGTTCTGACCTTCCCATCCCGGACAGGTCACTTCATCTTGCCGAGCCTCTCTGGAGTCACACAGATCTAAGTTCAAATCCCACCTCCTCCTCATACCCGCTCTGTGACCTCGGACGAGTCACTTAGCCTCTCTGTGCCTCCATCACTCATGTACTCAACATCTATTGAAGCCCTTCTAACTGCCAGACCCTCTTGCCTGAAAAATGGGTGTAATAATAACTCACCTACCCACAGGGTTGTGGTGAGGTAAGTGAGATAGAGGGTATGATTTGCTTAGCACAGTGCCTGGTGTCATGCCAAGGAGTGTCTTGAATCCCTACCTCTTCCTGACAATGTTCAGTCAGGAATTTTTCCTTTAGCTTCATTGATTTTATGTTGTTAATTTTAATTTAAAAAAATTTTTTTTTAAATGTAAGTCAATGGGAAATTCAGACGGATTGACAAGAGTTTATCTGTAGCAATTTATGTTCCATAAAGTTGGAACCAAAACTACAAACTAAAACCACTGCCATTAAGTCCATTAGGATTCATAATGACCCTATATTGGGTTTCTGACTGAATCGGTCTCCCTCAGAGCCACTGGAGGGTTTGAACCGCCAACCTTGCGATTAGCAGTACAGCATCACCTGCGCTTCCCATAAGGTAGGAAGGGAGATATTACAGGAGGGATACTGTCTTTCCTCCTGAAATATCTCCCTTCCGGAGGGATACTGTCTTTCCTAAGGAGCTCTGAGAGTGTAGTGGTTACAAGTCAGGCTTCTAACTTCAAAGTCAGCAGTTCGAAACTACCAGCTGTTCAGCGAGAGAAGATGATGCTTTTTGCTTCTGTAAAGATTTATACATACAGGGTCACTATGAGTCGGAACCAACTCCACGGCACGCAACCACCATTACTGTTTTTCCCAACAGATTTAGAATCAAATTCTCCTTCAAGAGCCAAACACACACAGGTAACTCAAGAGCCAGTGACATAAAGAATGTTTTACAGTCGTCTACTACATTTAAGGAGTCCTGGTGTGGCGCTGTGGGTTAATGCACCAGACTGCAAAGTTGTTTGAACCAAAGGCCAGCGGTTCAAGCTCACCAGTCACTCCTCAGAAATCCTACATGGGTCGCTATGGGTTAGAACCGACTTGGCACTTAACAACAACAATCACATTTAAATGTTTATAGGAATCCCAGTCTAAAGGGAGGAAATGTGATCCATTAGGAAAAGTAGTGACTCAGGACCACTCAGACCTTGTGGGGTGCATGTCCACCCAAAGACTCATACAAGGATGTTCAAGAAAGTCTGTGCCAAAGGACTAGAGTGGAGACCGAAACGACCAACTGATAAGAAGAGGGCAGACTGACGCAGAAACACCCACACCTGCAGATGATACCCACTTGCCATGGCTCCAATGATGGGATGAACAAAGCTCAACCCGAAGAAGAAGGAAGAGGGAAAAAGCCTCATCTGTTACAATCTGATAAACTGGACATACACCTATAAATGCAGTAGCTCAAAAGAGGAAACAAATCCCTGCACCAAGAATTATTCCCACCCCCTCCACACAAAGAGTAGATAGAGATGGACATCTTGAACATTGACTAATCTATATATTTAGCTTCAAAATAAGGCAACTCTTAAATCAATGCTTGTTATAGGTGATGGGATCCTGGTATGACACTCACTCTAGGAGAAAGCCTGGACTGCTAACCACAAAGTCAGCAGCTGAAACCTAACAGCCACTCCTTAGCTGTACAGGGTTGCTATGAGTCGGAACCAACTCAACGACATTTAATAACAGTAGGTGTTACATACCATATACAAGCTGCTCTGGTGGCACTGTGGGTTAGGTGTTGAGCTGCTAGCCATAAGTAAGCAGTTCAAACCCACCATCTGCTCCTTAGGAGAAAGATGAGGCTGTGTACTTCCATAAAGATTTAGTCTCAGAACTCTATGGAGGACTTCTATTCTGTCCTATAGGGTCACTGTGAGTTGGAACAGACTCCTTGACTGACGGTGGGCGAGTACCATATTAAACCAGTGAAGTGTGGGGAACTTGTGCTTGAATAGGTACAGGGTTTCCTTTGGAGGGTGAAAATGTTCTGGACTAGAGAGAGGTGGGCTCACAACATTGCTAGCATATCAAAGACCACTGAATTGTTCACTTTAAAAGGGTTAATTTTGTGATCGAAATTGCGCCTCCAATTAAAAAAGAAAACTTTCCTTAGCTCCACTTGGTTCCAACTCATAGTGACCCTATACAGAGTTCCAAGGAGTGGCTGATGGATTTGAACTGCCAACCTTGTGGTTAGCAGTCTAGTGGTTATCCTATAGTGTCACACCAGGACACCAATTCCCTGGATATTTCAGGTTAATATTCCAGGACATCACCCACCAAGTCTCCTACATCTGGTAAGAGGCTTGGACTTATTCATCTTTGACACCTACCCCCCCCCACCCCCTCTACCCTTTCCCAGCCCATCGTTCTTACAAAAAGGGCTGAGGCAGCAATGCCATGTGAGGGAGGGGGACCTGCCACTTTCTGAGTCTCTGGAATCTGCTCTGAAAGGCAGCCATCCTAGCAACAGGCGGCTCCTTTGGCCACATCCACAGGTCCAGCAGAGCCAAAGTTCCTTTTGTTAACTAACCGCCCTCCAGACAGAATTTCCAGCTTCCTTACTGGGTGTCCTGGAGGTGGGGGCCCTGGGAAGGAAGTCAGGAGACTCAGGTTCCCATCCAAACCCTAACACAAACCGGCTGTGGGCTCCTACCCGGACTCAGAGGCCTGGTGGCTACTTATCCAGTGGATGGAAAACTGCCCTTCACCCTGGTGCTCCTGGACAACTGTGTTATACAGTGTGTGTTTCCATCATCAATCTCCCACACATGCCCAGAGCCACTTCCTCCAAGACCCAACCTCACACCGCTGAAGGTACTCAAAAGAACTAGGTGCTTGGCCTAAGAAAGTCTTCTACCAAAGATGCAGGCTGGAATCCATTTTTGCTGTTAACTGCTTATTCTGAGCTGATCTTCCAAAGATGCCCTTGCCAATATGCCCTAGGAAACCCATGGGCTACCGCGCCCCCTTCCTCTTACAGCATGTTCCCAAGAAGGATATTCACACTCAGGCTGCCACCACCTTACCCCACCACATCCCCAAATATCCATAGAATAACACGATTTTAACTGACTCAAACTTTATGATTCACAATGCTTACAGGGTCTTGGATTGTCTGTTGTTAAGTGCCATGGTATTGGTTCTGACTCACAGTGACCCTGTATAGAGTTCCCAAGGAATAGTTGGTGGGTTTGAACTGCCAACCTTGCAGCTAGCAGTCCAGTGCTTATCCTACAGAGCCACACCAGGACTCCTGGAATTCTCTAATGTCTGGCTCAGCATTATTTAGTAAATGCCAACCAATCAAAATTGTTTTTCCTTCTAAGGAGCTCTAGTAGCATCCTGGTTATGAGGCAGGTTGCTAACCTCAAGGTCAGCAGTTCGAAATTACCAGCCATTCCTCAGGAGAAAGATGAGTGAGGCTTTCTGCTCCCGTAAAGATTTACAGCCTCAGAAACTCCATGCAGGGTCGTTATGAGTTGAAACTGACTCCATGGCACACCATAAGCACCACCACCAAGTCCCTGCAGTTTCTGTATTTAAAGTCTCAAACTATCCTCCGGCAGGATACCTTTGTTAATCTCCACTAAGTGCGTCTCCCTCTAAATCATAGGATTCCTTCCTTAAAACTTTGGTTTCATTTTAGCAAGAACTCCAGCTGGCTCTGTAACAGACATCTTAGCAGCACATATGAATGGCTTGAGTATGTGCTTCGGTATGCTGGGAGCCCCAGTGTCCAGATACCAGAAGCATCTTGAAGATGCTATACCTTAGTGGTCTGTCCCCTTTTTTTCTGTACAGGGCCAGATAATAACTAGTTCAGGCTTTCTGGAGCCCTATGGGTGACTATTCAAAGTGCTCAACTCTGTTGTTACAGAGTGAAACTTACCATAAGCAGTCCATAAAGAAATAGGCATATCAGTGGGAGGCGGAGTGATCCTGGGGCCAAAGTTTTCCATCCCTGAAGTGGTGGTGGAAGTGATGTTGTACCATCAAGTCAGGTCTGACTCATATTGACCCTGTATAAGGTTTCTGGGGGAGTGAATTTTTATGGAAACAGGAAGCTTCATCTTTCTCCTGCAGAGTGGTTGGTAGATTCTAACTTCTGAGCTTTCAGTTAGCAGCATTAACCACTACACTATCAGGGCTCCTTGATCTTTGCTGTAGAGTCCGTGACCAAGAGGTCATGATCCCACTAAGCATCCCATCTCAGACAAGGTGCAGAAGCAATGAGATCAAAGAGTGTCCAAAAGTCGGGATTGAGAGAATTGGATTCTGAGGGGCTGTACAAAGTGAAGAGAGGCCAGTATTACTCACAGACTTGAGTTTATCGAACCCCACCCCAAATTAGGAGGAGTCTCCTAGGAGAGAGGCTAGGCTGTTAGCCTGCGATTGATGCCCACGAACCACTGAGAGTTTCTCCATCTGAGCTCCCCACTGCAAGTTGAGTAGGTTCCGAGTCAGAACTGCTTCACAAGGTCTCCAAGGATGTCATCTTTACAGAAGCCAGCTGCCATAGCTCTCCCACAGAGCAGTTGGTGGTTTCAAACTGCCAACCTTTCGGTAAACAACCAAGTACTTTACCCAGTGTGCCACCAGGGCTCCTTCCCATTTATTCAATGGAGATAATAATAATGATACGTCCTCTGAAATAGACGATT
The DNA here is from genome assembly GCF_000296735.1 of Chrysochloris asiatica. NCBI lineage: Eukaryota > Metazoa > Chordata > Mammalia > Afrosoricida > Chrysochloridae > Chrysochloris > Chrysochloris asiatica. The sequence goes on along the minus strand of NW_006408620.1, from coordinate 6,537,565 downwards.
GTCAGGAGTCATTTAGATATCCACATAGTGTATGAGCACTATGGCTGGCAGAGAGCAAATATTCTTTTTCCTCAACCTTAGTCTCTTTTTTTTTGTTTTTATTTATTTTTAAGTTTTTATTGTGAATTGAGTGAAAGTTTACAGGGCAGATCATCAGTTTTACATTCAACAAATCATATACTTTGTTTCATTATAAGGATTATAATCCCCTCCATGTACCATCAGTTAACAGTATTTCTCTCTATTCATTATAGCTGTTTGGTTTTTTTCTTAAACACTCAGGCATATATAATAATTTACACCATCAAAGGGCACATTCTGAAAGTCTGCCTCCTGGCCACCAGCTCTCAGTCCCTCTCTTTCCATGAATTTAGAGCCTTCAGCTGCTCCCCCTCTCCATGTCCCCATCTATCTCTTTATCCATCTATCCATCTACACATCCATCCATCCATCCATCTACCCACCCTTTCTATACATCCATTTTTCATCCATCTATCCACACACCCCATCTATTAATCTATCATCCATCCATCCATCCATCCATCCACCTGTCCACTCATCTGTCCACCCACCCACCCACCCATCCATCTACCTGCTTTTATTTTGTCCTTTTTTAATTTTTAATCAGACCTGAATCCAGGACATTATCTAAGCCAGGACATTATCTAAGCCAGGATTTCTCAACCTTCGCACTGTTGCCATTTGGAGCTGGATCATTCCCTGATGTAGCGCTGTCGTATGCTCTGCAACTTGTTCACAAACATCCCTGGCCTCTGTTCACTAGATGTCAGTTGTTGTTGTTGTTGTTGTTAAGTGTCGTCAAGTCGGTTCCGACCCATAGCGACCCTGAACAGGGTTTCCAAGGCTATAAATCTTTACGGGAGCAGAATGCCTCATCTTTCTCCTGCAGAGCAGCTGGTAGTTTCTAACTGCAGACCTTGCGGTTCACAGCCCGATTCGTAACTACTATGCTACCAGAGCACCTAGATGTCAGTAGCAATCCCCTTTTAACCAAAACTGTGTAGACATTTTCACTTACCTGCTTGGGAACTACTGCTGTAGATGTTAGCTGTTATCATTATTATTATTATTAGGCTTGGGGGGGGCTGGGGAGGTGCCCATATTGCCCTAAAAAGCACAGACTTTGGACCAAGACCACCTGATGCAAACCCCAATTCTCAGCTAGGAAGGGTGGAGGTCAGGGAAGCTGTAGGCAGGTCATTGCCCTCAGTTTCCACATCTGTGAAATGAGACTATAATGTTCCCTCCAGTCCTAGATGGAATTAACATAAGTAATGTCCCAGAACACTGGCCACAGATTGACAGCTGATTGGTCTTTTTCTGTTATGATTGTTTTCATTGTAGCTGGATGGCAAACGAGACCACCATCTTCCACCATCACCTCTAATGGGGACCATCACCCCCACCACATGGAAAGGAGAGGTCAGTGCTAGGAATAGGAACTCTGGCCGTGGAAGGGGTGTGAGAGATGCTTGCCGGGGCTGAAACCAACCACAGCTCAGCGGAAAAGTGCACTGATATTCCTGGCCGGGACCAAAATCCACCCAGAGGCTTTTCAAGGGGGATGTGTGTTTGGCAAGGCTGCTTGCCTGTAAAATTATCTGCCTGAGTGTTGTCTTGTGACAGCAGAGAAAGTTCCCAAGGCCAAGAAATGATTTTTGATGTGGAAGGGAAAGATGGATTTAGCAGTTCCAGCTGCCCTTTATAGCTTCTGGATGCTTTGTGCAACCTTGCAAATTTATTGTTTTCTAAATTGCATGAAGCCAAAAGGCTTCCAAGGAGAAGCCTGGTTCAGGGCAGCTTCCCCAGCTCAGGAGGTGGGGAAAGGGATTCATCTTGGAACCCCTTTTCTGGTCAAATGGTAGGCGACATCTGGGTACAGCCCATCCCGGGAGCAAGGAGAATGAAGTAGAGAGTGTCGGGAAGGATCTCACCAGGAATTCAGGATATGAAAGCCACAGACCAGGGCTTCCCAACCTTAGCACTGTTGATATTTGAGGACTGGACACTTCTATCAGGGGGTGAGGGAAGATCTCCTATGCACTGGACAGTGGCAAGCTGCATCCCCGATGCCAAAAACAACCCTCCCACCCCAATCTAAATGGTCTAGACATTTCCAATGTCCTCTGGGGAGTAAACTCACCCTTGGTTGAGAACCACTATCTCAGCAAGTGGAGGTGAGCCAACCCCACTCACAATGACTTCTGTCCTGAGTAGGCCCAGCTGTCTCCAGACAATGCCAGATCGTACACACGACAGCTGCTGAAAGGCTGTCTGGGGTCAAGGATCTTGAAAGTCCTGAAGAGACCTGGAATAGGACTCCTTGCTAGAGAGAAGGCATGTGTGCCCACTCATGGCTGTCCACTCGTTTGGGCCTTTGAGGGTCTGCCTATCTGTCTATTCTTGTAGTTGATGGGAATATACACAGCAAAACATCCACCAATTCAACAATTTTTCCATGTTCAATTCAGTGATATTGATGACATTCTTCATGTTGTGCAACCTCCTCACCCCCATTCTCTGAGCTGTTTCTTCTCTATTCACATAGACACCCTGCCCCCCAATTTTCCTATCTAATCTTTCAAGTTGCTGTGATCCAATTGATCCCATATGGATAGTTCTTCAAAGAACCCAGTGCTCAAGGAAGACATTCATTAAGCTAATAATCAAGCTAAATAGTCAGGGTGAGGCTGGCACAGTGTCTTTGGTACGTAGGGTTGCTACAAGTCAGAACCAACTCAGCTACACCTAACAACAATCACATTAGGTTTAAAAGGAGCCCTGGTGGCGCTCTGGGTTAGGCACCGGGCTGCTGATCACAAGGTCTTCACTTTCAATCAGGGCTGGGGAACAGTTTTTCTGCCTAAACTTATCTTTTATTTGCAATGCAAAATGATCAGCTTAAAAATTAGCCTGCTATGCTTGGTCAAACATTTAATCAACTCACCCCTAATGTGGAATCTTGGAGTCCTGGTGTGGTGCTGTGGGGTAATGCACTAGACCTCAAGGTGGTTTAAACTGCCAGGTGGGTGGTTCAAACTCACCTGCTGCTCTTTGGAAACCTACACAGGGTCGCTATGAGTCAGAATCTATTGATGGCACTTAACAACCAGTGATTTGAAGGGGGCCAGATAATCCCTATTTCTGAAAACTCACCAGCTGTTCTTTGGGAGAAAGATGAGGCTGTGTGCCCCCGTCAAGATTTACAGTCTCGGAAAACCTATGAGTTGTAATAGACTAAATGGCTGTGAGTGGTTTTGAGGGGGCTTGTGGCAAGGGGAGCATGTTTTTAATATTTATCTCAATTTTTAATGATCTGTGTTTACTCGTTTTTTAAACTGTCTCCCTTCATCCTCCACTAGTACTTAAGCTTCCGAGGGCAGGAATCCTGTCTCTCTTGCTCAGTGTCACAGGCCTAGCACTGAGCACACAGGTGTGGCAGCTGTGCTCTGAAATACCTGCTGGAGGAGAGCGGCAAAGGGAGGGAGGGAGTTAACAAACATCTGCTACATACCTACACCTGCAAGGTACACCTGTGTACTTGTTCAAATGCTGACTGCTGGGCCCCAGTCCCAGAGTTTCTGATGCTAAAGGTTTAGGGGATGGCCCAGGAAGTTTCCTCGGTAACAAGTTCCCAAGTGATGCTGTTGCTGCTGATCCAAGGGCCACATTTGAGAGCTCTTGGGCCTGAACGTTTAAATGTTTGGTTCTCCAGCCTTGCTAGTCACTAGTATTACCTGGGCAGCCTTTTTGTTTGGTGGTTTGTTGTCTTTGCATCCAAAACAACCTCAGTGATTCCTGCTGTTATTAGCTGCTGCCTGGCCTTGCACCATTCCCAAGAATGGATGGGAATCAAACTGTCAAACTGTTGTGACCCATGGGGTTTTCACTGACTGATAATTGAAAGTAGATCACCAGGTCTTTCTTTCTTTCACTGCAATGATTACAATCCCCTCCGTGCATCATCATTCAACAGAATTTGCATCTATTCCCTTTGTTTTTTTGTTATTGTTTTTTGGATGTACACAAAAACACTCAGGAATATATAATCATTTAAACACCAAAGGGCACATTCTACAAGCCTGCCTCCTGGCTGCAAACACACAGCCTTTCTCCTTCCATGAGTCTAAAGTCCTCAGCT
>NW_006408620.1:6489789-6532568 GCF_000296735.1 Chrysochloris asiatica | reverse complement strand
GAGTCGGAATCAATTCCACGGCACACCACCATCACCAGTTGAGTTCTGATCATCAAGCAATCGAAGCTAGGTCAAATGGGTACTATCTACAAGTATGAGCATTTTTGTGCATCTCCCTCACTTCATATAAGCTGGACATTTCACCCTATGAGCGTCTTGCATTTTTGCGTTGCATTTGTTCCAGCTGATGAGCCAGTATTGCTATGTCCATATGAACTGAAGTTCACAGTTCACGTCAGGGTTTTGACAAATGCTTAATGCCATGTGTCTACAGTGTCAGTATCCTGTAGTTTACTGCCCTCAAAGTGCACTTGGCTCCATCTTTCATCCTTCTCCCCTCTCTCTACATCCCAGGGAGATTTCAAAAGATCTGATGCCTAAGTTTCATCCCAACCAAGTAAATCAGAATAATCCTTGAGTGGGACTCAGGGACTCAGGCATTGGCATGGTTCCAGTGTACAGCCCAGGTTGAAAACTACTCATCTATTGCTCATGGAGTTCTCATTTCCTTCTTATAAATGGTAGGATTACTCATTCTTGATAGATGAGGAAATGGAGTCCAAGGTGTTGGTTACTGTCATGGGGTGAAGAACATCCCCCCAAAACTTCAGGTGTCAAACTCCAGAACTTCAGATCGTGACCTTACTGGAATAAGGGTCTTTGCAGATGTAATTAAGGTCCTGTCCAGGATTAAGGTTAAGTGCTCTTGGCAGCTAACCTGAAGGTCAGTGGTTCAAACTCATCAGCTGTTCCACAGGAAAAAAACACCCAGTAATCTGCTCCCATAAACATTTCAGCCTAGGAAATCCCGTGGGCAGTTCAGTTCTGTCCTATAGGGTTATTATGCATTGGAACTGACTCAGTAGCACCTAACAGCAACACTCACACTGGGTTAGGGTGATCCCTAAATCTAATGGGAGTGTCTTTATAAGAGACAGAAGACACACGGGTACATAGATGGGGATGTGAAGACAGCCAGCGATGAAAGAGATGGGTCTGGAAACCAAGGAACATCAGGACTGCCGGTAACTGCCTGAAGCCAGGAGAGACATGGAATGGGTTCTCCATCAGAACCCCAAAAGGAGCCAGGACGTGTCAGAGCATCAAGCTCAGCAGTCAAGTCGATTCTGACTCGTAGATACCCTCTAGGACAGAGGAGAGCGTTGCCCCATGGGGTTTCTTTAAGGAAGCAGACTCCCTGGGTGCGGCTGGTGGGCTGGAGGCCAAACATTTTAACATTACACCATCAGGGATTCTCAGGAAGAGGTAAGCAGGTGTTAAAGCCAGAAGTGTAGGTGAGGTTGGGCAGAGAACCAAAGGTGGCAAGATTAGGAGATGGCCGGGACATGCTGGGGCCCTTGGGTGGTGCATGTAGTTAACATGTTCTGCAGTTAATCTAAAAGCTGGAGCTTCAAGCCCACCCACAGGTACCTCTCAAGAAAGACCTGGTGATCTGCTTCTGAAAAGTCGGCCATCGAAAACGCAAAGGGGCACACATGGGGTCACGAGGTGGAGTCGACCCAAAGGTAACTGGCCGCAGCATCTCTCTGAGTCTTACTCCATAAGGCTATCAGCACTGGTAACTGGTCACAGCATCTCTGGAAGATTGACAGAGAACTTGAAAAGAGGCTCTTTCTCACTGGGGTTCACCGTCATCCAAAGCCTGTTCCTATTCCCCCTCACCAGACTCCCTAGCAGCCCAGGAGCCCGCCAGCCAGCCCATTCCTCCAGGTCTGGGGTTTTCAAGCCAGCAGGCAGAGGCTTGGCGGCAGGCCCTGGAAGGGATCCGGCTGTTTGCTAAGTACAAAAGCATTTCCCACTCTAAAATGGGTTCCAGGCCTCCTTGGGCGAACAGAGGGGACTGGCGGCAGGCTCTTAGAGAGCCAACTGTGTGTTGGGGGCCTTTACCCCTCAGATAGCCCACCTTCCTGACGGGTCATTTAGGACAGACATGCGGTTTCTCTGGGAAGGGTTGGTTTTGCTTGGTGCTAATGGCCACTTGGACTTCAAAATTCCAGAGGAACCTCAGCATCCAAGGAAAGGCTTCCAAGGTTACAATGCATAGCACCTCTGTGTTTTGTTAAAGTCTTCTATGTCCGGCTGCTTAGTATATCTGTCTCCCTGTGTTTCTTCTGATGTTGAAAGCCGTACTTTCAAATAAATCCACAGGCCTGCAGGAAGCAGTGTGTGACAGGGGCCTGGATGGGGAGGGACAGGGATGTGACAAACCAAAACCTAGGAGAGGCAGTAGCCCCGAGATCCCTAACCCTAGCCCACTGTCCCCTTCCCAAAGATGCACACTCAGACTTCATCATGAGATGCTGGAAATCTGGACTTTCATGGGACCTCTCCCTTTTGTTTTTTCTTTTAACCAAAATATGTTTGTTTGTTGTTTTTTAAAAAGTCTATGAGAGCGTCTGTACAAAAATAAGTACACAAGTGTTCATAATAGTTTTATTTGTAGTAACCCCAAACTGGAAACCCAAATATCCATCGACAGGTGATTGGGCAATTGGGCAAGTAAACTGTGATATAAACCAAGCCAGTTGCGAATTCACACTCCTAGTGACCTCCCTGCATATCAGAGTAGAACTGTGCTCCATAGAATTTTCAGTGACTGTGACTTTTCACAAGTAGATTGTCAGACCTTTCTTCTGAGGTCCCTCTGGTGGACTTGAACTATCCATCTTTTGGATAGAAGCCTAAGCTTAATCGTTTGTGCTACCTTGATGTTGTTATTAAGTGTTATCGAGTCAGTTCTGACCCATAGTGACCCTATATAGGGTTTCCTAGGAGCGCCTGGCGAGCTTGAACCACCAACCTTGCAGTTCAAACCGACTTTGCAATCCAGCACATTAACCCACAGTGCCACATTTACCTTGTTGTTGTTGTGTGCCATGGAGTCGGTTCCGACTCATAGTGACCCTATAAGGGTTGCCGAGGCTGTAAATCTTTACGGGAGCAGAAAGTCTCTTCTTTCTCCTGCGGAACAGCTGGTAGTTTCGAACTGCTAACCTTGCAGTTTGCAGCCCGATTCGTAACCACTATGCTACCCTAAATTGTGGTGTATCCATGCATGATTTGCAGGTGACTGCAAGGTCAGTTTGAGCTGCAAGGTCGGCTGTTCAAGCTCACCAGCTGCTCCTCGGAAATCCTATACAGGGTCGCTATGGGTGGGAACCGACTTGATGACACGTAACAACAACAGCATAACCATGCAATATCCTTACAATACAAATAATATGACATAACCATATAATACAATATTCATACAATATGTACAACATGGTATATATTATATGAATATTGTATTATGTAGTTGTATCACATTGTATGCATTGTAAGAATATTGTATTGTTTGGGTATACCACATTGCATATGATGTATGGATACAATGGACTCCTGGTGTGGCACTGTAGGATCAACACTGGACTGTGAACCACAAGGTTGGCAGTTCAAACCCACCAGCTGCTCCTTGGAAATCCCATACAGGGTTGCCATGTATCAGAACTGATCCCAAGGCATTTAGCAACAACATAGACATACAATATCCCTACTATAGATATAAAATGGCATACCCCATACAATATGGGTCAGAATCAACTCGACGGCACTTAACAACAATAATACAATACAATATCCATAGAACATGCTGCTTGGCAAAAAAATATAAAAGGAATAAACTATTAGTTTATTCCTCAACAACATGAATGAACCTCAAAATGATAATACTGAATAAAAGAAATTTAAATTAAACATTAAAAAAAAATTGTATGTATTGTATGTCTTCATTTATATAAGATTCTTTTACTTCTTGTAATTAAGTGCTGTTGAGTAGGTTCCAACTCATAGCAAGCCTGTGTAGTGTTTCTGAGGTTTTTAAATCTTCATGTGAGCAGAAAGCCTCATGTTTCTCTCACGGAGCAGCTGGTGGGCTTGAACCACAGACCTCATGCCTTGTAGTCCAGTATTTATCATCTGTGCTCCCTATATCAGATTTTAGAAGATGCAAAATAGTCTATACTGACAGAAAGCAGATCAGTGGTTTCCTGGGGACAGGGGGTGACTGACAAAGGGGACAGGGAAACATGGGGTGATGCATGGTCACTTTCTTGATTGTGGTGACAAGTTCATGACACATAAGGGGGCTTCAAAAAGGTGCTGGAAGAAAGGAGCTGAAAGAGGATGGAATCTTTCCACGGGCTTGCTGAAGTCCCCTTTTATGTACATCAAAGCTTATCAAACTGTACTTTAAATGTGTGCAGTTAAATATATGACGACTATGGCAAATCTGCTGCACAGGAACTTTTTAAAGTATTGAAGAGCAGAGATGTCAGCTTGAGGACTAAGGTGCGCCTGACCCAGACCATGGTGTTTTCAATAGCCTCATATGGATGCGAAAGCTGGACAGTGAATAAGGAAGATGGTAGAAGAATTGATGCCTTTGAGTTGTGGTGTTGGGGGCAGAATACTGAGGGTGCCATGGACTGCCAAAAGAACCAATAGATCTGTTTTGGAAGAAGTGCAGCCAGAGTGCTCCTTGGAGGCCAGGATGGCTAAGCTTCGTCTCTCATACTTTGGACATATTGTCTGGAAGAAACAGTCGCTGGAGAAGGATGTCATGCTGGGTAGGGTGGAGGGTCAGAGAAAAAGAGGAAGACCCCTAACGAGATGGACTGGCCAGGTGGCATCATTGATGGACTCAAGTGTGGCAGCAGTAGTGAGGTTGGCCCAGGATCTGACATTGTTTCGTTCTGCTATGCATGGGGTCGCTATGAGTCGGTTCCGACTCGATGGCACCTGACAACAATAATGAATAAAGCTGTTAAAAGAAAATTCTCTATCAGGGCTAAATATGTGGACCAAGTTCTACCCTGGACTACCAGCATTCATCCTCAATATTTACTAAGACTGTCTTTGGTGGAGCAATTGGTTAAATGCTGAAAGTGTGAAACTTTCAGTTTCACGGTTTGAACCCATCCAGGTTCACCTCACAAGATGTGCCTGGCAATCTACTTCTGAAAGCGCACAGTCATCGAAAACCTGTGTGTAGTTCTCAGACCCACTCGAGCTCAGCATGAGTTGGAAATGACTGGTTTGCATTTGTTTTGCTTTGTCTTCCCTTACATCTTCCATCCTGGAAACATTACAAGGTGAAGGATACTGAAAAATTCTCATGATGGGCAGTGGCAAGGCCGGGCCTTGCCACGATGAAGCTGCTGACCATTGGACATTGGCCAGAATTATCCAGAGAGATGTCCTCATATGCATTCCCCAGCTGAACTCTCAAGGTTTCTGGAAGAATCTAAAACAATCAGGCTTTGTGTCTCAGGTAAATCTCATTAACCTGCCCAAGAATTGATGCCTTCTTAACTAACTGCCAGTGATTCAGTTGAACCTAGAATTGGAAAATACCAGAGAGGAGCAGGACCAGATGCAAACAGAGCCAGTTCAAGACCACAGCAATGATGTAGGCCAGAGATGGTGGTGGTTGGGGAGGAGGCCCTGGAGGGGTGAGAAGTGATGAGGACTGGGTTTGGTGATCCAGTGGACATGGGGTGGGAGGGAAATACAGGCATCTAGGTGAACTCCAAGGTGTGGGGCTGAGCATATTGAAGGAGAACCTGAGAGTTGGAGACACCAGCTAAGGCCATCTATGAGTGGGACAAAGGAAGGACGAAAGTTCTGGAGCTGGGCTTTGAATATGGAAAGTTTAAGATGTCTCTGAAAAGTCCAAGTGGAGATGCCCTGCAGATAGCTGGATACAGGAAGAAAGTTCAGGAAGGCAGGTTCTGGCTGAAGAAGGTAACTCTTAGTAAGGAGGCTACTGCTAAGCTTAATGATGGCTTTGGAGAGTCCAGTGTAGAAAATGATCATCCTGTTCCCTCCCTGGCCACTACCTTATTGTTCCCAGGGCAGTCACCCCCTCCATCTGCTTCATGTCTCCTCCTGTGTGTGGTCTCTGAGAGAGAATTCACAGCAAGTGCAGGGCAGGAACCACCAAGAGAAGGCAGAGCCATCCATCCCACTCAACTCTTTGACAACCAGATGCAGGCTGCTTCTCTGACTTAGCATGATGCCCCAATGCCTGTCTGATGCCGTGATGACTCTAACCGTGTGAATAACCCAGACAGGAAAAGGAGGATTTGACTTGAGGGCACGCACTGTCTAAGCATGGCAGAACCCCCGGAGGGGCATTGGTGGCTACAGAAATTGGGTGTAATTTGCTGCATTGGGGTGAGCTGCCCTGATTCCTCAAGGAACAAAGGATGGAAGGGGCTTGGTTTTCCAACCAAGGAAATCCAATTAGAGTCAGCTAACTGAGGCTTGCAGTCAGGAAGGATTCTGTTCCTGCAGTATCCTAAGCCTAGGAGAGAGGGATCGAGGAAAGAGGGGAAGGAGATACCTTCCAAAATCAACACATTCTCCAGTCTACCCTCTCAGTATTTACTACCATCACCAAGGAGTTTTTTCAAGATGCAGATATTCAGGCCCACCAGACCTACTCAGTCCCCAGGCAACTGGCACATACAGTAATATTCGAGACACACTAGTTAATCATATTAATTCTATCAGTTTAGGAGTTTTTGTGTGGCACTGTGGGTAAGTATTGGGCTACTAACCATAAGGTTAGCAGTTCAAACCCACCAGCCACTCCTTGGAAACCTTATGGAGCAGTTCTACCCTATGAGTCAGAATCTACTTAAGTTTGGTGATGGTTTTGTGTGATGCTTTGAATTTACTTGATATGGCTTTTCTATCCAATGTCTTCTTAATTCCCACCAAGTGATTGGGTGGGACCATGCAAATAAGGTGTATAGGACTCTAAGGCTGGGATTGGTTAGTTTTGCCCTCCACTAGGTTTAAAAGGAGCCATCTCAGAAGTAGAGACAGACAATCCTAGGACCATCAAGAAGCATAAGTAGAGTGTGAGTGCCCTACTTAGAAAAATGGTGAGGAAGAGGTGGTGGCCTGGAGAGACAGAGTAGCAGGGGGCTCTAAGCCTATGGACTGAGTACAACGGAGTGCCTAGGGGCAGGAGACTGGCTTGCAGAATGTGCCCTTTGGGTATTCACAGTCTGGCTAAAAGAGCTTTGTAACACTTGCCGGAGCAGGGCAGAGGCCAAGAGACCACATTGCTGAAAGACGGAAGACAAGAGTGAGGTGTGCCTGCAGTCTGGCAGACAAGAGGTGTTCCCAACTGTAGAACTGCTAAGTCCTAAGTTGTTTCTTATCCTGAATTGTATCCTGTTCATTTCCCTAACAAACCCCCAAATCGTGAGCATTGTTTGAGTTCTGTGTGGCCATGGCAGTGGGTTATTGAACCCGGATGTGAAGCAGAGAGCGCTGTGGGAGGGGTGGCTGGTGTCAGAATAAAGAAGGTTGTCGGATGGAAGCGTGTCTGACCTCCACCTCATAGGAATCGGCCTTGACTCATTTTGAGTTTGATTCTCTTTCTCCCTTGTGAAACCCAGGCAAGTCAGACATGGCTCCCAGTTGCTTTTTCCAGTTGCTTTTTGGAACTTTTGTCTTCATGCCTATTTCCAAGTGTCTGTGTCTCACTACCATCTTCACCATTCTTACCCTATCCTGGTACTGCCTGTAACATGATTTGATTATTCATTCTCTTTAAACCAGTTCACTCTTTAAGAAACTCAAATACATTGATTTTTTTCACTGAAACACTCTAACACTATCATCACTGGAAAAATCAGTGTCAGTTGTTGTAAATGGAAATAACCATGAAAGTACATGAAACAAGACGAAAAGTAAAAACAAGATGAAAAGTATTAACTCTGGCTGGATACTGTTGTTGCCTGCAGTTCTTAGCCTAAGGCTTGCTCTCTGCTAAAAGGGAGACTGGCGAGTGTATAAGAAACCACCGGGACATTGTAGCACTCAAATGATACCTTCCCCTTAAGACCAACACAAAGATTGGAAAAGAGAATAGCTTTCTTCTGGTACTTTTTAGTCCACACACTTTAGGAGTGCTGTTCCACTACGGTGTCCTTCCTTCCTGTGTCCACCTCAAAAGTCCTTGCATCTTATTTCCCACATTAAAAGTCCTCTGAAAAGGAGTCCTGGGGTGGCGCTGTAGGATAAGCACTGGATTGCTAACCACAAGGTTGGCAGTTCAAACCCACCAGTCACTCCTTGAAAACCCCATACAGGGTCGCTATGAGTGGGAACTGACTGGATGGGACTTAACAACAAGAAAAGGCAAAAAGAATCAGTGTGTTCAAATTGTGGTGTTGACAAAGAATATTGAATATACCATGGACCATCAGAAGAACCAACAAATCATGTCTTAGAAGAACTATAACCAGGATGCTCCTTAGAAGATGTATGGCAAGAATTACTGTGGACATGTCTTCAGGGATGACCAATCGCTAGAAAAAGATACTGTGTTTGGTAAAGTGGAGGGTCAGAGAAAATGAGGAAACCCCTCGATGAGATGGAGGGACACAAGAGCCCCAACAAGAGCCCCAACCATGCAGATGGCACAGGAGCAAATAAAGTTTCCTTCTGTTACACAAAAGGTCACCATGACAGGGAGCTGATTCCAAGGCAACGAGCAACAACAACAAAAGGTATATCCATGCAGGTTGTTTGTTGAGGACATGGAGATTCCCTAACTGGAGACTCCTAAGACAGGCAACTCTGTGGTCATCAACTACTTCATCCCTGAGAAGTCACCAGCCCTCTTCTTGTAACCAGCATTCTCACCATGTGATAGTTCAGGTTTTATGTCTACTTGACTAGGCCAGGATTCCCAGTGGTTTGGCCATTGAGATGTGGTTATCCCATGTGAAATTTAATACAGTGTCATTAACTCGATAATGATTGGCTCTGAGCAGGCATAGTTAACTCTATGAAGATTGGCTATGAGCAGTCAATCAATTGAAAGGATGTGCCCTCTGGTGGGGATGGGGTGGGGTGGTGGTGGGTGGCTTGTTTCCAATATAATGGATACTCAGGCAAAGCTTGCTAATGTTCTCTTGGGTCTGGGTCTTGCATCTGACTTGTCCTCCAACCTCTGGTTCTTTGGACTTGAACCGTGGCCTGCTTTATTATCTGCCTGCCAGACCTGCTTGCCAATCTTGGTTCATCTAACCAGACTTGGGACTCTCCCACCTCTATAATTGTGAGCTGTTTCCTTGATACAAACTTCTCTTTATAGCCATGTATATATCCACATGTAAGTTTCACTGGTTTTGTGGGTCTCTAGAGAACCCATCCTAAGACATACCAGGAAAGTCTCCAGAGTTCAAAGTGCTTCTGCAAAGACAAAGCCCAGGGGAAGTGATAAGGTTTGGGGCATGGCCTCAGACATGAAGCCCCAGGATCACACAGCTGTCTACATAGTCCTAAGCCACAGGGGCTGGAAACCTTACATGGCAAGCCGTGAAGACCTGGTCTCCCAATGCAGCTTCCTGGGGCTAGGTGAGAACCCCAACTGTTGTACAGTCCAGGTGCTAACATTTTCCAGATGAGGCCAACACTTCTGACTTGACATCTGGCACTGAGTGTGCAGTTTGCCAGTTGGCATTGAGTAAGCATCAGGAGGGTAAATTCCATGCAGAGAGGATTCCCTGTGAGTCATCCCAGAAGGGTGAAAGTACATGAAACATTGGAGCCAGAGGGTGGTGCCAGGGTATAAGAGTGTGGGTGTAACGGGAGAGAGGTGATACAATTAGGCAGGGCTTACTACTCTGTAAATTCAAGAAGCACCCCAAACCTCAACAAGGGGATCATGTGCAGTTGTAGCCTCAGAAAGTCAAAGGATTACATTTCTAAAGATACTGATATGAGCAGAGCTCAGCTCTGATTGGCCGAAGCAATGATTGTCTGGGGCTATGACATTCTCAACAGAATGTGGAAATCATGGGACAATACCATTAATGTCACATGCAAGCAAAACTTTGTTGAAGATAATTCAAAAGCTGCAACAGTACATTGACAGAGAACTGCCAGAGGTTCAAACCAGATTCATACAAGGACATAGAACGAGGGATATCATTGCTGAAATCAGATGGATCTTTGCTGAATGCAGAGAATATTGGAAAGATGTTTATCTGTGCTTTATTGACTACACAAAGCCTTTCAACTGTGTAGATCATGACAAATGAGGAATAACATTTTGGAAATGGATATTCCAGAATACTTAATTCTATTATGAGGAATCTGTACATAGACCAAGCGGCAGTTGTTGGAACAGAACAAGGGATCACTGAATTGTTTAAAAATAGGTAAGGTGGCTGCCAGGGTTGTATTCTCTCACCATACTTACTCAATCTGTATGCTGAACAAATAATTCAAGAAATTAGATTATGTAAAGAAAAATGTGGCATAAGGGCTGGAGGAAGACTCATTAACAACCTGCAATATGCAGATGATACAAGTTTGCTTGCTGAAAGTAAAGAGGACTTAAACTACTTACTGATAAAGATCAAAGACCACAGCCTTTGGTCTAGGTTGCACTTCAACTTTCAGAAAACAAATATCTTCCCCACTGAACCAATAGATAACATCAAGATAAATGGAGAAAAGATTGACATTTTCCATGACCTCATTTTATTCAGATCAACCATCAGCTGCTCATGGAAGCAGCAGTCAAGAAATCAAAGGATGCATAGCATTAGGTAAATCTGCTTCACAAGACCTCTTTAAAGTGTTCAAGAGCAAAGATGTCAGTTTGAGGACTAGTGCGCTTGACCCAAGCCATAGTATTTTCAATAATCTCATATGCATGTGAAGTTGGATTGTGAATAATGAAGACCGTAGAAGAATTGATGCATTTGAGTTGGTGTTGGAGAAGAATACTAAAAGAACAAACAAATCTGTATTGGAAGGAGTACAGCCTGAATGTTCCTTAGAAGCTTGGATGGCCAGACTTTGTCTCTCATATCTTAGACACCTTGTCAGGAGGGACCAGTTGCTGGAGAAGGACATCATGCTTAGTAAAGTGGAGAGTCAGCAAAAGAGAGAAAGACCCCCAACACGATGGATTGGCACAGTGGACTCAAGCATAACAACAATTGTGAGGTTGGCAGAAGACTAGGCAGTGTTTCGTTCTGTTTTGCATAAGGTTGCTATGAGTAGGAGCCGATTCAATGGCACCTAACAACAACACAACAAATGACAGCTACACATGCTTCATCTCCAGCTACATGATCCTCAGCTAGAAGATGAAGGGACCATTCTATACTATAGCGGCAGCCAGGCCACACTCCAAGCTCTATCATCCAGTGAGCAAAGGCAGATTCAGCCCAGATGTTGGAGTCCTCCTAGAAAGCTCACAACTCTTGGGGTGAACAAACCACAGACCATAGAATACATGGGACCATTTCAGCACCAGGAGTGAGTGGGTGACTTGGCCAGGATGCTGCTAAGACCCACAGGAGGAAGATGGAGAGTGTTTGTGTGTTGAACTTTTTACTGTGAACTGAGTGAAGGTTTATAGAGCAGATCATCAGTTTTACATTCTACAAATCAGACACTTCATTTCATTTCAATAATTACAATCCCCTCCATGTAACATCACTTATCCCACTTCCTCACTGTGATTCTTGTATCTATTCCACACTCCTTCCCAACCCTTCTGAACTGTTTCCTAAAGTAAATGATGCCCTTTAGATCTTGAAGGATTGACCATTCCATGGTGAGCACCCCTTATTAGCGTTGTTGTCCCCCCTACCTCTTCACCCCAGGAATGAATTCAGTTCCAGATCTAAAGAGTGGTCAAAGGCCCTAATCTCAGGTTCCTCCAGTCTCTTTCTGACCAGCAAGTCCCGTATTCTACAAAATTTTGAGATTTGTTCCACATTTTCTCCGATTCTTTCCAGAGCCTTCTAATGTGATCCCTTTAAGAACAGTTGGTAGTAGTAGCTGGGTATCATCTAGTTCTTCTGGTCTCAGGGTCATGGAGATGGATGTTTACTGGACTCATTGAATCCAAGCGTCTTCACCTTTCATCAGTCCTTCCTTCCTTCACTCAGTGAGAGACCAAGACTTGCACTTACAGGGCCATTCATAAGCTTGTAAGATCCTAGTTGCTACTCACAAAAGTAGGATGTAAGAATGTTGTCTTTGTGGACTGTGTTATACCAATTGTCCATGGTGCCCCCCAGCCTATGGTCCTGAGCCCGCAGGCCCAGCAACTCATCCCTCAAGGTGTTTGGTAATGTCTAAGAACTTTTCATAATTTGACCCCTGTAGCACTGTGTTCGGATTCCTGGTGTGGTGCTGTGGGTTAATGTGCCAGACTGCAAAGCTGTTTGAACTGCAAGGTCGGCGGTTCAAGCTCAACAGCTGTTCCTTGGAAACCCTATACAGGGTCACTATGGGTCGGAACCGACTCAACTTAACAACAAGTACTATGTTCAGAAGCCCTCTGCATCTCCATAAGAGAAAGGTGAGGCTTTCTGCTCCCACAAAGATTTACAGACTTGAAACCCAAGATCTCTTTGAGTACAAGGTCTCTATAAGTCAGAACCAATCCATGGCACTTAGCCATATAATAAATCACCATATTCATAGCTGTATTTGTAGCAAAGGTAAATACCCATGTACAGGTATCCTCTGTTAAACCTTTATAGATTTGTGAATATACTCCCGCTTAGCAGCTCTGATAGTGTAGTGGTTACGAGTCGGGCTGCTAACCTCAAGGTCAGCAGTTCAAAACTACCAGCCATTCTGGGGGGAAAAGATGAGGCTTTCTGCTCCTGTAAAGATTTATAGCCATGGAAACCCTGTGCTATTTATTTATTGTCACTATGAGTCGGAACTGACTCCACGGTACTTAACAACAACAAACAACCAGTTCAGTAAGGGTAGGGAATGTCCAGAATGGAGAAGAGAGCTAGGGAAAGAGCTCTTGGCTCTAAATAGAGAAAAGGTAACGAAGTTCTAAAGCAATTAATTCCAGTGATGATACGTGAGTCATGTTATAAATCAAAATGAACTGAGAAAGAACCACATTATAACTGGTGTTGTTGTTAGGTGTTGTTGAATCGACTCCAACTCGTAACAACCCGATATAGGGTTTCCAAGGACTCCTCATGGGGTGCTGTTGGGTCAGTACTGCACTGCAATCCTCAAGGTTGACAGTTTCAAACCCACCAGCTGCTCCTCGGAAACCCTATACAGGGTTGTTGTGAGTTGGAACTGACTCAGCGGCACTTAACAACAACAACCAGGTTAGACTGTGTATCTTTCCATGTTTCTCCCTATTATTGTTGTTGTTATGTGCCATGGAGTCAGTACCTACTCATAGTGACCCGGCACAGGGTTTCCGAGGCTGTATAACTTTACAGGAGCAGAAAGCCTTATCTTTCTACCGTGGAACAGCTGGTAGTTGCGAACAGCCGACCTTGTAGTTCATAGCCCGATTCGTAACCACTACGCTACCAGAGCTCCTTGTGTCTACCCATAGATACTGTTATTAAATGTTTGTGTACATAACAGTATTTACCCTCTATTCCTTTTAACTCTTGCACTTCTCCTGTGTCTTCCCCTGCCTTTTGTCATTCTTCTCCCAACTTCCCTCCTGTTTTATTTTGGGAAGGTATGGTTTTTAGCAGTGTAGACAAGGGTCTTTCAGGTCCCCAGGCACATCTGGCTTACCTTGGCCAGCTGTGTTTGCAGTTTATTCTTAACATCCGTCACTTCAGCGATTCGGGCATTGAAAGCCAGGTTGGTGTTGGTAAATTGCTTCCACATCTGATCCGACAAGGACTCAAGCAGATGCTCCGCCTCCTCCCGCAACCGAATGGAGTTGGCCCGCATGTTCTGAGAGTGCCTGATGTTGTCGTTGCTGAACTTGGCCCAGGTCTCAGGCACGGAGACCCTGCAAGAGGTACAAGGACATATTGAACAAAGGAGAGGAACAGGATGTGGTGTGCTGTGGTATGTTTGTGATGGGCTTTGGAGACTCCTAACCAGGGTTTCTCAGGTTCAGCAGTTTTGCCATTTGGAGCTGGACAAGCCAGACCAGAAAACTTTTCAAAGTTTTTTTGAGCTCAGGAAATTTCAAGTTCTTAAACATAGCAGTTTTAATTATTTTTTTATCTCAGCCAGTAGGAACAAAGGGGATCCATTTTCTGAACTAGAAAGATTCTTTTCAGAGATTTCAGAGCACACTTATGCTGCCCAACCTCAGCAAGATTGCCATTTGGGGCGGAATCATCTTGTGGCAGGGTCTGTCCTGTGCACTGTGGTATGTTTAGCAGTATCCCTGGCCTCCACCCATTAGGTCAGGGATGGGGAACCTTTTTTTCTGCTAAGGACCATTTGGGTATTTATAACATCATTTGTGGGCCATACAAAATTAACTTAAAAATCAGCCTGCTATCAAGTAATGGCTGGACTGGCAGTTGCCTTGACAGGGCCAGACGAAATGAATTTGTGGGTCCTGGTGTGGTGATGTGGGTTAATGCTCTGCACTTCAAGGTCAGTTTGAACTGCAATGTCGGCAGTTCAAGGTCACCAGCCACTCCTAGGAAACCCTATGCAGGCTCGCTATGGGTCAGAACCAACTCGACGGCATGTAACAACAACAGCAACAACAACACACAGCCCACTGGACATTCCCCACGCCTGCACTAGATGTTGGTAGCGTTCTCTTCCCACACTGTGATAGTCCAGAAAGTTCCAAACCTTGTCCAGTGTCCCCTCAGGACGGGAGCATGACCAGGTTGAGAACCATTGTTGTAATTCCCCCTGTGGCTTTACAGGTGAAGCCAACCACAAGCTGGATGGAAAAGCCGACTTTCCCTTTCCCCAGGTTCTCCCTCACACCCCCACAACCAAACCCAGAAACAGATGATGGGCCAAGCGCTGGGCACGACACTGTCTGCAGGGGCCTTTGACTCGGGGATGAGCACGAGGCCATGCCAGTTTCACGGAGTTCTTCACTCAATTAATATGTTTTAAGCATGTCCCATGCCAAGCAATGTTCTAGGTATTTAGGGTAGAGTCATAGACAAGAACAGCAAGGCGTCTGCCCTGATGGTGATGTAGTTCCAGCAAGAGAGACAGACAATAAATAAAAGACTTACACAGTGTGTTAAAGGCTATAAAGAATTTAGAAGCAGGATGGGGTCTTGTATCAGTTAGAGACAAAACGGAAACATGGCATTCTCACAAGAGGGTTCATGGGAAGGGTTAAAGGAACCAAGGAGAAGACTTGAGAAGCTCATGGACTAACACATGCATGAAGGTGTGAGATGGAGCCATGTCATTAGAGCCCAGGAGAGGAGCCGCCATGGGGAACACAGCACCTAGGAAGAGAGAAGAGTCCAGAGGAGTAAATCCTCTGACAGCTCTCTCTTCCCACCCTCCGTCTCCTGTTAGTGCCTTCCCACTGGTTAATCTCTTCTGAAAGGCAAAGAGGACACAGCAGGACAGCTGGAGAATGGACCCCCGGGGGCTGAATAGAGATGGGCACAGGCAGGCTGGGAAGGCTTCTTTCTCGGAGGCGGTAAAGCATAAGGGGCTCAGCGCAGATAACAAAAAACTCTTCCTGACAGAATATGTAAACTCCCAGAATGAGCAACCTAAGGAACATTTCTCCTCCCGGGAAAACCCGTAAGAAGGAAGGACATGTGTTCCTCTGAGCTAGCTTCAGCTCCTGGACAAACCAGGTCAGATAACTTTTCAAGGTCCTGTTGAGCCCAGGACTTCACCAGCTCTTACATAAAGCAGACTTCTGCTTCCTCCACCAGCAAGAGCAAGGGGATTCTATTTTCTGAAATAGAAGTCTCTTTTCAAAGAATTCGGAGTACATTTAGATTACAGGGTGAATCAAAAGTTAAAAACACACACACACACACACACACACACACACAAAACCCCTATACCCACAAAGAAAACCTATAAAAATCAGAACCCGTGCAAGGCAGAAACCTGCCAGAAAAAAAAAAATTCAAACTATTTTCCAATAAAACAAGTGATTATAACGTGGTAAGACTGTACCCTGTCAAAGGTGAAACTTGTGAGCCTCAGAAACACAAGGCAGTCCCGATGAATTCTGGTTTATATTGGCTTCACTGTTGCAAGTGGGCCAATAAATAACATGAGAATACATGGAGAAGATTGTCAAAGATTCATTCATTTTGCTTAGATCTACAATCAGGGCTTATGGAAGCAGCAGTCAGTAAACAAAATGACATTTTGCATTGGGCAAATCTCCTGCAAAAAACGTCTTTAAAGTATTAAAGAGCAAAGATGTCACTTTGAGGGCTGAGGTGAGCCTGTCTGAAGCCATTGTATTTTCAATAGCCTCATAATCATGTCAAAGTTGGATGATGAATAAGGAAGACTTAGGATAGTCGAGGCATTTGAATTATAGTATGGTGGAAGAATACTCAAAATACCATGGACTTCCAGAAGAACAAACAAATCTGTCATGGAAGAAGTACAACAAGAATGCTCCTTGAAAGTGAGAATGACTAGTCTTCCTATCACATACTTTGGAATGATACAGCGGCTGCAACAATGGGCTGAAACAACAAAACTTGTAAGGATGACACAGAACCAGGCGATGTTGCATTCTATTGTGCATACGGTCACTATGAGTTGGCAGTGACTCCACGGCGCTGAACAACAGTGGTGGTTTTTTTGGTCTGGCTTTTGCAGTGTTTAAATTAAACAACAAGCAGGCTCAGGATTCTGGAGATGAGAGAAAGCATGGTGTTTGGTTCAGCGTTTTCATCCAACAAAGACACAGAGAAGTGACTGGTTCATCCAAGGTCACACAGTGACTCATCATTTCCAAGACGCTGCAGCAGATAGAGGCTGTCTGGCTTTTCCTGAGAGGAGTCCTGGTGTGGCACTGTGGGTGAGTGCACCAGACTGCAAAGCCATTTGAACTGAAAGGTCGGCGGTTCAAGCTTACCAGCTGCTCCTCGGAAACCCTATACAGGTCCCCTATGGGTCGGAACCAACTCGATGGCACTTCACAACAACATCCATGGCTGCAGGATGGTACGAGCAGTCTCTGAGTCCTCTACCTGTCCTGGAGCAGACGTTGAGCTCCCTAGAGAATATAACCTTCATGGTCACTTTCTCCCAGGGGGAGTTTACCCAAGACTGTTTCCTGGGCATGTGAGATACCTCAGCAGAAGGGAGGTGTCTTCTAGAGCCCACGGCCTTTAAAGACAGAGGGACCATTGGAGACTTGGCTGGAGAGGTAAGGAGGTGGTTGTTGTTAAGTGTCATCGAGTCAGTTCCAACTATAGGGACCCTATATAGCGTTTCTGAGGAGCGACTGGTAAGTTTGAACCATCGACCTAGTGGTTCAAACCATCCTTGCGGTCCAGTGTATTAGGACTCCGAGGAAAGGAGGAGTGGCAGTCAAACACTGACTCTGCACTTGATGTGTGAGCTTGGATTACTCACTCCACCTCTCTTTATCTTTGGCTTCCTCTTGGTAAAATAGAGACGTGCAGGAAAGGTGTGTTGTTGGGAGCCGTCTCGTCTATTCCGAATCACAGCGGCCTGATGTGACAGAGGACTTGCCCTATGGGGTTTTCTGAGCTATCATCTTTATGAAAGGGGATCTCAGGTCTCACCTGTGAAGGTGCTGGCTGGGTTTGAACTTCCATCCTTTAGGTTAGCAGCTGAGCTCTTAACCTTTCCCTGCCAAGACTTCTTCAGGAGAGAATTTCCACCAGACTCACAGTGGCCCTATGGGACAGAGCAGAGCTGCCATACAGGGTTTTCAAAGCTACAATCTTTATGGAAGCAGACTGCCACATCTTTCTCCCAAGGAACCTTTGTTGTTGTGAAGGGCCGTTGAGTCGATTCCAACTCATAGCGACCCTGTATAGGGTTTTTGAGGGGTGACTGGTGGGTTTGAACCACTGACCTATCAGTTAACAGTCCAGTGCTTATCCTATAGCACCACACCAGGTCTCTAAAGGAGTCACTGTGAGGGTTTAAGCCAGCAACCTCTAAGTTAACAGCCACAGTGCTTAGCTACTGCTCAGACACCTGAACCAAGTCCACTGTCATCAAGTCAATTCTGACTCACACTGACCCTACACGACAACATAGAACTGCCCCCACAAGTTTCAAATGTTATAAATCTTTATGGAAGCAGACTGGCAGATATTTCTCTGGAGAAACCTTGAAATTACTAGCAGAGCGCTTAACCACTATGCTTCCCCCTGCCCAATGAGAGTTCGTGCCTTTGTCCCCAGGCTGCTGGGAGGGAGGGAGGTAGTCTCTAGCTACTTGGAGTTCCCTGCCTGGTAAAAGGGTCTTTATCTGGAGACTTTGGCCAGGCCTGATCCTCTGTGATAACAGAAACTCATGGTGGAGGGCGTTGGGCCATGCCCACTCAGCCCTACCTCTGGAGGGGCTGGAGACCAAGTCACTGCATCCTACCATGTGTGAGTCCAATGAAAACTCTGGACAGCCTGGCTCAGGTGAGCATCCCTGATGGGCCATGCTCCTTGTGTACTGTCACACAGCATTGCTGTCGATGACAATGGGTTTCCGCTCTGGTGAGGTCCCTGGGAAGGGACCACTGGAAGCTCAGCCTGGACCCTGGCCTGTGTGCCTCTCCATCTGATTTGAAAATGTCTCCTTTCACTGTGATACATCAAAACCGTGGGTTCTGAGAATCCTTCTAGTACCTGAGGGTGATCTTGGAAACCCCCGAATTTGTAGTCAGTGTCAAAAGTGAGGGTGGTCTTAGGAATGCCTAAACTCTATAAGGGGTAATATAGTGCTTACCTCACAGGGTTGTTGGATGGACTGCATGGGATCTCTGAAACCCCTAGCATTGTACCTAACACATAGAAAGGGCTTAGTTCATGCTTACTATTCATGAGAACATGCATGTAAAACTCCCAGTCAATGCCTGTTGTTGTTGTTGTTAGGTGCTATTGAGTTGGTACCAACTCATAGTGACCCTATGCAAAACAGAGTAAAACACTGCCCAGTCAGTCCTGCACCAACCTCACGATCTTTGCCTCACTTGACCCCATTGCTGTTGCCACTGTGCCAATCCATGTCATTGGGGGCCTTCCTCTTTTTCACTGGCCCTCCACTCTACCAAGCATGATATCCTTCTCCAGGGACTGGTCCCTCCTGATAATGTGTCCCAAGTATGAAAGACAAAGTCTGGCCACCTGGCTTCGAAGTACAGTGGCTGGCACAAAGTAAACATCAGGTAAAAGGTATCTACTGTTGTTGCACTAGACTGCAAAGTCGGTTTGAACTGCAGGGTCGGCAGTTCAAGCTCACCATTCACCCCTTGGAAACGTTATACAGTGTTGCTTTGGATCGGAACTGACTCGACGGCACTT
Source organism: Chrysochloris asiatica (assembly GCF_000296735.1). Classification (NCBI taxonomy): domain Eukaryota; kingdom Metazoa; phylum Chordata; class Mammalia; order Afrosoricida; family Chrysochloridae; genus Chrysochloris; species Chrysochloris asiatica. The sequence continues at coordinate 6,513,252 of NW_006408620.1, read as the reverse complement.
AACAACAACAACAACAACAACAACATTATTATAGAGTTCTGGTGTAGCGCTGTAGGATCAGCACTCTACTTCTAACTGAAAGGTCAGTGGTTCAAACCCACTAGCCGCTCCTCAGAAACCCTATACAGGGTCACTACAAGTTAGAAGTAATTCAAAGGCACTTAACAACAACAACATCATTATTAATGTGGATGCTGTTAGGTGTCATCGAGTCGGTTCTTCCCATAGTGACACTACATACAACAGAACGAATCACTGCCTGGTCCTGGGCCAGCCTCAGAATCACTGTTACATTTGAGCGCACTGTTGTAGCCACCATTGCCTTTATGTATCTTCCTGTTTTTCACTGACCCTCTATTTTACTAAGCATGGTGTCCTTTTCCAGGGACTGGTCCCTCCTAATAACATGTCTGAAATATGTGAGACGAAGTCACGTCTTGCCATCTTTGCCTCTAAGAAATGTTCTATTCTGGCTGTACTTCTTCCAAGACAGATTTGTTGGTTTTTCTGGCAGTCTTTATTATTATAGTTGATGAATTCATCCTTGGTAATGAGAACTCTGGGGAACAGAGACACTGCCATGAAACAGACTTCAAATGCCCTCTTTAACCTGCCCAGACGTAGCCCTGTCTTAGGAAAACCCCAACTGCCAAGTCCTGCATTGGCACATCAGGGGAGCAGTTAATCATTGTAAACAGCAGCTCTCTCCCAGCAGACACTAAATGAGACCTTGAAATTGCAGCTCCTCCTGGGCATGGAAATCGGAGTCTCCTCCAGTTGCCAGATTTTCAGGGAGGCATCTGTTTAGTGAGGGAGCGCCTCGGATTCTAGTCCTGATGAGCATCTATGGTTGAGAAGGGAACCAAGCCCTTTAAGTTTCATTCACCTCCACAGCACCATTGGGGGGTGGGGGTGGGAAATCTGGTAGAAAGGGTCCCCCTGAGTTAATTATCACTAATGAAATCCTCAAGGGACATCTCAGCATCACAGTCACTATGATCCAGAAAGCAATCCCAAGGAAACAATCAAGGGACTTCGTTCCTCTCTCCTTTTGTTGTCCATTTTATTCATTGAACAAGTAGCTATTGCCGCCCTGTTGTTGTTGTTGTTGTTAAGTGCTGTTGAGTCGATCCCGACCAATAGCGACCCTGTACAGGGTTTCTGAGTCTGTAAGTCTTTATGGGAGCAGAAAGCCTCCTCTTTCTCCCGTGGAACAGCTGGTAGTTTCGAACTGTTGACCTTAAGGTTCACAGCCCGATTCATAACTACTATGCTACCAGAACTCCTTATTGCAGCCCTACTATGTGCTAAAAATTTTCTTTAAAATGACAGAGAGATAGCCCTCTGCCTGTACCCAGTGTGTCTCTCTCTCCAGCCTTCATTACCCCAGACCTTGTACTGCAGATGGGTAATGTACATCTTAGCTCTGGAGGAAATCTGATAAGACTGTGACGTGCCCACGACAGTACCGCCATGACAGAGAACGAGGTCACATACAAGAGTGCCAGGCATGCCGAAAGCACACTCCATATGTGTCAGGTGTATTCATTCCCCCCGTGTGAGATGGACTGAAACAGTGGCTGCAGCAATGGACTCAAGCATAGCAATGATAGTGAGGATGGCGTAGGACCTGCAGTGTCTCATCCTGAGGTACATGGGGTCACTATGAATCTGAACACACTCCGCAGCACCTGACACCCATCAACAAGGGTCTTAGACCTGGAAGGCCCACTTTGTCCTCCTCACAGCAACCCTGGGAGGTGGAGACTGCTTTGTTCCAAAGGTACATATGAGGAAACGGGGGCTCAGGGAAGTGACGTTTGTTGTTGTTGTTGTTAGGTGCCATCGAGTCGGTACCAACCCATAGTCAACCTTATGCACAGCAGAATGAAACACTGCCCAATTCTGGGTCAACCTCTCTACTGCTGCCATGCTTGAGTCCATCGATGCTGCCACCTGGCCAATCCATCTTGCTGGGGGTCTTCCCGTTTTTCTCTGACCCTCCACCTTACCAAACATGAAGTCCTTCTCTAGTGACTGGTCCCTCCTGACAATATGTCCAAAGTATGAGAGACGAAGTTTGGCCATCCTGGCCTCCAAGGAGCACTCTGGCTGCACTTCTTCCAACATGGATCTATTGGTTCTTTTGGCAGTCCTTGGCACTTTCAATATTCTCCTCCAACACCATAATTCAAATGCATCAATTCTTCTATGGCCTTCATTATTTACTGTCCAGTTTTCGCATACATATGAGGTTATGTGCTTTCCCAAAGTGTAAGTGCTGGGCTGTGGTGGCCATGTGATTTTCACTAACTCAACTGTATTGAGTTGCTCTCTCTTTCTGGAATTTGGATCTTGAACAAAGTGTGGGACTTTATGAATTGGATGATATTTCTCCCACAAAAGATATGTTCAAGTCCTAACTCAGGTGAAAGTGACCTGATTTGGAAATTGGGTCTTTGGAAGATGGAATTATTAAGTTGGCATGAAATCATATTGGAGTAGGGTGGGACCTAATCCAATATGACAGGCATCCTTATGAAAGAGAAAAGATGCAAAGATTCCCACACATACCCAGAGGGAAGACAGTCATGTGATGACAGAGGCAGAGATTTGTAGTGATGCTGCTACAAGCCAAGGAATGCCTGCGGCCACTAGACACTAAAAAAACCAAGGAAGGAGTGGCCCCTAGAGCCTTTGAGAGACCATAACGCTGCCCACACAGCCTGCATTCAGACTTCAGAACTGCGAGACAATATGTTTCTGTTGTTTTAACCCATCTAGTTTGTGCTAATTCATTATAGCAGCCCAAGGGAACTGATATGGAAATATGTCTGATGAGCTCCCTCAAGCGGGGCTCTCCAGCCTTCTAGTAATTTCCATTTTGTCTGGAGTTAGCCAGAACTGGATTTTGTCGCTTGTAACCAAGGATTCTCAGTCAACCAGCCTGCCTCTCACCTGACTTGTGCTCGACCCTTCCCATCGCCCAGATTGTTCCTTGGCCAGAGCAAACTCAGAAACCTGTCCCTATCAGCCCCACCGGAGATGGGGACTGAGAGCCCGGTACTTACGTGCCGTCGACTTTCTCCATTCCGTGGAAGAAGCTGATGCTGTCTGATGTGTTCCTCAGGTTAAAGCACTTCTCGTCAATAAACTGGGCTGAGCTTTTACCCTCGAGGTCCCTCTCCAGAGCGTGCTGAGCATCTCGGTTATCCCTGCAAAGGAGAAGGAGTGTCTCTCAGTTCAGAGTGACCCAGAATTCTTCACTCTGAGTCAGTCGTAGGAATTGGACTCCCAGGAAGGCTTTTCTGCTTACTGTCCTCCTTCCTTCTTGATGGCTCCACCATGTCACCATGTACCTAGGTACACCCCACTCTTCTACCCTCTCCCCAATCCAAGTAGATCTGCTGATGCCCAGAATGTTCTTGTTGTTGGTTGCCTGTCCAGTCAGTTCTGACTCATGACGACCTCGTGTGTGCAGAGTAGAACTGCTCCACGGGGTTTTCAAGGCTGTGACCTTCAGGAAGTAGATCACCAGGCCTCTCTTCTGAGGTACCCCTGCGTAGGTTCAAACTGCCAACCTTTCGGCTAGTAGTTGAGTGCTTGGCCATTTGTGCCACCCAGACGCCTGCCATTTAGAATGTTGTTGATGTTGTTAAAGTCCATCAAGTCAGTTATGGTTCATAGCAGCCCTGTATAGGGTTTTCTAAGAAGCAGTTGTTGAGTTTGAATCACAGACCTTGTGGTCCAGTGCTTATCCTGTAGCACCACACCAGAAATAACAATAATGCTCCCTAAATGAGTTGATGGAACCCTGGTGGCTTTGTGGATTAGACGTTGGACTGCTGACCACAGTGTCAACAGTTCAAATCCACGAGCTGCTCCAAAGAAGAAAGATGAGGCTATCTGCTCGTTGCCTTGGAAGGCCCACGGAGCAGTTCTCCTCTGTTCTACAGAATCGCTATGAGTTGGAGTCCACTTGGAGACGGGGCAATGGAAATGAGTTGAAGGCACAAACTCACACACACCTCATAACCCTCTCTCTCTTCCCTTTCTCCATGTGTTTCTCCTCTCTCTGTCTGTCTATCTCTCTCATCTTTGTCTCTCTCTGACTCATCTCTCTTGGTTTCTTTGTCTCAGGGTCTCTGTCTCCCTCCCCCTCCCCATCTCTCTATCTGTCCTTTTTTTTTTTCAACTTTTAATTGTGACTTGAGTGAAGGTTTATAGAGCAGATCATCAGTTTCACATTCAATGAATCATATGCTTCATTTCATTTCCTTGATTATAATTCCCTCCATATACCATCAGTTAACAGTGTGGTGCTATGGGATAAGCAGTAGACTGCTAACTGAAAGGTCAGCAGTTCAAACCCACCAGCTGTTCCTTGGAAACTCTATACAGGGTGACTATGGGTGGGTGGGGACTGACTAGACAGCACTTAACAACAACAACAACAACACCTTTATTACCTTTAACTCTTGCCCGCCTCCCTGTGTCCTCCCTGCCTTCATCTTTCTTCTGCCAACCTCCCTCTTGTATGTTGCCATCCCTAACACATGTCTCCCCTCTAGCCAGTGAGTTACTCTCCTCCCGTTCCTTCCCTAGTAATCATCAAAGGAGGTTTATTTTAGTATGAAAACCTTTTCTTTTCATGCTAAATGCAACAGTGATCTCATATAGTATTTGACAATAGTTGTTGTTGTTAAGTACAGTGGAGTCACTTCTGACTCACAGCAACCCCATAGATGGTTTTCAAGGAGTGGTTGGTGAGCTTGAACCTTGCAATTCAAAGTGACCTTGCAGTCCAGTACATTAACCCACAGTGCCACGCTAGGACTCCTATTTAACCATCTGGTTGGTTGGCTATGGACTGTGGAGTCAGTTCTGACTCATAGCGACCCTGTATAAGGTTTCTGAGGCTGTAAATCTTTACAGGAGCAGAAAGTCTCGTCTGTCTCCTACAGAACCACTGGTAGTTTCGAACTGCTGACCTTGAGGTTAGCAGCCTGATTCTTAACCACTACACTACCAGAGCTCCTTATTTAACAATAGTGATCTCCTATAATATTTAACAATGGTGGTCTCATATAATAGTTGACAATGGTGGTCTCCTATAATATTTAACAATGGTTGTTGTTGTTGTTAAGTGCCGTCGAGTCGGTTCCGACCCATAGCGACCCTGTACAGGGTTTCCGAGGGTGTAAATCTTTACGGGAGTAGAAAGCCTCATCTTTCTCCCGCGGAGCGGCTGGTAGTTTCGAACCGCTGACCTTAAGGTTCGCAGCCCGATTCGTAGCCACTACGCTACCAGAGCTCCTTGGTAGTCTCCTATAATAGTTGACAATGGTGGTCTCCTATAATATTTATCCTTTTATGATTGACTCAGTTCACTCAACATCCTGTTCTCCAGGTTATCTGTCTCTTTTGTTCCCTCCTTTTTCTGCTGTGGCTAATGGGAGTTGGCAGGGGTTTTAAGCAGGCCAGGAACAAGGAACAGTTGGTCCCAATGGCGGGTCCTTCTTGTCGGGACGGACAAGGGCCAGGTCAGGAACCACCATGGAGCTCTCCGCTGTGGAGGAGTGGGGATAGCCACGGTGGGCAGTCACTGCTTGCTAGGACGAGCCTCTGTGTACTGCTGTCTCGTCAGGAACAATCTTTTCTGCTTGGCTAGAAGCAACCAGCAGATCACAAGGGTACCTGGTGCAGCAAGGACACAGCCCTGCTCAGACACAAAGTGTCTGAAAACCCTAGTCCCCTGCCCAGGACCACCACTGTTAAATATTAAAGGAAACCACCATTGTCAACTATTATAGGAGACTACCATTGTTAAATACTATAGGAGACCACCAAGGCAGCAACCTGAGCAGTCAGCCCAGAATTCTGCCCAGCAAAAGAGGCACTGGTCAGTTCTAGGTAACTTAGGGGTCCTGCAACATGGCCTCTCAGAAGCAGGAGGCTTCACCCTCTGAGGACAGGTATTCCCTGATGGCTCCAGCTCTCCGCCAGCTCTCCCCTGCCCTCCTGCCTTGATCCCTCCCTCTCAGTGTCCTGTCATCTCTATCCCAACCCCAGCACCTCCTCCCTTCCCCCTTCTCCACAGCCCGGCCCAGCCTCTCCTCTTTCTCTGACCCGGTCTCCATCTCACCTCTTGATATCCTTCGTTGTCCAGTATCTGTCTATCTCTCTCAGTGTCTCTGTCTTTCTTGTCTGGTTCCCTGTCCTCTATCTCTGTCCCTGTTTACCTTTGTGTCTCTCTTTTTCTCTCTGTCTTACTCCATCTCAGCATCTCTCATTCTCTTTCTGTCTCTGTGACTGTCCTCGTCAATGGTTCTCCCAGCTCCCCCACCCTTGACTTCATGTACCAGGTCTCAGAGTATCTCCTCTATGGTTCAGCCTTCCTCACACAGCTCCTCAATTTTCAGCCAGGGTTTTTGTCTGCCCTGCCAGCTCAATCTACCCACCAGCCTAAACTCCAATCCTCCCCTGTCCTCCAGCCCAAGCTTTGCCACATCCCTCTCTCCACTGCAAATGGAAAAACCACCCTCTCTTGCCATAAGTAGGTGATCATGAGAAGAAACGCAAAAAAAAATACAGTGAAGTAAATTTTGCCTGCCCAGAGCTCCCCCTTTTGTTACAACTTTCTTGTTTAAATAAAATAATTTAAGTTTTTTATTTTTATTTTTTTTTAAGCAAATTGATTTGATTCACATTGTTGCTGGTGTTAGTGGTTGTCAACTCTGATTTCTGGTGACATCATGTACAATAGAATGAAACAGTGCCTGGTCTCGGGCCAGTTTCATGATGGGGGGCATGTGTGAACCTATTGTTGTACTGAATGTGTCATGCTCTCCAACCTAGAGGCTCATCTTCTAGCACTGTTGTTGTTGTTATGTGCTGTGGAGTCGGTTCCAACTTATAGCGACCCTGTACAGGGTTTCCGAGGCTGTAAATCTTTACAGGAGCAGAAAAAGCCTCATCTTTTTCCCATGGAACAGCTGGTAGTTTCAAACTGCTGACCCTGAGGTTAGCAGCCCAATTCGTAACCACTATGCTACCAGAGCTCCTTCATCTTCTAGCACTAGTATGTTAGAAAATACTCCACTATGCGCCATAGGAGTCCTGGGGTGGCTTCATAGGATAAGCACTGGACTACTAACTGAAAAGTCAGTGGTTCAACCTCACCAGCCACTCCTCAAAAACCTTACACAGGGTCACTATGAGTTGGAACTGATTCCATGGCACTTAACAACAACAATAATTTTCCAAAGGGGGTTGCCAGGACTGTGTTCGTCCGTCTTAGTCTGGAAGCTCTACTGAAACCTGTCTACCATGGATGACCCTGCAGGTACAAAGGGGGCTTCAAAATGTTTGAAAAAAAAAAAAAGGAATGAAAAGATAGTGTAATTTTCCCATGAAGTTTTGGAAGCCACATTGTTTTCACGTCATATTTGAGATACTGGTTGGCCCAGCTTCCAACATTACAGCAACATGCAAGTTACCAGTAGGACACATGACAGATGAGTGGCAGAGGCAAACAGGAAATGAACTATAACCCAGGTGGTGTATGGGATTGGAAGCATTAGGACTGAGACCCAGTCCTGCTTTTGTCTGTTCAACAGGTCCGTTGGCCATGGCATCAGTATATACTTCTCCTTCAAGAACCTTCCCCTCTGATGTCCTCTTGGGTCTTTCCACAGTGACCTTCCCTGGACCACACCCTTTATCTGCCAATGGCTTCTCAGAAACATCTTTCCCCTTCTCAAGTCTGCCCCGGACACTCTTTTATCCTGGATGAGTCCCTCATGCCCCTCAGAGGAGACTCCTGCGCTGAGGACAAGGACTGCTGTTTCTGGGCACACCGTGTCAGAGGACCCGATAAACAAAGGAAGCACAGGCTGACTAATGAACCACTGCACATGTTTTATGCTACCTCAAAGATTCTGCTCCCGGGTCTAGCTGGCACGCGTCTCTCTCCCCACCCCACAGCACCGTCCTACAGAATCAAAGCCTCATTTCCAATGTACCATCTCTGCCAGGGACAGAGGACCTCGTCATCTAGGTTAAGCAGAGGCTGACTTGTGCTTGCTAACTAATCTGTGGTGAGCAGTTACGTGTGTTGAAACCAGTGGGAAATTGTTCGCTATAGATTAGTCAGTCTGTACTTGCCTTGCTTATTGGGTGATCCACCCCTGGAGGCACAGCAAGGCACACAAAAGCACTATGCTTCCCATTTGCCAGCTTGGCGCATTGCCCCCTGCCCCCCCCCCCAGACCACCCGTGTCTCTGGGTGTCTGCCTGTGTCTGTGTCTCCGTGGCCGAGAATAAACAAAGAGGAGAAACCCGCAGAGCAGCGTGCCTTGAAAGAGTTAAAGGTGAGTGCCCAGCGCAAGAGCCAGGTGGGAGGCTGCCTCAGGAGAAGTGGGGTACCAAGGGCTTAGTTACGGATGCAAGCCCTGTAAACTTCAAGTCTCCCTTTAATTATGAGAAGAGCCTTCTGGCTTGTCATGATACCAGTTGCATAATCGTTCAAGAACAAAAGCTGATGTCTTTTGAAGACTCCGGGCTCAAAGCGTCCACCCGCTCCCCTCTGGAGATGCCCTGGCCCCTTGCCTTACTGCCTAATGCCACCCACCTTCTGCATTTCCCAAGATTCATAAAAGGCATGGGCTAAGAGCTCAGTGAGGTCCATTTCCTTTTGTAGGGCTCTCCTTGCAACAAGAACAGCCAGTGAAGAGCTGGCTCATGAAACTCCATTGTGAAGGTCTCAGCAACATCAAGTTGGTAGCTTGAACTCAGTCGTGGTGAGAAGATTTACACCACAGTCATTGGCATCCCCTGTCTCTCAGTTTCTTGTTCCATCGTGGCCTATGTGTTGCTATAATGCTGGAAGCTATGTCACCGGTATTTCCAATACCATACATGGTGGACAGGTTATAGTAGAGTTCCTCAAGTAAGACAGACTACAGAGAAAGATCTAGCAATCTACTTCTGAAAATCAGTCAGTGAAAACCCTGTGGAGCAAGCCAGAATATTTCGGATAGAGTGTTAAAAGATGAGTGCCTTAGATGGGAAGACACTCTGAATATTCAGGGCTGCAACAATGGACTCAACTCAAGCCTCTCTGCCATCCTGAAGACGGCGCGGAACAGGACGGTGTTTGCGTCTGTGATGCCTGACATCACCAGGAGCTGGAGACAACTCAACCACAACTAATAATAGTGGGCAAAGTCTGCACATCTGAGCTTTTGCCCCATCCCCCCGGGAGAACATTTACCAGCACGTATCACTGACGGTTATGAATCGGGCTGCGAACCACAAGGTCAGCAGTTCAAAACTACCAGCTGTTCTGTGGGAGAAAGATAAGGCTTTCTGCTCCTGTAAAGATTTCGGCCTCAGAAACCCTGTACAGGGTCGCTATGAGTCGGAACCGACTCCATGGCACATAACTACTACCACCATCACTGACCGAAAGAATCACCGAAATGACCGAAAGGGGCTTGTCTGGTTTCCCCCCAAATCTGGGAATCCGTAACAAACACCAAGGGATGTGGAGGGAAAGGAGCTCTTACCGCATCTGGATGTCAATTCTCTGAGCTAGTTTTCTCAGCTGTTCTTGGCAACATTTTAACAAATCCACCTCCTGAAAGGATGAATGTTGGAAAGAGCTGAGCATCTTAGAAACTTATAGCAACCTGTCTCCCAGGTCAGGACCACCAGCCCTCAACCCAAGTGATCCTGTGGCCCAGCAACTAAGACCTATTATGGGAGCTGTAGGCACATTCTTTGACCTGCTTTTAAAAGAATTGTAATTAATTTTTAAATAATACTTTATTATGTTTTTGGTGAAGGTTTTCACAAAGGTGTAGGTTCTGATTCAACAATTGCTACACAAATCGTTCAGTGATACTGATTACATTCTTCACAACATGTGACCATTCTCATTTTCATTCCGGTTGTTCTGTTTCCAACAATCTAGCTTCCCTACCTCTTTACATCCTCATCTTGGGTTTCATAACCATGACTGTTTAAAGGAGCACAATACTTACAGATCATATTCATTCATTTTCGAGCCAATCTGTTGTTTAACCACAAGGTGTTTTCAGGGATTATGTTTGGGCTCAAGGTTTGGAGAGGATCTCTAGTCTCAACAGTCTAGTAGGTCTCGTTTTTGTTTTGAGGAATGTGAAGCTTTGTTGCACATTTTCCTCCCATTCTATCAGGATTCATCTCTTGTGATCCTGAATAGAGCGCACAGTTGTGGCAGTCAGGTGGTCTCAGGGGAGAGGAGGCCATGGTTCATGTAGACTGTCCGGTAGACTGGTTTCATCTTTGAGTGTTTGGTTTCCTTCTTTCTCTTTGGCTCCATATGAGTAGAGACCAAGAGTTAAACCTTAGATAGCCCACTTGCCCTTCTTTTATTTTCATCTACTTCCAGACTAAAAAACAATTAAGCACCCCCTATGTGCCAAACACTCGCTTACAGATGATTTTATTATTAAATCAAATAATACGTATGAATTGGCTCAGTGCATGGCACATAGTAGGTGCTCAATGAACACTAATTTATATGGCTATTACTTATGGATATAATTATTAGTATGCCCATTTTTCAGGTGAAAAGGCTGAGGATCAAATGCCTCTATTTATCCCATTCCCTCAACGGCAGTATAGGTTCCCACCCATGTTTTCTGAGCTCTGGCTTTCATGGGGGACACATGGGCCTTCAGTTCCCAGTAGGCAGCTAAGAAACATCTCTGATCAGTTGCCTCCGCCTTTCCTCAGGGCACTGGACAGACCAACAAGACACCTTACCTGAAGGAGGTTCTTCTCCACGTTGTCATGGACCAAATCAATCCCGATCCTTTTCTCGCGATGGTACAGACACTCCAGGGCTGCCTGTAGGGAACAGAAAGACAGTGTGTTCTCTGCACAGCTGTTTGTAGACCTGGAGCAGAGGGGACTTGTAGCTGTCTTTGCACCATCTGCTCTTTCCCCCGGGAAACCCAGGGGCTTCCTTTGGCCTCCTCAAAGTGCTCTGGATGGGCTTCTGCTCCCCTTTCTCCCTTGAGGTGAGGAAGAAGGTATGGGAGATCATACCCAGTGCACTAGGGGATGCTGGGCCCACATAAATAAAGTAGTATAAAGGAGGGTGTTGGGAGCCAACTGTGTTCACATGATCAAGCAGTGATTGGGGGTGAGCAACAACACCTATACGCTGCCCACCAGTCTTCCCAAATTCTTATAATCAATAGAGTAAAAATCCACTATAATTTCAGGTAACATAGGCTTGGCTACTATTCTCCATCTAGTCTCTCTCCCCCATCCTCAATTAGGAGTGAAAAAAATTCTTACCTTCTAAGGAGGACATGGAGTCCTGGTGTGGTTTTGTGGGTTAAATAAAGCACTGGACTGCAAGGTCAGTTTGAACCACAAAGTCAGTGGTTCAAGCTCACCAGCCGCTCTTCGGAAACCCTATACAGAGTTGCTGTGAGTCGGTACCGACTCACAGCACTTAACAACAACAACACAGGAGGACATGGGCAATACAGGGAGGGTTGAAGCTGGTTAGGGAATGAAAGACAACACATCCCATTTCAGGATTATAAGAGGTGGAGGATAGGGCTCTACCAACCCAACCCACTCCAGCTAACAAAATGGGTAACAATTAAATGGCTCAAAGTGCCCACCAGATTTGTAACCCAGAATTGTCCCTACTGATATAGAAACTGGAGCAGGCAACTGCCACCAGGTGGCAGCAAACACCTTTTTTATTGAATGGGCAGAGGACTTCTGAAACTCCCTGTTGATACTGAGATTTATCTAAAGATACAAAAATGGCCAAAAAGCTTATGGAAAAATGCCAGCAATCATTAGTAGTGGTTGTTGTTAAGTGCTGCAAATCAGTCTGACTCATAGTGACCCTGTATAGGGTTTCTGAAAAGCAGTTAGCAGTCTAGTGATTATCCTACAGTGCCACACCAGGACTCCTTGCTGTTATTGTTAAGTGCCGTCGAGTCGTTCCAACCCATAGCGACCCTGTATAGGGTTTTCAAGGAGCAGCTGGTGAGCTTGAACCACTTACCTTGTAGTTCAAACGGCTTTTGCAGTCTGGCACATTAACTCACAGCATTGTTGTTGTTAAGTGCCATCAAGTCGGTTCTGATCCATAGTGACGCTGTATAGGGTTTCCGAGGAGCGGCTGGGGGGATTAAACCACCGACCTTGTGATCTAGTGCTTATCCTGTAGCGCCCTACCAGGACTCCTTACGACTCCAAGGTTGTCGAGTCTGTTCTGACTCATAGGGACCCTATATAGGGTTTTCAGGAGCAACTGGTGAATTCAAACCACCAATCTTGTGGTTCAACTATACTTGAGGTCCAGTGTTTTATCCTACAGTGCATATCAGGATTCCAAGGACTCCATTGGTGGTGGTGGTGGTGGTGGATTTGTGCCATGGAATCGGTTGCGACTCATAGTGACCCTGCATAGGGTTTCTGAGTCTATACATCTTTATGGGAGCAGAAAGCCTCATCTTTCTCTCACGGAATGGCTGATAGTTTTAAACTGCTGACCTTGAGCAGGCCGACCATAAGCCATACACTATCAGAGCTCATGAAGGACTCATTGTTATTATTATGAAGTGCCATCGAGTCGGTTCTGACCCATAGCGACCCTGTACAGGGTTTCCGAGGAGCAGCTAGTGAGCTTGAACCGCTGACCTTGCAGTTCAAACGGCTTTGCAGTCTGGCGCATTAACCTACAGCACCACATCAGGATTCATTGTTGTTGTTAAGTACTGTGGAGTCGGTTCCTACACATAGCGACCCTATACAAGGTTTCCGAGGCTGTAAATCTTTACGGGATTAGAACGCCTCATCTTTCTCCAACAGAACAGCTGGTAGTTTCGAACTGCTGACCTTGTGGTTGGCAGCCCGACTCACAACCACTACACTACCAGAGCTCCTTAAGGACTCGTTGTTGGTGTTAGGTGCCATTGAGTCGGTAGCGACCTTATTCACAGCAGAACGAAACACTGCCCAATCCTGGGCCAACCTCACTACTGTTGCCACGCTTGAGTCCATCAATGCTGCCACTTGGCCAGCCCATCTCATTGGGGGTCTTCCTCTTTTTCTCTGACCCTCCAACTTACCAAACATGATATCCTTCACCAGCGACTGGTCCCTCCTGACAATCTGTCCGAAGTATGAGAGAAGGAAGTGCAAATTAAAACCACAATGAGCTACCACTTCACACCACTAGACATCAGGTCTGATAAAGTGGAGGGTCAGCAAAAAAGAGCAGACCCCTCGACATGGACATGATGGATTTACACAGTGGCAGCAACAATGGGTTCCAATATAACAACTGTGAAGATGGCGCCAAATTGGGCAGCATTTTATTCTGTTGTGTATAGAGTTGTGTATTCTGTTGTGTATAGAGTTGTGTATTCTGTTGTGTATAGAGTTGTGTATTCTGTTGTGTATAGAGCTGTGTATTCTGTTGTGTATAAAGTTTTTATGGTTGAAACCAACTGGTGTCACCTAACAACAGCAAGATGATTGTAATAAAAAATGAAAAATAATATTTTATTGTATTTATTGGAGAAATGTCTAAAGTCCTTTATTCATTTTGAAATTGGAAAAGGGCTATGTAAGGAAGGACCTTCACTGTCCAATCTGGTAAAGCCATTAAAAATCATTGATGAGAATGTGGTAGAATTGGAATCTTCATACCTGCTGGTGAAAATGTAAAATGTTTAGGTGATTATGAAGCAGTTTGATGGTGTCTCAGAAAGGTAATCATAGAATTATGACCCAGCATGATTTAGGTATATAACAAAAGGAACTGAAAAACAGACATAGATATACGCACACTAGTGTGGTGCTGGGGATTAATGCATTGGACTGCAAAGTCATTTAAACCACAAGGTCAGTGGTTCATTCACTCCTCGGAAACTCTATACAGGGTCACTATGGATCGGAACAGACTTGACGGCACTTCACACCACCACGAACAAATGTTCATTGCAACATGACTCACAGTGGTTAAAACATGCCAAATGTCCATAAACAGAATGAATGAATCAACATAAAAGGAATGAAATTCTGTTACTTGCTAAAATGTGAATGAGACTCAAAAACATATTTATTAAAAGAAATCAGACACAAAAGGCCACATGTTATCTGAAATATCCAGAAAGGGTAAACCCAAAGAGAGAAAGTAGATTGGTGGGAGCCAGGGGTTGAGCTGAATGGGCTTTAGGGAGGGACAGCTGGATGGGTTCGGGGTTCCCTTTGGGGAGATGAAGATGTTTTGGAATTTGATAGACGTGGTTATTGCAAAACATTGTAAATGTATTGTTGTTGTTGTTAGGTGCCGTCGAGTCGAATCTGAGCCATAGCGACTCTGTATAGGGTTTCCAAGGAGCAGCTGGTGAGATTGAACCACCAACTTTGCAGTTCAAATGACTTTGCAGTCTGACTCATTAGCCCACAGCGCCACACCAGGATAAATGCTTCAGGTTGTTTACTTTGAACTGATTTGTTTTATGATATGTGTATTTCAGTTCAAAAAAACAAAAAAACAAAAACCCTCAACTTCCAGAGATGTCTCAGTTATGGCCACAGACACCCAAAGGAGAAGTTGGACTGACACCAAGTAGACAGTCAACATTGACCAAGCATTCCGCCATGACTACCTCACACATGGTAAGGCTGGACCCGGACAGTCAGGCCAGAAGGAATGTCAAGTGGCTCAAGCTGAGGGTCCACCCCACTTCCTTTCCTTTCTCACCTTTCCTCACTCCTCAAGAGGAAATCTTTCCTCTTTTTTTGCCAAGTATGAGGGGGCTTCAGAAAGCCCCCTCGTATTAATTAAGTACTGCTTTATTCTGTGACATGCCAATTTCAATAGGGGGTACAAAAGAACAGAAAACACAATTCCCACATATTTAATAAAACCAGAGGGTCATTCCAGACCACAGAAGGGTTATTTATTTTCTTTTTTTCCTGACACTTAACACATAATAAAGGAGCTCTGGTAGCATAGTGGTTATGAATCAGGTTGTGGACCTCAAGGTCAGCAATTCAAAACAACCAGCTGTTCCCTGGGAGAAAAATGAGGCTTTCTGCTCCTGTAAAGATTTACAGCCTCAGAAACCCTCTACAGGGTTGCTATGAGTTGGAACCGACTGCATAGCACATAACCACCACCACATAATAATAAAACAATGACAAAACGTATTAAGCACTTATTCTATATTTACTGAGAACTTACTATGTTGCCAGAAGTTCTGTTGTGGGATTGTAGGATAAGCAGAGCACTGGAAACCTGCCCTTTTAAGACAGGAAAAGCACAGAGACTTTGTCAGCATAAGAATGCTCTGAAAGTCTTCCACAAGATGCTGGTCATGTTGACATTACACACCAGGCATCAACAAACTTTTCTTCAAAGGGCCAGCTTGCTTTGTGGACCATATTTTCTCTGTCACAACTACTCAGTTCTGCCATTGTAGACTGAAAGCACCCATACACAATCAAGGAAGAAATGGGCATGGATGTGTGTCAATAAAACTTTATTTGCAAAGGAGGTTGCGGGCCAAATCTGGCTTAGGGATGTAGTTTGCCAGCCCCTAGTGTAGTGGTTAGGAGTCCTGGTGTGGTGCTGTGGGTTAATGCGCCAGACTGCAAAGCCGTTTGAACTGCAAGGTCGACAGTTCAAGTTCACCAGCTGCTCCTCAGAAACCCTACACAGGGTTGCTGTAGGTCGGAACTGACTCGACGGCAGTTCACAACAACAACAACAAGTGTAGTGGTTACGAATTTGGCTGCTAATCTCACGGTCAGCAGTTTGAAATTACCAGCTGTTCTGCAGGCGAAAGATGAGGCTTTCTGCTCCCGTAAAGATTTACAACCTGTACACAGGGTCCCTATGAGTCAGAACCGACTCCATGGCACATAACAACAACAACAACTTTACACTAACAAATCTGGAAGACCTAAATCAGCTGTAAAAAGTGGGAACGCAGACCCCTCTAGGATGAAGCAAGGGGCATAGAGAAAGGCAGTAGAAAAGATGGAGAAGCAAAGGGAGAGGAGAAAGAGGGGAGCCAGAAGGTGGGGGACTCTGCTACTGACAAAAATTTTTATGTTCACATCTGAGCTCTGTGCATATGCAACTAATAGATAGCCTGCCTTCTCTCTGGGAAGAGACTCTACTCTCCCATGGACTCACACCTGGCTTCCCAGGCTCTTAACCTCAGTGGTTGTTAATTACATCGAGTCAGTTCTGACTTACAGTGACCCTGTATAGGGTTTCCAAAACTGTATCTTTGCCGGAGCAGAAAGCCTCATCTTTGTGGTTTGCAGTCCAGTGCTTAACCTACAGAGTCACCATGTTCCCCTGGCTTAATGTTGTTCAGTGTCATCAAGTTAGTTCCAACTCATAGTAACCCTATATAGGGTTTTTGAGAGCAACTGATGGGTTTGAACTGCCAGCCTTGTAGTTAGCAGTCCAGTGCTTACTCTACAGCGCCACAACACCCTGTACCTGACTGGCAGCAGTCCCTGGGTGGCACAAATGCTTATCCCCTCGACTAATAGCTAAAAGGTAGGTGGTTAAAACTTATCTAAGTGCCTTGGAAAAAAGACTTGTCCTTCAGCTTTCAACAGTTCACAGTTTTGAAACACCTACGGAACACAATTCTACTCTAACACACTTGGAGTCAGAATTGCCTCAAAGGTAACTGGTTTTTTAATGGTAACTGACTGGTTCCTCACCACAGAACCAATAAACGTCACACTAAGCAGAGAAAAGATTGACGTGGTCAAGTATTTTATTTGGCTTGGATTCACAATCAATATTCATGGAAGCAGCAATCAAGAAATCAAATTACATGCTACATTGGGCAAATCTGCAGCAAAAGACCTCTTTAAAGTGTTCAAGAGCAAAGATGTCACTTTGAGGACTAAGGTACGCCGACCCAAGCGTAATATCAATCACCAATGCATCAGACTGCAAAGTTGTTTGAACTGCAAGGTCTGTAGTTCAAGCTCACCAGCTGCTCCTTGGAAACCCTATACAGGGTCGCTACGGGTCAGAATCAACTCAATGGCACTTTACAACAACAAAAAATATATACTTATGGAGTCTTGGTGTGGCGCTGTAAGATAAACATTGGACTTCAAACAACAATGTTGGTGGTTCAAACCCACAAGCTGCTCCTTGGAACCCTTATACAGGGGTCATTATGAATTAGAACCAACTCAACAGTACTTAACAACAACATATGTTTATGAAAACTAGCCAATGAATAAGGAAGACTGGAGAAGATCTTTGAATTCTGATGATGGCAAATAATATTGAAATCACCATGGACAGCCAAAAGAAAAAACAATGTTCCTTGGAGGCAAAGATGGCAAGATTTCATCTCATGTACTTTGGACACGTTATCAGGAGGGCCCAGTCCCTGGTGAAGGACATCATGCTTGATAAAGTAGAGGGTCAGATAAAAAGAGGAAGAACTCAATGAGATGAATTGGCACCGTGGCTTCAAGAATTGTGGTGAAGACATAGAACTGTGTTTTGTTCGGTTGTGCATAGGGTCACTATGAGTTGTAACTAACTTGACAGCACCTAACATAAGGAAGACCATAGAAGAATTGATGCTTTTGAGTTATGGTGTTGGAGGAGAATATTGAAAGTGCCATGGGCTGCCAAAAGAACCAATAGATCCATTTTGGAAGAAGTGCAGCCAGAGTGCTCCTTAGAGGCTAAGGTGGCCAAATTCTGTCTCTCATACTTGGGACATATTGTCAGGAGGGACCAGTTGCTGGAGAAGGATATCATGTTTGGTAAGGTGGAGGGTCAGAGAAAAAGAGGAAGACCCCCAACGAGATGGATTGGCCAAGTGGCAGCATCGATGGACTCAAGAGTGGCAGCAGTAGTGAGGTTGGCCCAGAGTCGGGCAGTGTTTCGTTCTGCTGTGCATAAGGTCGCTATGGTACCTAACAACAACAACAACAACATCAACAACCCATGGCTGGTTGGTTCCTTGGTGGTCTGGTCCTCTCTCAGTTGATGGTTTTGTGCGTGTGTGTTGGGGGTGGGGGGCGGTTTTACCTAAAAAATGGAGGCATCTTTTGGATGAAAGAAGGTGTTATTTCCAGACTCACAATAGCTTAGGGGTTAGGAGCCTGGGTTCTGGAGCCAGACCACCTGAGTTTCATTCCACAGTTAGCCACTTCCACCTGTGTACTTCGCCTCTCTCTGTGTTCTCCTCTGCTGGGAAGCACGAGCAACACATCTTTCAGGTACATTCTGTGCATTAGACCAGCTGCCCAGTTGGCAAGCACTTGGGACAGCGTCAATAATTATTACCCATCAGTCACTCCTTGGAAACCCTATACAGGGGTGCTATGGGTCGGAACCAACACAATGGCACTTAACAACAACATGAGTGTTTGTAAAAGCCTGTTTGGGAGATCTCCAAACCGGAGAGCTTTGGAATGTGACCGGGACCCAGCAGGCCTTGCAGCAGCCATAGGGGACATGAAACAGCACTGTGGAAAGCAAGGGAAGTTGACTCTGGGGGAGAATCTGCAGTAGACTGAGGGGGATTGTGATTGGGCCTCGTGCTGTGATGTCACAAACGGTGGCCACAGCATCAAGGAGAATGAACGCAGGAGCATTGATATCTTGGCACTGGGAATGCAAATGAGTCTGGGAACTCAGAAGGACAGTAGGCTCGTTTATCATCCCTGAGAACTCACTGAGCCCCTCATATGGGCCAAGCTCGATAAAGGAATTAGGGATACCAACATGGACCAGACAGATGGGATCCCCACCTTCTAACAGATGAAAGAGACAGCGCACGATTGAACACATAAAGAGACTGGTTAATTTCAGACGATGCTGACAGTAACCAGGATTGTGCCAAGGGGAGTAACTGGCAAGGTGGGCAAAGAAAGCTTACTCAGAAGAAACAACTATGTAGAGAGGAGTGGGAATGGTGCACCTGGAAGAGAGACCATCAGGTGCAAAGGCCCTGAAGTGGGTCAAGGAGCGGACAGGAGGCCGCTGGACAGGAACGGGCCAGGCTGTACCCTGCATGTTAACTCCAGTGTGGTGGGAGCCCATTGAAGAAACCTTTAGCAGGGAAGGGGAGTGTCAATGGTTAATGTGCTTAACTGCTAACTGCAAGGTGGAACATTCAAGTCCACCCCAAGGCACCTCAGAAGAGCAGAGTGGTGATCTATTTCTAAAAGAATATTCATTGAAAACGCTAGAGAACACAGCTCTACTCTGACACACATGAGGTGGCTAAGAGTAGGAGTCAACTTGATGGCTGTTGGAACTTATTTCTTTTTCAAAGGGGAGTGCTGAGATTCCATTTTAGATTTAATACCCTCCCCTCTGGTTGCTGTATGGAACGTGGGTTGGAGGGGAGCAGAGGTGGGTGGCTGAGTGGGAGGTAGTTACTATTGTCCAGTGCCGGGCTACCTGGCTTGAATAGACCTGGCAGTGTAGAGAAATGGTAGAAGACGTCTCTTGTCCCCAGTGCCACTGGCAGGGAGGTCATCAGAATTCTGTGAAATGGGTTAAACGTGGAAACACATGAGGACCCTCCTTAAAAATCTGATCTTTCCCTGCTAAAAAGGGACAAACACAGTTGGCATGTTTGCCCTTTGCCCTAACCCCATCTCCTGTCGCAAATGCTCTTTGCAAGCAAGAGGAAAAGAACCACATGCTCCGGATGACAGGAAGTTCATGGGTGGTGCAAAGGTTGGAGGTTGGAGTTCACTCATAGGGGCCTTGGAAGAAAGACCTGGCGATCAACTTTTTTTTTTTTTTTTTTTAAATCAGTCATTGTAAAGTCCCCTAGTGCACAGTTCTATTCTGACACACATGGGTTCCGAATCTAATTGTTGGCAACTGATTTTAAAGGATGGCAGCACAGACTGATGGGAGCCTGAGTCCCTTCTAATGTCAAGTTGAAGCTGCACTGGCCCTGTTCTTGGAAACTCTCATTCTAAGAGAACAGTAAATTCCTGTTTGGTTACGCCACCGTAGTTGAAGTTCTCTTACATGCAGCTGAAAGCATTCCTAAGTGATCCAGGATATGATGGAGACTAGAGGACAGCAGCGAACATCTGCATTCATCTGCTGTATTCATTTATTCAGCAAACAATTAAGTGCCAGGAACTGTGCTAGCTTGAAAATACATTTAAAAAAAAATATTGATCCAAGCAACAATTGGATCAATTATTGTTGTAGTGGTTGTTAAGTGCCGTCAAGACTGTTCTGACCCATAGTGACCCTGTATAGGGTTTTCGAAGAGCAGCTGGTGAGCTTGAACTGCAGACCTTGCAGTTCAAACAGCTCTGCAGTCTGGTGCATTAACCCACACAAGTTTTTAAGGACCAGCATCACAAAGGTATGTCAATCTTGAATAGAGTCATGACAAAGCGGACAAAAATCCCTGGCCTCCCCTGTGGAGTCTATATTTTAGAGGGGAGAAAAAGACAATACAGACATGACTAAGGAAACTGTCAAGTATTTTGGGAGGTGTCAGGTACTATCAGGAAAAAATAAAGCTGTGTTTTTCACATGTCCTTTAAGGTAGTCCGGGTGTGGTGCTGCAGGGTAATGTACTTGATCGCAAGGTTGGTTTGAATCGCAATGTCAGGTTAGTGGCTTACACCCACCACTCACTCCTCAGAAACACTATTCAGGGTTGCTATGAGTCACTAGCAACACCATATGCACTAACAACAACAGCAACTTGAAGGACCATAACTCACACTCACATACAAGCCTATATCTGCATGCATGCACACACACTGTGGGGTTCAGTGAGCCTCCTGCAATGTGGCTATAACCCAAGTAGGCAAGGAAGTTGAATTCTGTTTGAGGAACATTGTCTTGACAGGGAGCATTCTGAATTGAATAAGATTAGATTTTTCTCTTAAAACGGATCATATCAATTCTCAAGATGGTCCATCTTCAGGAATAAAGGGCCCATGAGATGGCTAGACCAGACATAGGTTGTTGAATTACACCCAGGGATATGTAAACAGATTGAATTGGGGTTTGGAGAAAGAAATGTGTTCTAGGACTAGAAATCTTAAAATAAGAATACACCCATCAAGGAAATAGGGGCACTTCAAGGCGAAAGGGGAATTAACTTTAAATAAGAGTGCTCCCAGTAAAAAAAAGGATTTGTAGGCAACGTTCAGGGCATACTGTAAACCCCATAGTACACAGTAACAGGGCCTTTTCAAGACAGGGGAATAAAACGGCCATGCCTCTTGTCTGCCGCAGTCTACTGGTTTGGGCGCCTGATTTTACAAAATCGAATAAAGAAAACCTCATTCTTGCTAAAAACAACAACAACAAAAATGATCATATGAATGGCCTAAACTAGAAAACTCTTAGAAGAAAACAGAGGGATTAAGCTTTGAGACCTACTTTTTGACAATGGATTCTTAGACATGACACCAAAAGAATTGCAATAAAAGACAAAATCGATAAATTGGACTTCGAAAAAAACTTTAAAATTATTCATCAGAGAACTTTATCAAGAAAGTAAAGACACAACCTAAAGAGTATGAGAAAATATATGGGAGCTACATATCAAATAAAGGTTTGCTATCCAGAATTTGGAGTCCTGGTGTGGCGCTATGAGTTAATGCACCAGACTGCAAAGCCGTTTGAACTTCAAGGTCAGCGGTTCAAGCTCACCAGTCGCTCTTCAAAGGCACTTCACAACAACAACAATCCAGAATTTATAAAGAACTCCTACAACCCAACAGCAAAAAGACAACTCAATTTAAAAAATGGGCAAAGGATTGGAAAAGAAAGCATACAGATGGCCAATTAGCACATGAGAAGCTGCGCAAACTCATTGGTCACTCCTGTGTAGTGTCGTCAAGTTGATTCTGACCCACAGCCACCATGTATACTTTCTGAGGAGTGGCTGGTGGGTTTGAACCACCAACCTTGAGGTTAGAAGTCCAGTGCATAGTCTGCAGCACCACACCAGAACTCTGTTGTTGTTGTTAAGTGTTGTCAACTCAGTTCCAACTTATAGCAACTCTATATACGATTTCCAAGGGCTCCATTGGTGTCTTTTGTTGTTGTTAAGTCCCATTGAGTTAGTTTTGACTCATAGCAAACTTCATAGGGTTTCCAAGGAGTAGTTGGTGGGTTTGAACCACCTATGTCATAGTTAGCAGTCCAGTGCTTATCTTACAGCGCCACATCAGGACTCCCCATTAGTCATGGGTGGTGGTGTGCAGTGTAGTCGGTTCCGACTCATAGCGACCCTATATAAGGTTTCTGAGGCTGTAAATCTTGACAGGAGGAGAAAGCCTCATCTTTTTTCCATGGAATGGCAGGCAGTTTCAAACTGCTTACTAAGTGAAATTAACAGCCTGACTCGTAACCACTACGCAACCATAGCTCCTTCATTAATCACTAGGAAAATGCAAATCCAAACCACAATGAGATGCCACTTCATACCCACAGCTGCTGAGTCCGTTCCAACCCATAGTGACCCTGTATAAGATTACCGGAGTGACTAATGGGTTTGAACTGCCAACCTTGCAGTTAGCAGTCCAATACATAGCCTACAGTGCCACACCAGGACTCCAACTAGGATGGCTGTAATGAAAGAAATGGAAACAGTACATTGGAAACCGGGCAGAAGAGGCTGGACCTCTATTAGCTTAGGATGTGAAGAAAGTAGGACTCCTACATTAATGGTGGGAACAGAAGATGGTGTAGCCACTACGGAAAGCAGTCTGGCCATTCCTCAAAACAATTAAACATAGAAATATTATGGTGCTGGTGGTGTGCCGTGGAGTCGGTTTCGACTCATAGTGGCCCCTGCATATGGTTTCTGAGGCTGTAATCTTCATGGGAGCAGAAAGCCTCATCTTTCTCCCATGGAACTGCTGGTAGTTTAGAACTGCTGACCTTGAGGTTCGCAGCCCTACACATAACCACTACACTATGAGAGCTACTTAGAAATACCATTGTTGTTGTTGTTAAGTGCCGTCAAGTCGGTTCCGACCCATAGCGACCCTGTACAGGGTTTCCGAGGGTATAAATCCTTCCTTACGGGAGTAGAAAGCCTCATCTTTCTCCCATGGAGCGGCTGGTAGTTTCGAACCGCTGACCTTAAGGTTCGCAGCCCGATTCGTAACCACTATGCTACCAGAGCTAACAATTCCACTCCTAAGCATAAGTCTAAGAGAAGTGAAAGCAAAGACTCAGATAAGCGTACATCAATGTTTACTGCAGCACACCAGCCAAAAGGCAGAAGCAGCACAAATCGCCATCAGCAGATGAATGGATAACCACAATGTGGTCTATACATTCAATGGAATAGTAAAAGGAGCTTCTAAGACATGCTGCAAGGAGCTCTGGTAGCGTAGTGGTTACGAATCGGGCTGCGAACC
>NW_006408620.1:6481141-6489424 GCF_000296735.1 Chrysochloris asiatica | reverse complement strand
CACAGTAGGAGCAGCAGTGGACTCAAGTGGGGTTGGCACAGGACAGGGAGTGTTTCCTTCTAGTGTGTATGAGGTCCCTATGAGTCAGTACCAACATGACAGCACCTCACAACAACAGGGACTGGGGGGAGGGAGAATGGGGTGTTGTTGTCTAAGGGGAACTAAGTTTCTGTTTTGTTGCATTGTTGTTGATAAGTGCCTTCCAGTTGGTTCCGACCCATAGCAACCCTGTATAGGGTTTCCAAGGAGCAGCTGGTGAGCTTGAACTACTGACCTTGTGGTTCAGACCTACTTTGCAGTCCAGTGCATTAACCCACAGCACCACACCAGGACTCTGGTTTCTTGTTAGGATGATGTAAACAATTTGGAGATGGGTAAATGGTGTTAGTTGTACAGCATGGTGAATGTAATCAACGTTGTTGAATTTTACACTTAAACATGGTTGAAATGGCAAACGTTTTGTTCTTATCTTTTACCACAATAAATCTTTTTTAAAAACCACTGTTCACACCACACATGACAATGAGCTCAGACTGTCCTGCACAGTGCCCGGGGCCTTGACCTTGAGTCAGGGTAAGTGCAGTGCGTATAGTTGGCCCCAGTCCTATCTCACCACACACTCACCTGAAAAGGACAGTTCACCTCGTCCGCAGCACATTCCAGCCGTCTCTTGACCGTCTCCAAACTATGATTCTCAGTCAGAAGTCTCTCTAGCTCATAACCCAGCTCGGACTTCCAGAAGCTGATGTCCGACAACCTCTGGCCCAGGTTCCGGCAGGTGCCCTCCTGCATCTGACGTGTCAGCTGGTCCTTGTCCTGCATGAGGCGCATGGAGTCGCCCATCAGCCGCCCGGCCCACAACCGGGAGGCCTCGGCTCCACGCAGCTGCAGCTGGTTGGATCGGTCCCAATCCTGGGGGCTGTAGCGACTGAAGAGTGCTGAACGCAGGACTGGCAGGATGGTGGGCGGCCGCAGGGTGCTGCGGTTCATGGTAGCCTCATCTGGGCAGGTCTGCACATTGGCAACCTTGCAAAAGAGGCTGGGCCTCCATGAGTTGAGGTAGCGGTACCCAGGCAGGTAGAAGGGCTGGTAACTCTCCTGAATCACCGGAGTCTGCACAGCCGGCGGCAGGGTACTCAAGTCGCAGGACTTCCTGGTACTGCAGTAACTGGCCGTCTGTGGGATTCCAAGGAACTCCATCCTCTTCCATCAGCCCCTCTCAGACCAAACTCTGCCCACCGGGACATAGGCATCACCAGTTTAGGGGAAGGGGTTTCTCTGAGAGACCAGCAGGCCTCTATGACTCAGCACCGGTGTCATAAAGCCTGTGGCAGGGAGGCTTCTGCAGGGCCCAGCTCATTCCTAAGCCACCTGGGACCATATGGTGTGGAGCAAAAGAAAATCAAATAAACAAGCCTTCTCAATCCACAGAGTTGGGGGTGTAAGAAGTGGCCCTTTCGTTATTGGTCTATATCAATTGAAACTGTCCTTTTAGAACTAACTCTGCCCTGTGGAAGGAAATGAAAGGAAGCCCATTCCAGGAGAGTCCTTCGGTGCTGCAGGGCCTATTTGGGTCAAGATTGGTTGTGTTCTTTCTCGTGTGTTTCCAATATGGCACCAAAATGGTACCGTCATCCTGTGGAATTCTCCTCAGCCATATAAGGCAGTGGTTGTTGCTGTTGTTGTTGTTAGCGGCCATCGACTTGGTCCTGACTCATAGCGACCCTGTACAGGATTTCCGAGGAGCAGCTGGTAGGTTTGAGCTGCTGACCTCGTGGCTCATAGTCCAGTGCTGATCCTACAGCGCCACACCAGGAGTCCAAAAACAGGCGTGGGATACCAGTTTTCTGCCAAGGGCCATTTGGATATTTATAACTCACTTAATATAAATTTATGTTGCTCTAAAAAAGCTCCTAGGTTTATTGAATTTTGAGTCCTGCCTGTGGTTGCCTTGGTAGGGCCAGACCAAATGATTTTGAGGGCTTATATGGCCTCTGGTAGTGTAGTGGTTACAAATCGGGCTGCTAACCTCAAAGTCAGCAGTTCGAAACTACCAGCTATTCCGTGGGAGAAAGATGAGGCTTTCTGCTCCCATAAAGATTTACAGCCTCAGAAATCCTGTGCAGGGTCACTATGAGTCGGAACTGACTCCACTGTACTTAACAACAACAACAACAATGACCAGCAGAGACCTGGTGTGGTGCTGTGGGTTAATGCGCTGGACTGCAATGTCATTTAAACCACAAGGTCAGCTGTTCAAACTCACCAGCTGCTCCTCAGAAACCCTATACAGGGTCACTATGGGTCGGAATCAACTCAATGGCACTTAACAACAAAAACAACATAGGGTAGGCAGGACAGTCGTTCCCTATCCCTGATAGAAAGGAACATGTAATTGGTACCCAAAACATAATGAATCTCAGTTATGTAAAGCTAAGTGAAAGCAGTTAGCCTCCAAAGGCTACATCCATAATGATTTCATCCCTATGACGTTCTGGAAAAGGCGAAACAGTGAGCGGGAGACATAGTGTTGGTTGCAAGGGACTGGGGCTGGGAGAGGGCATGATCATACGTGATGCAAAACAAGGGCCTAGTCAAAGCTCAGGTAACGTTTTACATCTGAATTCAAGTAATATCTTTAAACTGAAATGTGTCATTTTTATTTGTTAATTAGAAAAACTAAGAACGTAAGTCTTACTGAAATTACTGAGGACATTAAAAAGAACCGATGCCTTTGAATTATGGTATTGGCAAAACCTACTGACCACACCACGAACTGCCAGGAGAACAAACAAATCTGGGTTGGAAGAAGTACAGCCAGAAAGCTCCTTAGAAGCCAGGATGAGGAGACATCATCTCACGGACTTTGGACGTGTGATCACGAAGGGCCAGTCCCTGGAAAGGACATCATGCTTGCAGAAGTAGAGGGACAGCTGCAATGAGGAAGACCCTCAGCGAGGTGGACTGGCATAGCGGCTGCAGTGAAGGGCTCACACATGCCAACGGTTGTCAGGATGGCGTGGGACCCAGCAGTGTGTGCTGTGAGTTCGAACCTACTTGAAGGCACTTAACAACATAACGTTCTGGTGGCGCAGTGGTTAAGCATGTGGTTTAAACCTACCATGTGCGCCTCAGGAGGAAGATGTGGCAGTCTGTTCCTATAAATCTTTAGTTTTTGTCTAAATTTTGTCCTGTGAATCAGAATCGACCTGACAGCCCTAAGTGTGGTTTTGCACTGGCTGTATCCTATGGTATACCCTGAGTACATAATTTCTGTGGTATCCTCAGCCCCTAGCCCTAGTCTCCCCAGCTCACTCAGCACCCCACATCATACTGTTGTTAAGTGCTGTTGAGTCGGTTCTGACCCATGGTGACTCTGTACAAGGTTTCCAAGGAGCGGCTGGTGAGCTTGAACTGCCAACTTTACAGTTCATACAACTTTGCAATCTGGCGCATTAACCCACAGCGCCCCACCAGGACTCCAGATCATAAGCACCACAAAAACAAGGTGCTAGTCAGAAATCTGGTAGCATAGTGGTTACGAATCGGGCTGCGAACCGCAAGGTCAGCAGTTCGAAACTACCAGCTGTTCCGCGGGAGAAAGATGAGGTTTTCTGCTCTCGTAAAGATTTACAGCCTTGGAAACCCTGTTCAGGGTTGCTATGGGTCAGAACCGACTCAATGGCACTTAACAACAACAACAAGTTTCAATCTACCAGCTGCTCCAAAGAAGAGAGATGAGGCTTTCTGCTTCCGTAAAGATATACAACCTCATCTAAGAGCTGGAA
This sequence comes from Chrysochloris asiatica, assembly GCF_000296735.1. Classification (NCBI taxonomy): domain Eukaryota; kingdom Metazoa; phylum Chordata; class Mammalia; order Afrosoricida; family Chrysochloridae; genus Chrysochloris; species Chrysochloris asiatica. The sequence continues at coordinate 6,485,636 of NW_006408620.1, read as the reverse complement.
CCGACTGCACAGCCCCAGAGTATAAGATGATTGGCGTCTCTAGGTTTCTTCTGTAGTTTCTGTCTTTTGGAGTGCTGGTGTGGTACTGCAGGGCAATGCGCTGGACGGCAAGGTCGGTTTGAACCTCAAAGTCGGTGGTTCAAATCCACCAGCCACTCCTTGGAAACCATATTCAGGGTGAATATGAGTCAGAACGGACTCGATGGCACTTAACAACAACAACGAATCAATCTAGCCATCACTGTTCACCCCTCTCCAGACACGTGGCCTGATCCTCCTGCCAGTACTCGATACATTTGTGTAAATCAAGGAATGAAGAAGGAAGAGTGGGAGGGAAGAAGATTATTTTAGAGCAAATGATCACAGTTGTCAACTCAGCAAACATTCCTTGGGCGCCCCCTGTAGACACGCAGGAATCTTGTTACCTGTCACCTCCCAGTCACCTATGATTGGAAATGGTTCTAAGCTGTACTTGGAAAACCAAACCGGTTGTGTGGAAACACATGTCCACACAACCAAGGGCACAGCAAGACGTTTAGAAAATCCAAAAAGATTTCAGTTCCCTATTCGTGTCAGTACGTAGCGTTCAAAAATTTAACTGTTCACCTATTTGAAAGTTAAGTGATTTTTTCCCCTTCACTTTGAATTTTGTTGTTGCTAAGTACCATTGAGTTGGTACAGATTCAAAGCGACCTTATGCACAACAGAACAAAACACTGCCCAGTCCTGCACCAACCTCACAGCTATTGCTACATTTAAGCCCAATGCTGCTGCCACTGTGCCAATCCATCTCGTTGGTGGTCTTCCTTTTTTCCCCCGGCCCTCCATTGTACCTTCTCCAGAAAATGGTCCCTGTATGAGAGACAACATCCGAAGTATGAGAGACAACGTCTGGCCATCCTACCTTCCAAGGAGCATTCTGGCTGTATTTCCAATACAGATTTGTTTGTTCTTTTGGCAGGCCACGATACTGTCAATATTCTTCACCAACACCATAATTCAAAAGCATTGATTCTTCTACAGTCTTCCTTATTCACTGTCCAACTTTCACATACATATGAGATTATTGAAAAGACCATGGCTGTGTCAGGCACACTTTAGACTTCAAAGTGACAGCTTTCCTAATTTTTAACCATTTGATGTTCCCTTGTTTTGTATGAACAACTGCCTCTTGGTCTATGCACAGGTTTCTTGTAAACACAAGTAAGTGTTCTGGAATACTCATTCTTAGCAATGTTGTCCATAGCTTGTCATGATCCACACAGTTGAAAGCCTTTGCATAGTCAATAAAGCACAGGTAAACATCTTTCTGGTATTCTCTGCTTTCAGCCAAGATCCATTAGATGCCAGCAATGATATTCTTCATTCCATATCCTCATCTGAATCTGACTTGAACCTCTGGAAGTTCTCGGTCAACGTATGATTGCAGCCATTTTTGTATTAAGCAAAATTTTACTTTGTGCAATATTAATGATTTTGTCTGATGATTTCCACATTCCACTGGATTTCCTCTCTTTTGGAATGGGCAGGTAGCTGTCTTCCAAATTTCTTAGCATAGATGAATGAGTGTCTCCAGTGCCACATCAGTTTGTTGAAAGATTTCAATTGGTATTCCATCAATTCCCTGTGCCTTGTTCTTTGCCAATGACTTCAATGCACCTTGGACTTCTTTCTTCAGTATCATTGGCTCTTAATCATATGTTACCTCTTATAATGTTGAACATCAACCATTTCCTTTTGATAAAGTGACTGTGTATTCCTTCCATCTTGTTTTGATGCTTTCTGCATCATTCAATATTTTGCTCATAGAATCCTTCAATATTTCAAGTCAAGGCCTGATGTTTTACTTCAATGCCCTCAGTTAGAGAAATGCTGAGCACTTTCTTCGCTTTTGGTTTTCTAACTCCAGGTCTTTGCACATTTTGTTACAATATTTGACTTTGTGTTCCTGAGCCGCCCTTTGCAATTCTCAGTTCAGCTCTTGTACCTCCTCATTGCTTCTATTTGCTTTACCATCTCTGCACTGGAGAGCAAGTTTCAGGGTCTCTTCTGACATCCATTTGGGTCTTTTCCTTCTTTTTTATCTTCTTAATATAAGATTTTGCTTTCTTCCTGTATGATGTTCTTGATGTCATCCCACAACTCCCCTGGTCTTCAGTCTTTAGTGTCTAATGCATCAAATCTGTTCTTCAGATGATTTCTAAATTCAGGTAGGATATGTTCAAGGTCATATTTTGACTCTAATGGACTTGTTTTAATTTTCTTCAGCTTCAGCCTGAACTTGGATATGAGCAGTTGATAGTGTGTCCCACAGTCTACTCCTGGCTTTGTTTTGGCTGATGATAAGGAGCTTTTCCATCGTCTTTTTGCATAGATGTAGTCAATTTAATTTCTGTGTATTTCATCTGGTGAGGTCCATGCTTGTAGTCATCTTTTATGTTGTTTAAAAAAGGCATTTGCAATGAAGAAGCCATTGGTCTTGCAAAATTCTATAATGCGATCTCAGGCATTGTTTCTATCACCAAGGTCACATTTTCCAACTGCTGTTGCTTTGAATTTTAGAGGGCATCTTTTTGGTAATTTGAGCTCAGGACCTGGTTGGTGTCCATTGATCCAGCAATCTCCCAGATAGACCCATATGTATATCTTCAAGCCATGGTCTGTAACTCCCACCAAACAACGTTTCTGCCCTGCAGGATCTGAATAAAGAAGGTGGGAGAAGATACTCAGAGGATAACACGATTCAATTTGGAGGTTAGCTGAAATGCCAACACATGCGCATTAATTTATTCATAGCTGCTTTGCTTATTGTGGAACCTGAACCAAACCATTTCTCCCACTGGGCTTTCTACTCTACTGGGTCCCATAATCCATTGCGGTGGCTACATAGGACTCAGACCTCAGACACCATATTCACAGTCAGGGGGTTTATTAGGGAAGTTCACAGCTTGCCATTTGGAAATGCTCAGAGCACAGCTGTTTCAGGCAGCTGCTGCTGAATGCCCACAGGACACAGCTCTCCACCATGAACCACAGTCTGAAGACACTGGGCTCTCGTTCCCAGTTAAGTGCCTGGAGGCACCCCAGTCTTCAAGAAAGCTTTCTGCCCAAAGTCAATCCGCTTTCATTGCTCCATGGGCTGGGAAGGCCAGTACCCTGTCTTGTGCACTGGTTCTTGGTTCTGCTGCTTCTCTGACACTTCTCTGGTGTCTCAGCTTTCTGTTCCTGGGTCAAGGAGGGTCAGTGTGCAGGGATCGCTGAGTCTAAAGGACACTCTCCACTCCTGGCTCTTCTGCTTTGATGGTAGTGAGATTCCACCACCACCACCTGACCACCCCTGCCCTCCTGCTTCTGAGAGGACTCATTTTAAACATGCTAGAGTTTCACATTTTCACCATTACAGTCATTTCAGCTAACCTCCAAATTGAATCGTGTTATCCTCTGAGTATCTTCTCCCACCTTCTTTATTCAGATCCTGCAGGGCAGAAACGTTGTTTGGTGGGAGTTACAGACCATGGCTTGAAGATAAATTAGAGAATTCACTACACCACAATTATAAACCCAGACCAAACCCAACCCACTGGGATTCCAGCTCACAGTGCTCCAATAGGACAGGGGAGAACTGCTCCATGGGGTTTTCAAGCTTATAAAGCCTTAGGGGAGCAGACAGCCTCATCTCTCTCCCATGGAGTAGCAGGTGGGTCCAAACCACCTACCTTGAGGTTAGCAGTCCAATGCTTAACCCACAGTGCCACCAGGGTTCCTTATAGCAGTGAAAAGAGTAGAACCAACCCATGTGCATCAATACAGGGTTGGGTGAATACAACATAGAACACCCATTCTATGCAATACTCTGAAGCTTAAAATAAGAAGAAAAGAGCCCCAGTGGCACTGTGGGATCAGCACAGGCCTGCTAACCACAAAGTCGGCAGTTCAAACCCACCCACTGCTCCGTGGAAGAAAACTGGGGCTTTCTGCTTCCATAAAGACTTACAGCCTTGGAAACCCTGTACAGGGTTCAGTATGAGTTGGAATGGACTCGATGCCAGTTGGTTGGGTAAAAAGAAGAGGGAAACATAAAGACGTGGGTCTGTAGTTGCTAATAAGAAAGATTTCTAAGCTATGTTGAGTAAATGAAAGGCAAAATATAGAACCATGTACGTGGTGGGATACAGCTGAATTCCCTATACATAATTGTCTGTGCAGAGTCTGCAAAGACACACAGCCAACAGTGTTCAAGTGTGGGCTCTGCGCTGGGTACGGGTGGAGAGAGGAGGACAGCATAGAAGGAGACTTTTACTCTTGGATTACAGCCTGGTGGTGCTCTGGGTTAGACGTTGAGCTGCTAACCATAAGGTTGGAGGTTCAAACACATCAGCCTCTCTTCAGGAGAAATTAGGCTATCTGCTACTGTAAGATTTATAGTCTTATAAACTCTGTAGCGTAGTGGTTATGAATTGGGCTGCAAACTTCAGGGTCAGCAGTTCAAAACTAC
>NW_006408620.1:6462795-6479656 GCF_000296735.1 Chrysochloris asiatica | reverse complement strand
TTAAAATAAGTTTATAGGTTTATATGTCTGGAGTGATTAAAGTTTACACCTGCACTAAGACTTTTGGGGAGAATTCGTGGTGTGGCACTGTAGGATAAGGACTGGACCACAAGGTCTGTTTGAACAGCAAGATCGGCGGTTCAAACTCACCAGCTGCTCCTTGGAAACACTACACAGGGTCTCTTTGAGTTGGAGTAGACTCGATAACACTTAACAACAACAACAACAACGCAGACTTTTGGGGACACCCGTGTATACCCTCTGTAGCAGATGCTCCTAACCTGACCTTCCCGGACCACCTTGAGAGCTTTTAAAACACACCTCTGCCTGGCTCTTCTACCCACACCAATTAACTCTGCCTTTGAGGGGTAGGATCTGGGCTTTTTTCAAACCTCCCCAGGTTTTATGATTGTACCAGGGAGTGGTTTGCAGTTCATACTTTGAAGACAGAGAACACAGGTTCAAATCCTGACTCAACTCTTATGTTGTCTTATGACAACATTGGGAAGTCACTTTTACTTTCTAATCCTCAATTTCCTCATTTGCAAAATGATCATAAAAGTTCATACACAACGAGAATTTTGTGGGGAATAAAATAATTGAATATGTGTAAAATGCCAAACAAGGAGCCGTGGTGGTGCACTGGTTGAGCACTCAACGGCTAACCAAAAGGTTTCCAAGGAGTGGCTGGTGAATTTGAACCGCCAACCTTGCGGTTCAAACCAAACTTGCAGTCCAGCGTATTAAGCCACAGCGCCATACCAGGATACCAGTCCTCTAAATAGAAAGCAATGTAGTTCTCATCTTAAATTTTCTGTTTGAATCACTCGTCTCCATTTTTGATCACAAGGACTGAGACTAAAATTTACATTTAAAATCTATGATTTCAAACTCACAAGATTAAGTAAATGTGACGGAAATGAAAACACCAAGTGCTGATTTTTGTTATTGTTGTTGTTAGTTTGTAGCATCTCTCATTCTGAAGTTATTTAAACATAAATTAGAACTGAGATGTGGAAAATACTTTATTTTAGCAAAGCAGAAGGCATACCAGAAATGGCTTTAATGAAATGTTAAGGCTGAGAGCTAAGTCATGGGGACTGGGTGAGGCTGGGCAGGAGAGGGCTGTGGGGGTAGGGTGTTGCCAGCAAAAGGATCCCAGTGAGCAACAAGGCTGAGAAATGGATTGGGTTCCTGTAGGTAGCGCTCAGCATTCCTGATGATACCCAGCAAGAAATGAGGCTGGAGGGATAAAACAGGTCACTGAAAACCCTGTGAAGACTGGGCTTTACTCTGGGCCATAGGGTCCCATTAAAGGTTTATAAGCATCAGAGTGACACGATCTGATTTGTGTGGTTCTCAAACTTCAGAAGTTATAATTGCTACCTGATGAAAGTGAAGATGCAGAGTCCCTGGCCCAGCCCTTGAGTGTCTGGTTAAGGAGATCTGGGGTTAACCCTGAGAATCTGCATTGATAGCTACCTAATTTCTGCCCTCCTACAACAGAAATAGATGGAAATTTCCATCCCAGGTAAAACAGGAGTTTGGCTGGGAGGAGCCGGAGAGAGATCCGGAGTCAGGTTGAGGGGATTATTTTACTTTATGTTTTAGTGTGGAACATTTGATCATTTTGATAGGTTATGGGAAGGAAGGCATAGAGGGGGAAGACTGAAAAACAGTAGATCTTTCTTTCTTACCACTGTGCAGGGTGGTTTGTAATTAGCAACAAAAGAAAGACTCACAGTGGCGTCCTCACCACGGAAAACAGCTAGAAGGGTCTGTCAGGCAAAATTTGTTGTTGTTGTTAAGTGCCGTCAAGTCGGTTTTGACCCATAGAGACCCTGTATAGGGTTTCTGAGGAGGGGCTGGTGAGCCTGAACTGCCAACCTTGTGGTTGAAACCGGCTCATTTGCATTCCAGCACATTAACCCTCAGCACCACACCAGGACTCTGGAAAATCTGAAGCGGTCCTATCTTAGTGCTCTACACTGTGGTAGAGGGGGAAAAGAGCTTGCGGTCAAGAAGTCCTAGTTCAGCCTCCTTGTTGTGAGACTTTGAGCAAACACTTAACTTTTCTGAGCCTCGGTTTCCTCCTTTGTTGTTAAGTGGCCACAAGTCGGTTCCTACACATAGTAACTCTGTATAGGGTTTCTCAGGCTGTAAATCTTTGCTGGAGCAGAAAGCCTTATCTCTCTCCCCCAAAGGCAGTCCATTGTGGTTTGAAGTCCAGTGCTTATCATACAAAAACACTGCACTCCAGCTTTCCTCCAGAGAACAATTTGCATAGTGCCTCCCAGGAATGGTTAAGAGCCCCACTTAAGCGATTCTGGAAAGAATAATGCTAAAACCCTGAGAGTTTGGTGGTGAACAGGATATTCACATTACTATTCACAAAGTACTAATTACAAATAGAGAAATGTAGCAGGCACTATCTTGAACACAAAAGAGCTCAGGTGGCAATGGTTAAGTGCTCCTCTGATGAGAAACCTGACTATCTGCTCTGGTAAAGATTGTTGTTAAGTGCCATGGAATAGGTTCCGACTCAAACCGACCTGGTATAGGGTTTCCAAGGAGCGGCTGGTGAGCTTGAACCGCCGACCTTATGTTTCAAACCGACCTTAAAGTCCAATGCATTAACCATAGCACCACTTGGAAACGCTATAGGACAGTTCTGTCTGACCTATAGGATCATTATGTGTAGGAATCGACTCAAAAGGCACAAAACAACCCTAACACCTTTACCAAGAGAACAAGCTTCATATCGCCAAGAATGACACCAATTAGTGACGCAATGACAAATACACATTACCCAGGTGTGGTCCACCCCAAAACTGAACACGAATCTAATCACGAGGTAGAATATCAGAAAAACAGAGTGTGGAATATTCTACAGGACAATTGGAGTTCTGGTGTGACACCAGTGGTTCAAATCCACTAGCTGCACCTCGGAAACACTATACAGGGACGCTCTGAGTCGGGACTGACTGACTTGGCATCTAACATCAACGAAAGAAATGATAACAAAGGGCTATGCGTGATCCTTGAGCGCATCCAGAATGTGGGGGCAGGAGAGGAGAGTCTAATTTGGGGGTGATTTGGTAAATTGACTAGAAATTGTGGCATGTAAAGTTACATACAAGCTGTATGTCTGAATATAAACTATTAGTGTTTCGTTTCTTGGGTAGGGTCGTGGCATTGAGAGGAGGTAGGAAACACGTTCAAGTATTTATGATAAACACTTGTGCTCGGTTTTAAATGTAACAGAATTAGAGGCGCCCCGCCCCCACGGCACATGATCCGCGCGTGCGCACAGCCCTCTATCCGAGACTTACTTCGCGCCAGTCTAAGGCCAGATTGGGCGTCGCAAACCGGAAATGTACACCGGTGAGTTCCGGTGCTGACGCCGACGCGGCGGGATGGAGGGGGTGCCTCAGGGTGAGCGCGGGGAGAAAACATGGGTGGTGAGTGTGAAGGGACGAGAACTCCTCTGACATCTTGTGTTCACGCAGGCTGTCCCGGGACCGGTAGCGCCCAAGCGGGCCGAGGGGCCTCATGTCAGGGATGCCCTAACCAGCGGCTGTGCGCTTCAGGAGCCGGTGCCGCTCCAGACCCGGGTGAGGAAGGGGCGAGGCTTAAACGGGAAGTGAAAGGCACGGGCCCGAAAAGGCGGGGCGTGGAGGGAAATGGGAGGTGGTCGGGGCGGGACCTGAAGGATGAGTGACAGACGTAGGGTTTAGGCTCTTCTTGTTGGGAGCAAGGCCCAAAGAAGGCGAGAAGTGAAAAAAAGTCGACAAGCTGAGGGGCGGGGCTCATCATGGAGTAGCAGGGGTGGAGCTAGAGGTTGGAATGACAGTGGCCGCAATGGTCGCATCAAGACAGGGACCCCTTAGGATTAGATCATGGCTTCACCAGCCAGTTTAGGATGAAAGTATCTACCTTGTGAGGAAAGATTCTCCCATTCCTTCAATATAATGTCTTAATCACTTATCTGGAGGCCTGGTGTGGCGCTGTAGGATCATGCACTGGACCTCATGGGCTGTTTGAACCACGAGGTTGACAGTTTGAATTCTCCAGCCACTCCTCGAAACTCTATACAAGGTGGCTATGAGTCGGAAGCGACTCAACAGCACCTAACACCAATCACTTATGGGCACAGTGTGGACCATGTTTCCTGCTGTGGTACATAGGGTTGCTAAGAGTGGGAACCTGCTCCTCGGCACCTACCAACAACAGATGCCTTTCTGTGCTGTGGGTACCGGTGTGAATGAAACATACACCGTCACGGCCCTGGCAGAGTTCAGTTTAATAGTGGAGCCATAATAAATCAGTATAATGATCAATACTGCAAAGGAAAAACTCAAGAGCACAGAAGATTCTAGGGACATTCCTAGATAAACCCAAACTCCAAACCCACTGCAATTGAGACAATGCCAAGTCAGAGTGCCCGCTATAGGATGGACTAGAACTGCCCACGGCTGTCATCTTTGTGGAAGCGAAATATCACATGTTCATCCCTCAGAACTACTGGTGAGTGCTGGCCACTGACCTTCCCCTTAGCACCCTAGTGCTGTAGCCACTGTGCCACCAGGGCCTACTGCCTCCATCCAAGGGACTTAAAAGGAGAAGAATTTAAAGGGACTCAAAGAGAGACTTGGGTTTGATTCTTGGCCCAAGCTGTGTGATCTTGAACAAAGGACTTAACCTCTCTGAGTGTTAGTTTCCTCACTGCAAACCGGGAGCGGAGTAGGTAACTCACAGTGTTGTCGTAAGGATCTGAGATGAGAAGTTTGAAGCACAGTGAGGTGTACAGTAAGTGATAGTTGCCAGTGGCAGGCATGTATCAGTGCCTGCTATTTGTCAGGGGTTCTCAGCCTTAGCCCTGTTGGCTTGGGACGAGATCATTCTTTGTTGTGGAACTGTGCTGTGTATTGTAAGCAGCATGCTAGGCCGCTTCGATGAGATGCCAGTAGCAACTCTCCTCCCCATCCAAAATCGTCCCCAGACACAGGCAGATATCCCCCGTGGAATCTGGCTCCCAGGCTGAGGATCATTACTACATGTGAAGGTCTGTTTTGGAACCGGGATGTGGAATTCCAACTTTGCCGATGTCACCTGGAAGCAGCCCTAGTCGTTACAGAAACCAGTGAGCATGACTACGTTCCAGTCAAACTTTATTGATACGGAAATTGGAATTTCAAAGGATTTCCGTATGTCATAGAGTCAGGGAGTTTGTATCCCAGTAAGAGCAAGCAAAATGAACATTAATAAGAACATTTCCGAACGTGAGATCAGCTTTATTTTCTCTACAGCACTAAGTACCATTAAGTGCTTATTCCACACGCCACACACCCTTCTAGCCTGTTGGAAGAATGATGTTCAATATTTACTTGGAGACTTTAACCATTTAAACTGCTTTCTTTGTAGCCATAGAGGAAATCAAAGAGAAAATGAAAAACGTGAAACACAAAATCTTGGTGCTGTCTGGGAAAGGTGGCGTCGGGAAGAGCACGTTCAGTGCACACCTCGCCCATGGCCTGGCAGAGGATGAAAACACGCAGGTGGGACCTTCGGGGAGACTAGTGGATATCTTTCTGTCTTAAGGCTCATGCTGGCTTTTGGTAGCTGCTTTCTTAGATGAGGTTGAACCTCTGGAATTGAGATTCCTGCCAACCCCTGTGTTGTTAGAAGACTGGGGCTCCATAGGGTTTTCAGTGGCTAGTTTTTCTGAAGCAGAGCCCCAGGACTTTCTTCTGAGTTGCCTCCAGGTGGGCTCAAACCTCCAAACTTTGGGTCAGCAGCCAAGTACATCAACTCTTAGTCGTACCCAGGGACACTTGGGAATACCTAGCAGTGAGGTTCAAGTATTTCATTGTTTCTCTAGCTGTGAAAATGAATTATTGTGCCATTGAGTTGATTCTGACTCACCGTGACCCTGTATAGGTTGTCTAAGGAGCAGCTGGTGGGTTTGAACTACTAACCTTGCAGTTAGCAGTTCAGTGTGTATCCTACAGTGAAAACGATGAACAGTATACATCTCTATATTATACTAAATTTATACTTCTTTCTTCTTGTTAACCCTTTTTTGCCTTTTTCTAGGCCAGGGGTCAACAATAGTATGTAAGCCAAATCCAGCTCCCTCCTGTCTTTATAGCTCTGAGCTAAGACTGGCTTTTTTCAGTTATAAAATTGTTTTATAGATACATAAAATCCTTGTTTTTGCCTCTTGGCCTGTGAAGCCTAAAATATTGGTGGTGGTGGTGGTGTGCTGTGAAGTTGGTTCCAACTCATAGTGACCCTGTACTGAGTTTCCAAGGCTGTAAATCTTTATGGGCGCAGAAAACCTCATCTTTCTCCCGTGGAACCGCTGGTAGTTTCGAACTGCCAACCCTGAGGTTAGCAGCCCAACTCGTAACCACTGGGCTACAAGAGCTCCTTGCCTGAAAGATACTTTGACTTTCAGAGGCAGAGTTTGCAGAGCCCAGCGATAGCACGTCCCCTTCTACCCCAATGGGAGGATGAGCAGAGCAACGCCAACTATCCTGGTGCTGCTCCGGGTTTGAGCTTGAATGAAAAGCGTAGTAGGATGAGGAAGAAAACCAGTTCTTTTTGTCAGAAAGGTCTAATGGCAGTGTGTGATGTCTTTGACTTTAGAAATCTGCAGTATTCTTTGTTATTGTTATTTAGAGCCATCGAGTATAGAGTTCCCCAAGAGTGGCTGGTGTTCTTGAACCTCTGACTTTGCAGTTAGCAGTCCAGTGCTAACATAAAGCGCCACACCAGGACTTCCTTAGGAAAAAATTATCCAGATAGTCACTTGATTACCATTGTGCACTTAATAAAGCCCTGACGACTTTGGCATTCTGTATTTTTTTGGTTGTTCTGTCCTTTTTCTAAAGTGGCGAATTACCATCTCTTACTATTATTGGGCGTTCTCTTGTTTTAACGTAGAACACACATCACCGTTTATTCTTTCAGAGTGACACACGACTCCAGACCCCAATATAAAAAATAGACTAAGCAGCTAAAAATAGACCACTCTGCATGTACTCTGTACACATACACACAAAGATCGCAGTGGCCCGGACACATCTCAGTATCCAAGGATCGTCTTTTTTAATAAGTAAGAAATCAGAGTTTGGTCCAGAGTCCAGCTTTATTCTGTAAAGAGCCAGGTGGTGACTGTGGCCGGTGGGGGCCATTGAGTCTCTGGTGTAACGACCTAGCTTTGCTGTTGTACCACAAAAGCAGTCCTCGTCAGTACAGAAACCAATGAGCATGACTAGGTTCGAGTCACACTTTATTGTCACTGAAACTGGAAATTCAAATCATTGTCATAGGTTATGAAGTAGAATTCTTTTGATTTTATCTGTTTTTCTTTTTTTACCAGCTGTTTAAAAATGTAAATAGTTTGTGGGCTGTGCAAAAGCAGGGGCACGTATTTGGCTGACCCTGGTCTGGCACTGGGGGAGGGTGTTGGCAGAAGAGAATTGGGTGTTGAGCTGCTGCTGGCCTTCCATCCGGGGCGATGAGGAGGCGGGGACAGAGGGTCTGCACAGCTGTTTCTCTCCCTTTCTTGGGCTCTGCATCCTTCCTTACAATTCATTTCCCTTCTGGTCATTGTATACAGCCACTCTCTATGAGCATTGTCTCTGGGCTCCTGTGTGGCTTGTCTGTGGTACCTTGTGTTGGAATGGAATGGGTGTATGGTACCACTGGGATGGAATGGTATGTGCCATCCAAGATCCTCTAGGAATTTGAAGAGAAGAGAGATGGGACCCCTGGATGGGGACTGATGGGAGGAGAAAGGAAGCAATGGGAGAAAGGAGGGGCTGCCAGGCAGACTGGGGTGGCAGGCAACTTGCTGTGAATGCTGGGCCCAGCTGGCCTCTTAGAGTGCTCCGGAAGGATTCCTGGATGGAGGAAAAAGCTGATTGGAAGTTGCTGTGAGTGTGTTGCTGTGACCCCCCCATGTGTGATGGAGAGTCCTGAGGGAGTGATGGTAAACCAGCTCCTCATCTCCAGGAGGGCGGGAGAGAGGGCAGTCGGGGACAACAGAGGGCTAAGCCCTGGAGGCGGAAGAAGAGGGGCTGCACACCCTCTCCTCCCCGGGCCCGAGTCTAACTGGCCAGGCTCAGGTCCCAGCGCTGCCCACCCTCGTGCCATGCCCTTGTGCACGTTCCAGCTGAGAGGACCTGGTGGGCACCAGTGCCAGCGGCCATCCAGTACATTCCGACTCCTGGCCACCCCGTGTGCGCCGTCCAGTTTTCTGGGCGGACGTGAGCCACCACTCTCTTGGTTAGCAGGCACGCTCATTAACTATTTACATTACCCAGGGTGTCCAGTACTTCCCGGTAACGGTGGATTTATTCCAGTCATTGGCCTATGAAGGGATGACCACTTTGTGTTTTACAGATGAAGAGTCTGTAACCTAGCCAAAGTATCAGGCTGAACAGGTTCAGGTATACCCGCTGTTGATAAGTTGTTCTGCCCTGCAGCTAGCCGTCTGGCCACGTGAGGCCCCCATTTGGGTGAGCTGGTTACCTGGCTGGCACAGAGCCCAGGTGATCCAGATTGGAGAAGCAGGGCTGTCTCAGCAGTGTTCTCAGGTGCCACCACCTAAGAGTGGCGCAGTTGTTAAGCACTCGCCAGCTAACCCTGAGGCCAGCGGTTCGAACCCACCAGCTGCTCCATGGGCGAACGAGAAAGCAGTCTGCCTCTATGAAGATGATGGCCTTGGGGCCCTGGTGGGAGCAGTTCTCCCCACCCCCAAGGTTACTGTGAGTCAGAACAGACTCAGTAACGGTGACCATGGGCACATGTATTATTTTATTCAAGTTTCACTCCCCTGGTTGTGTTGTTTTGTTGTTTGTTGTCGCTGATTCTAACTCAGCATCCCCAGGTGTGCATAGTACAACTGCCCAGCTGCACGACATTTCAGAAGTAAGTTGCCAGATCTGTCTCCCGAAGTGCCTCTGGGTGTGTTCAAACTACTCACCTTGTAGCTGGTAGTCTTTGTTGTTAAGTGCTGTCGAGTTGGTTCCGACCCATAGCAACCCTGTATAGGGTTTCTGAGGAGCAGCTGGTGAGCTTGAACCTCCGAACCTCCGACCTTGCAGTTCAAACGGCTTTGTAGTCTGGTGCCTTAACCCACAGCGCCACCCCAGTCTGGAGCTTAGCTATTTGCACCACCCAGGATCTCCTCCCATGATTGTCAAGATTGTCATCATTCTAGCTCAGTGATGGCTACAGTTCCCCAAATCGAGAGGCTTTGATAGAAAATGTGTGCGGATCAACATCACACATCAATCAGCCCCAAGAACTGAAGACAAAATAATGTCCTGTCCAGTTGTCAGATGGAGTACATTGTTCCGGTGTGCTCCTCTGGTGGCCAGCAGAGGGCGCGCGAGGCAAATGGCCGTCAGAGTCTGAAAGCTTTTCTGATCACAAGTTATAGCTGGTGTGTGCAGAGGAAGTAGGAGGTTGGGTTTGCTGAGATGATGAAGAGAGAAGCAAGACACGGATTTGGGGTGACTTAGAAAGTTACCCTGAGATACTGCACTTGGGTCTGACACATGACCGCTTTCGAGATGGTTACTAGCCGTGCCAGGAAAGGGCTGTCTCCTGTGTCAGTTCGATGGGATGGCGGGGTCAGGGTGTCTGAGTGGAAGGAGGCATTACAGGCTATACTTAGTCACCACTACAGGAAGGTTTTTATTGTGAATTGAGTGAAAGTTGACAGGGCTGATCATCAGTTTTACATTCAACAAATCATACACTTTGTTTCATTACAATCATTATAATCCCCTCCATGTACCAACAGTATTTGTCTCTATTTACTTTATTTACTTTAGCTCTTTTTTTTTTTTTTTAGCCTCCTGACCTCCAGCTCTCAGTCCCTCTCTTCCCATGAATCTTTAGTCCTCAGTTGCTCCATCTCTCCATGTCCCCATCTCTGCCTCGATCTCTGGTGTTGATGCTTCTCTGGTTAAGGTCTTGCATTCTGCTTGTGCTTTTCTTCCTTGATGGTCCTAGGGTCTTTTGTTTCTGGACTGTAAGATTAATCACTCCCCTATTTATGTTACAAAACTTCTACCTTTACATTTGTGACAGTCGCAATTAGTCATGATAACAATTACTACTGAACCATAAGAATCTTATCCACATCTCTTTTCGCCAGACCCGTCTAGCCAAGATGAAAACTATTCAATGGGAACTCTTTATACACCCCCACACTCTTAAACTAAACTGCCCCTTGAAACCTTGTAAGCCAGTCACTTCATGCCTTTATCGCCCCCTCATTTTAGGTAGCCAATGTCTAAGTTGCCCGTCCCTATCTACCCTGTGTACAGAGGGGATAGCATTAATACTTGATGTGAAGACTCCTTCCCTCTCTGTTGGTATTTAGAGTTACTACCTCCATGAGTATAGGTCAGGTTCATCAAATTGTAGCAATTTACCCTCGTTTCCTTTATCAAAAATTGTTTTCTTTTAAATCTTCCTCTAGTCGAGTTCTGATTATCAAGCCATCGAGGCTAGGTCAAATGCATACTGCCTGCAAGTTTGGGTGTTCTTGTGCATCTCCTCTCACTTCATATCAGCTGGATGCTTCACTCCCAACTCTAGCCCTCTGTGGCTATGTCCTTGTCCACAGGCTCAGGTGTCCCCAGGTCTTGCCACACTTTAGACCAACCAGCCCTTCCTCTTCTTTCGCTCATGTCCAGGTCAACAGGAGTCAATGGACTGTGGTTGAACTCAGCCCATTTCTTCATTGCTGCCTTTCCCCTTCTTTCACTCACCAGTAGACCAGTGTGGTCACCAGCAAGCTTACATGCCTGTTTATGTGTTCCCTTTGAGTCTCAGTCTTAGGGTGGGGTTCACTACAGGACATTTGTAGAGGATTTGCTTCTGATTTTAAGTTGCTTTTGAGGAAGTTTAGCCTAAGCCACCATTACTCTTCAGGATCATGGGAAAACGAGGCTTGGTCAGAGACCCCTTGGGGTAGGACAGAGGGCCCTGGCCTTGGAGTCAGGCGACCTTGACTTGCATCTCAACTCTGCCTCTTGCTCCCTGAACAAGTCATGGAGCCTCTCGAACCCTCAGGGTTTTTTTCTGTAAAGAAAAGAGCATGCTTCCCAGCCTCCAGGCAATAGACACGTACCAAACAAGAAAATGCCTAAGCAGTGACCAAGCCTGAGGCACTAGGTGACCTGATGCCCAGGTTACAAGGTCACTCAGAGCTGGGCTCCATGTTGCCAGTGTCTGTGAACTTTGCTGAGCTCTTATTAGGAATTGTGGGCTGTCCCCTCAATGACCTGGAAGGTATGTGTCCTTACTATCATGTGTGTCCCTCAGGAGAGTAGCCTGGGCCGAGTCGGGTCCAGTGTCTGGCTCTCCTCTCTTTTCCCTGTAACCCTGGTCCCCTCTCAGCCATGCACTTGTTGTGTGTGGTGCATACCATTACATAACGACTCTGCTCTCTGTTTCTTCCCCAGATTGCTGTTCTAGACATTGATATATGTGGGCCATCAATTCCCAAGATAATGGGATTAGAAGGAGAACAGGTAATATTTCAAAGATGTTTCAAAACTCGGGAAAATACTCTCTTAAGACACACTTTGTGGCTCTGAACTATTAAACCCTTAACCAAGAGGTCCGCAAAGCCCATCAACTTTTATGCGGGCACGAGGTGTTCACCAGTTCATTCCTGGACCTCTGTCCACTCTCACAATAGCTATGCATTCAGAGGGGGAATTAGCTGTAAAGTTCACCAAAACCATTTGAGAAGAGGTAGTTTCGATACTTTTTCTGAAGGGAAGGGAAACAGTAAGCGAAATGCAGAAGTGTAATACAAGGATATGTAACTTCTACTGGAAAACCAGGCCCAGGGCTTGCAAGGGGTTTCTATGCTGGAAGCAGGGGATATTTCTGCCCCGTCGTCTCTCCCCTAGAGACTGAGGCTGGCGTGGGATGTGGGATGGGGCATGGTAAACACTGTCCCCTCCTTTGGGGGGCAGAAAGAAGTGCACGGGGAGGAGTCCCCGGGACACCAATGTTCCAAGTTGGTTTCCTGGTACTATTCTGAGTTCTGGGAGTAGAGCGATGAACGAGGCAGAGCCCTACCTTGAGAGAGGGAACAGACGGTGACTAGGGCAATGGGCTGTGTATTCAGTCGTGAAGAGATATGAAGTCCTAACACATGTTACAGCGTGGGGGGCGTGTGTGTGGGGGGGAGCATAAAAACAGTCCGCTTATGACTGGTGAATTGTTTGGTGTGTAAATTGTATGGCACTGATGCCGTTGTTGCATTAAGCAAATCTGCACAAGACTTCCTTAAAGCAAGGAGATCAGTTTAAGGGCTAAGGTGTACTTGACCCAAGCCAGGATATTTTCAGTAGCCTCATATGCATGTAAAAGTTGGACATTGAGTAAGGAAGACCATAAAAGAATTGATTGATTTGAGTTGCAGTGTTGGAGAAGAATATTAAAAGTACCGTGGACTTCCAGAAGAATAAACAAATCTGTGTTGGAAGAAGTACAGCCAGAGTGTTCCTGACAAGCCAGGATAGCCAAACTTTGTCTGTCATACTTTAAATAGATTATCAGGAGAGACCAGTCCCTGGAGACATCATGCTTGGTAAAGTGGAGGGTCAGTGAAAAAGAAGAAGACCCTCAACGAGATGATTGGCACAGTGGCAACAGCGGTGGGCTTAAGCGTAGCCGGACCAGGCAGCGTTTCGTTCTGTTGTGCGAAAGGTCTCTGAATGAATGAGTTGGTTCTGACTTGATGGCAACCACAACAATGGCATTTTGAGAAACGTAAGATTCCATAAAGGAAACTAGCCTTTCTAGTGCCTAGCTCTAAGGAAGTAGCGTTTCTGAGATCACTGTTCCACTGGAAGCTGCTAAAGTTCTTGCTAGGTGCCTTTGAGTCACTTCCGACTCATCGTGACCCATTGTACAACAGTGTGGAACCCTGGCCGGCCCTGCGTCATCCTCACAGTCCTGGCTGTGTGTGAGCCCATCGGTGTAGCTGCTGTCAGTCCATCTCCTTGTGGAACGTCGTCTTTTTTGCTGACCCTCCACTTTATCCAGCATGATATTGTTCAGGGACAAGTCCCTCAAGTACTTGAGATGAAGTCTTGCTCTCCTTGCTTTAATAAGCATTCTGATTTAAGCAATAACTTTGTAAAAATAAAAGGATGGCGGAGAGTTGAGCCTCGAGGTACAGCGATGAGTGTCTCATTGACCCCATGATTCTTGCCCCCAGGGGACAGCAGGCCAGAGCTCAGATGCAGGCCACTGGAGGGGCAGTTTTGTTTTTGTAAAATATAACACAACATTTGACAATTTAATCTCTTTCTTATGTACAATTCTAGTGACATCAAGTACATAGGTTAATCTTGTTGTGAAACCATAATCGATGTTGTTAAGTGTCATTGAGTCAGTTTCAACTCCTAGCTAACTATCCTGGATAGGATTTGTTGTTGTTGTTGTTAAGTGGTGTCGAGTCGATCCTGACCCATAACGACCCTGTATAGGGTTTCCAAGGAGCAGCTGGTGAGCTTGAACTACTGACCTTGCAGTTCAAATGACTTTGCAGTCTGATGCCTTAGCCCACAGCGCCACACCAGGACTCCTGGGTAGGGTTTACTAGGCTTTAAATCTTTTGGGGAGAGCAAAAACCTCGCCTTTCTCCCATGGAGAGGCTGGTGGGCTCAAACCAAATTGATCCTAAACAGACATCCAGTGCCTATAAACACTGACACCCTTTTCCCTCTCCCTCCGGCCCCTGGTAACCGCAAATAGACTTTGATCTCTACATTGTGATGGGGCAGGTTTGGAATCAACAATTTCAGGTAATTCCCTTTACTCTTGGGCTTTTTCTGAAGCAACCTCATTGTTTCACAATTTCCTGCATTTTCTTACCAACCTACAACTGAGTTCTGTCATGCTGGAAAAATTCCTCAGAGCCAAAAGTCTATTTGAACTCAGTTTTGGTTCCCTGACTGGGTTCCTCACTCTCTCAACTCTGAAACTTGATTCCAACTCACAGTGACCCTGTATAGGGGTTCTGAGGCTGCGAATCTTTGTGGAAACAGAAAACCTCATCTTTCTCACTAGGAGAGACTGGTGGATTTGAACTGCTGATGTTGCAGTGAGCAGTCCAGTGATTATTCTGCAGTGGCACCAGGGTCCTATGACTAGGTTGTTGTTGTTAGGTGCCATCGAGTCGGTACTGACCCATAGTGACCTTATGCACAGCAGAAGGAAGCACTGCCCGATCCTGGGCCAACGTCACTACTGTTGCCACGCTTGAGTCCATCAGTGCTGCCACTTCTCAAGTCCATCTCGTTGGGGGTCTTCCTCTTTTTTCTGATCCTCCACCTTACCAAACATGATATCCTTTCTGGCGACTGGTCCCTCCTGACAATATGTCTGAAGTATGAAAGACGAAGTCTGGCTGTCCTGGCCTCCAAGGAGCACTCTGGCTGTGATTAGGTAACTGGGTAGATTCAGAATAACCAAACTTGAGGGAAAGGAGTATCACATTATGTCTTCCATTACTTGTACCCAGTTATTTAAGAATTCAGGGGTAGCATAAAAGGCACGTGATATTTGTAATGCTGTCTTCTTTGTAGGAGCCATGGTGGAGTGGTAGGTTAAGCATTGGACTGCTGACTGCATGGGTCAGCAGTTCCAACCCACCAGTAGCTCCAATGGAGAAAGATGAGACTGCTTCCCTAAGGACTTCACTGTCTCACCCTCGGGGGACTTTGACTCTGCCCTGTCAGCTTGCTTTGAGTCAGAAACCCACCGCAGTGGGGTTTGGGTTTGGTTTTGGTCTGCGCTGTAAAATGTGTCAAGTTTTGTAGGCTGTGGCTGGGGTACATCATTTCTTATGTTCACAGGTTCACCAGAGTGGCTCGGGCTGGTCTCCTGTGGTGAGTGTCACCTCTTTGTCTGTTTTCAAGGTCGTGTGTTATGTCATGCCAGTATAATGAATATGTGGTGGATTCGAAACATTTTCCTTAATCCATGTTTGCATTAGTCAGCATATTTATTGAGGCCCTTTTCTAGGCACTCTGGTGTCATTGAGACCAGGGGTTGGCAAATGTCATGGGTAAAGCATCAGCTAGTAAATACTCTTTTTATCTGGGGGCCGTCTAGTCTTTGCTGGTGTAGCTTGAAGGCAGCCATAGACAACAGATAAACAAGCAGCCCTGGTTGTGTTCCAATAAAACTTTATATTCAAAAACCCACCGGGGGGCAGATTTGGCCTCAGGGGCCATGGTTTGCCAGCCCCTGGTTAAGAGAGTTGAGGGGAAGACCATTCACTGATTTCAGACAAGTGTATTGTGATTACAGTGTAAGGCTACATGGTACCCCCTTCAAACCCTGCTCCCCCTAGCCCCACCCCCAGCATAGGATCTTTTTTCCTCCTTCAGATGATTTGAGGACACACAGAGTGCATGTACTCCTAGGTCACATGGTCATTTCATCCAAAGTGCCTCCTCTGTGTGTTAAATAAAGCGGGTTTGTGGCAGCGCAATCCTCTCTGTCGCTCTTCTGTCCCCTCTGCAGTATGTGGACGACAACTTGGGTGTGATGTCGGTGGGTTTCTTGCTTAGCAGTCCCGATGACGCCGTGATCTGGAGAGGACCGAAAAAAAATGGTTTGTCACTCACCCCTGCCCCATCCCTTGAAGGCTACCCGCTGCACCCAGCTTCATGCGTGTTCTGACCTTGGGGGTGGGGGATGGCGTCATCTTGGCATCTGGTGACCTCTTTCTTCATTGGTTGAAGAGAGCTTATGTAAATGCCACTTTGCATTTTATCACAGTGCTGTAGGATGTGCACTGGATTGCTAACCACAATTGGCAGTTCAAATCCACCAGAAGCTCCACAGGACAAAGATGAGGCGTTCTGCCTCAGAAACCTGTATAGGAACCCTATGAGTCAGAACCGACTCGATGGCACGTAACAACAACAATACATTTTGGTTTAAGCATTGTACTGATAACAGTGAGGCCGGTGGTTCAAACCTACCAGTTCTACTTGGGAGAAAGTTGGGGCTCTCTGTTCTTTAAAGATTGACATCCTTAGAAACCCTGGTTCTCTTCTGTCCTTTAGCGTCGCTATGAGTCAGAGTTGGCTGAATGGCGGTGGGCTTGGGTTTGGGGAGTATAAGATTTCTCTCTGTGAACCCTAATACAGCCCTGAAATGATGTTTTACAAACGTTGTGTAGTGAATTCCGTCAAGGTTTCCAGGGCAGATCCTCAGTTTTACATTCACAAAGTCTCACCCTTTGCTTCATATCCATAGATTGCCCCCACCCCAACCCACTTGCAACATGCTTTTCCTTACCGGGATTCTTCTTTTCGTTCCACCCTTCTTCCCAGGCTCCCCTCCTGTCCTTGGATGGGTGCTGCCCCTTGGCTGTTCCAAGTGAGCGTATCTTACTGTTGTGATTGTCAGGTGCTGTTGAGTTGGTGCTGACTCGTGGCAACCCTGCATAGGGTTTATGATGAGCGGCTGCTGGGTTTGAACCACTGATCTTACAGTTCAAACTAACCTCGAATTCCAGTGCTTATCCTCCAGCACCACACGAAGGTTCCATTAGTCTTACTAGTACTAGTATATATGTTACTTTCCCCTGAAATTATTTTCATTATGGCTTATTTGTGTCAGAGAATGAAATTAATAAAGGGTTGATTTGGTATTAAGACTTAATCATGCAAGTTAATTCTTGGTTTGGGGGCTCCGCTATAGCATTATGGGACTCTTAGTAACAGCCTTGCCCTCTACCTGTCAGATGCCAGTAGCCCCTCTCTCTCTCTCTCTCTCTCTCTCTCTCTCTCTC
>NW_006408620.1:6397745-6462695 GCF_000296735.1 Chrysochloris asiatica | reverse complement strand
CTCTCTCTCTCTCTCTCTCTCTCTCTCTCTCTCTCACACACACCACACACACACACACACACACACACCAACCAACAACTTCTGTAGACTTTGCCAGTGTCTCCTGAGGGATAGGTCACCCTGTGTGAGGACCACTGCTGACTGCATAGACTCAGAGTCCACAGAGGTCAGGAACCATGCTCTGTCAGAGTCGTGGGTGCAGAGAAAGGACAGAAGCCGCCGTCCCTCTGGGTCTCTTTCAGGTATGATCAAGCAGTTCCTCCGCGATGTGGACTGGGGGGAGATCGACTACCTCATCGTGGACACGCCGCCCGGGACGTCCGACGAGCACCTCTCAGTCGTCCAGTACCTCTCGGCGGCACACATTGATGGAGCTGTGATAGTGACCACCCCCCAGGTGAGCTGCTGAGACTTTCTCTCCCAGAGACTTCAGAGCAGGTGGCTTGTCAGCTGCTCTGCTTTGGGTCTACATAAACCTGTTGTTAAAAAGCGATCTTTGATCCAGGTGTTTGCTACTGACCAATCAGCTTGGTGGTTGTAGGAGTTGCTATGAGCGGTCTGACTCATAGCGAGCCCATGTAACAGAGTAAAACGGCCCCATTGGATTTTCTAGGCTGTCGCCTTTGTGAGAACAGATTACCAGGTTTTTCTCTTGTGGAACTGCCGTGTGGGTTTAAAGGTTAGCACTCAAGTGTTGAACCATTCTCTTGCCAATAGCTGTCCGTACATTAAACCCCTGTGGCCTTTTTGATTTCCCCTCACAAAGTCAGGGGCCGTTCATCCTTCTTAGCCTGGAAGTTCTCCTGAAAGCGTCCACTGATGGATGGTGGCTGGGCATGTGGGGTGCTGTCTGGGAAAGCAGTGAGGGATGGCGGCGATGGGGGGCTGGGGCCCACCTCTCCACCCACAGTAGGGTGTTAGGTAAGACTCTGGCAGCCCGAGGTACCCACTGTGGTCAGCGCTGGCCTATGCTGTAATCAACCAGGCCACCAGGATGGAATCTGCTAGACACTGGATACTGAGCCGGGGTCGTTCAGTGAGGGGCTGGCTCGTCATTATGCCTGGGGTCACCATGAGCCAGGGGTCATACTCAAAGGCAACTATGTGAGGAAAGATGGGTACAAAGCACTGCCTACATGCAGGCCTTAGACCGAAAAGCAGGTATTTCTGAGTATGAAAGTGGTTTCTAGGAGCCCTGGGGTTGCGGTGGCTAAGCCCTCAGCTGCTAACCAGAAGGTTGGTAGTCTGAAACCAGCAGCCGCTCCGCAGGAGTAAGGTGGGGCAGCCGGCTTCCACACAGATTCCAGCCCAGGAAACCCTTGGGGGGACTTCTGCTTGGTCCTGTGAGGTTGCTGTGAGTTGGAGGAGTACACAAGATAGCAGCGTGTTGGCTTGGGTTTTAAGATTCTTTGTGTTCATAGTACATTAGAACAGGGGTCGTTGGCAAGCCCTTTTTGTGACGGGCAGATAATCGGCACCATCGGATCTAGCCACTCTGCCATGGTAGCGTGAAAGCGGTCCATAAAGGAATGGGTGTGGCTATGCCTCACTAAAACTTTATTTACAAAAATAGATGGCCGGTCAGCTTTGGTCCCCAGGCCCCTTTTAACTGTGCCTAGTGTGTTCTAGTGCGTGGAAGTCTGTCCCTGAGAAAGCAGAACATCCAGTTATACTAGATGCCCTACATGTTTGATGTTTGACTATTTAACTTGATCCTTGTGGGTTTTCTGGGGACCAACAGCACCTACAATAGGCTAAGTACATATGCCCACCCACCCTGCCGTCGAGTGGGTCCCTTCAGGATAGCTGCCCCATAGGATCCCCAGGGCTGGCACCTTTATGGAAGCAGACGGCCACATCTTCATCCCACAGACTAACTTTCCAGCTGGGCACTTGGGTGCTGGTTGCTAGGGCCTCTTGTAAGCACAAAACAAACACAACCCCACAACTGCTGAGTCCACCCCAGCTCAGAGCGACCCTGGGTGGGGTTCCTAGTCTCTACTGGTGCAGACAGCCTATCTTTTTCCCACCAACCTTACAGTTCTGTCCAGTGCTAAACCTGCAGTACCAACAAGGCTCCTATTGAGCACATTGTTGTTGTTGTTGTTGTTGTTAAGTGCCATCGAGTTGGTTTCAACTCTTAGCAACCCTGTGGAGGGCTTCTGAGGAGCGGCTGGTGGGTTTGAACTGCCAGCTTTTCATTTAGCAGTGCAGTGCTTATCCTACAGCTACACCAGGCCTGCTTAGCATATGTCGTAGTTAAGTGCCATTGATTCGGTTCTAACTCATAGCAACCTTGTATAGGGTTTCCGAGGAGCAGCTGGTGAGCTTGAACCGCTGACCTTGCAGTTCAAACCAACCTTGCAGTCCAGCACATTAACTAGAACTTCTATAGCTTAGCGTATTTGTTGTTGTTGTTAAGTATTGTCGAGTCGATTCTGACACATAGCGATCCTGTATAGAGTTTCTGAGGAGCAGCTGGTGAGCTTGAACCTCCGACCTTGAAGTTCAAATGACTTTGCAGTCTGGCGCATTAACCCACAGCGCCAAACCAAGACTTAGCATATAGTGAGCACTAAATTAATGCTTATTGAATGAATAACCCAGCTCCAAGGTGTTGTTCCAAAGTCCCCTTGACCTCACACGCACACGCATACACACACATACTCACACACTCTGTGTCTTTACACCTTGGCATTGGAATAACCTGTTTTTTTCCAACCTTTAAAGGAAGTATCACTGCAGGATGTCCGCAAAGAAATCAGCTTCTGCCGCAAGGTGAAGCTGCCCATCATCGGGGTAGTGGAGAACATGAGCGGCTTCATCTGCCCTAAGTGTGAGGTGAGCTCCTAGCCAGGGTCCTCTGTGAATCCTTCCTGTCTTCCCCATCTGCTCCGGAAGTAGAACCCCAGTTCAAATCCTTACTGAAGATCCTTGGGCTGGGTGGTTGCTTCACATTCCAAAGAAGTCGTTGTTTTGAAGTCCCTGTAAAATGTGGTCCTGTCCCCTGATCCCTGACAGAAAGAATCACAGATTTTCCCTCCGACAACTGGAGGCGCCGAGCTCATGTGCCAGGCCCTGAAGATCCCCCTCCTTGGCAGAGTGCCTCTGGATCCACAAATAGGTGGGTGAGTCTCATGCCTGGTCCCACCCATTGCTGGGGTGGGGGGCCTTCTTCTCCCATCAGCCACCATGATCCGGCCAGGGGCCCGGCACAGAGGAGGCCAAGTAGGATGTTGGGCACAGACCACCCCGCTCCAGGAGCCAACGCTGCAGCTCACCTCCCTGCCAGGCTGTAGCCAAGGTTCCCCTGAGCTTGTGGACGCAGACACCAGGGGCCCAGGAGGCCTGGGTGGGGAGCCTGCCTCTCACATCCCTGTCTCCATGAGCACAGGGCAGGGACCACACTGCATGACACATGGTTCTAGTGAGGAACCAGCTTTCTCCCTGATGTTGTGAGGCGCACGTGAGTGGCCCTCAGGAGCCAGAGGGGGACCTACTAGTCCCGTCTCCATCTTACCCCAGGGCATAGATGCAGCGGTGGGGGGCGGGGGGCGGGGTCATTTCTCAGGACAGCAACGTTGAGCTTTTTCAGTTGTACATGCCTTCAACTTGACCCCTTCTATGGGCAGGTGGAAGGAGCTCTGGTAGCATAGTGGTTATGAATAGGGCTGTTAACCTCAAGGTTGGCAATTCAAAACCACCAGCCATTCCATAGGAGAAAGATGAGGCTTTCTGCTCCCGTAAAGATTTACAACCTCGGAAACCCTGTGCAGGGTCACTATGAGTCGGAACCGGCTTTATAGTACTTAACGACAACAACAATAGGGAGGTGGAATGTTCGGGGAGGTGCCCGGGTCTGCAAAGATTAGCAAGAGATGGCTGTCCAGCGGCTTTGCCTCTAAGCCTTGGGCTCTGACATCGTTTGCTAGGGAATGAGGAAGGCTGGGACTTCTGAGCCAGGCTCTGTGTGCTGAGGAGGCAGCTGGCAGGAAGGAGGTGGCAGTGTCTGAGCTGTGAGTTCAGGGCCTGACCAGGGCTGAGAGGAAGGGACACACACAGGAGGTAAAAGCTTTGATGGCCAGAGGGAGCCATGTCAAGAGGTCTCGTGTCCAGCACGAGTTACTAGAAAGAGGAACAGAAAATGCAGAAACCGCTGCATTCCATAGGGGTCAGCTGGGGGCGGTGGCAATGGGGGGTGAGAAAGCTGTGAGGCCTTGGTTTGTGTGGCAGACAGTACTTGGCATTGGAGGGCCACGCCGCCCCTCAAGGGGAGAGTGCATCCCTGTGGGGACTGTGTGGCCAGGACTGAGACTACAACTTGGAGCCAGCCTGCCTGGACGTGGAGAAAGGTGTGAGAATTGTCCCAGGAGGAGCCCTGGAGACCCTGGGCATGGGAGCTGTATCGCCTAAGGTCCCCCTGGATCTTAATTCAAGAATACTTCTCTGGTGTTTGGTTTTTCCCTACAAAATGCAGGAAAACCACAGCATTGTCTCAGCCTTGCCTCATGTGACAGATGCTCAGTCAGTGAGTAGGCCTGTTGCTGAGCCCCACAGGAAACCCAGGGGACAAAGGGGCCCTTACAAGACTGTCTTGTGGACCACAGGGCTTCCATGGTAGCCCAGCCTGGTCAGGGCCATCCCCACCCACCAGGGCCACCTGAGGTACAGAGGTCGAGCATAGCAGGGACAGTGTCACGCCGAGGGCATGTTTTAGCTCTCCCTCTGGAGAGCTCAGCTTCTGGGAGCAGGAGCAGAGCTGGCTAATGGCGGGCGGGATCTTCCTGGGATTGGAAGTTGGCAGAGCAGCCAGGAGAGAAAACACCTGGGGAAGTTCTCAAGCCCTGCTGTGTGCTCCCCCGGGCTGCTGCACCCTGGAACACGTAACTGCAATGCAGCCTGGAGAAACACTAACAGACTACAGGTGCCCATGTGCAGCCACCTTCTGGATGCAGCTGCATGTCAGAGAAGCAGGGGGCTGGGCGCTGCAGCCTAGGTAGTTTGGGGAGTTGTGTTTGGGATCTAAGATACAACTATTAGTCTCTATGTATGCAGAGCAGACGAGAACAAAGAAAACTCAAAGCAGAAATAAGTTTACAGGACAAGATAGTCTACATGGACTGCGGTCTCCTTACCCTGAGACCAGAACTCGATGGTGCCCAGCGGCCACTACTGTCCAGTCATCAGGGCCACAATAGATGGGTCCTGATAGAATGGGAGAAAAATGTAGACTAGAATCTCAAATTTCTAAACACACACACAAACAAGAGAGAGCTGTGGTGGAGACTAGAAAATTGTTCTGAGATATTCTTCAAACTGAACCAAAGCCAACCCCTGAAATAATGAGGGTCACTCTCAGTGATGTGCTCCTTTAAAAATCACCTAGAGAAGACCAACTCGGCGGTACTTAGCGACATGAAAGACCACCTCTCAACAGTGCTTTAGAACGAAGGTGAGAGTCTCGGGGGGCAGGGCAACTCGATGGATGGAAGCAGAGTAAGCAGTGCAGACCCACGAATCGTCCACACCCTGGGAAGAATGGCACTGAACAACTTTTGTAGACCCTTGTTGAATGGGAACCTAAACTGTGTAAACCAAAAACAGTAAAATATTTTTAAGAAAGCAATGAGCAGAACACCTGTATGTTGCCATATGATTATATATACATGTATGATTTCTGGAAAGATGCCCAAAGCATGGGTAGGCTCTTGTGAATTTCTTTTTGTGTAAATCCTTTGTCTGCCCTTTGATGCCGTGCACATTTGTGATCTTTTAATTAAAAGAATGAGTTCTAAAATGCAAGTTCCTGGGCCTACCTGGGAGCTACCAAGTCAGTTCTTCATGGGGCCCTAGAACCTGTATTGGCCCCACACCACCCTGATGGCTCACGGGCCCAAGTGTGGCTCGGTGCCCGTTGAAGTGCTTTACACACAGGCGCCCAGCTGAGGGGAAGGGGCTGGCTGGGTCTCTTTGACTTCCCATATGTAACACTGGGCTGGGCCCCAAGGTCACAGTGCACTGTTTTCTTCGATCATGGATTTAATAGTCTTCATATGTTTCTTTAAGGGAAGAGTTGTGACAAAGGACAGTCTTTTATGACGGAAGCCCCGAACTCGCCAGCCACGCTAGCCTACAGAAGTATAATCCAAAGTAAGTGCCTGAGGGTGGCCTGGAACCTCTGCAGCCATTCGGGGCCCATTTAGGATGACAGTTGGTCACTGCCACACAGCGTCAGGTGGGGACAGCAGTAGTGGTGGGGACTGGAGTGATAATGGGGTGTGGCCCCCTCAACATTGTGGTGGACTCCAGTCTGAGAAATCATGGATCATTGCCGAGTGTCATAAGTGAATCCAAAGCTAGAAAACATGGTGGCTGTGAGTTTCATGGTATGGGAACTCACAATCAAGCTGAAAAATAACAGGATTAGCAAAACACCACATTCAGGTCCCGATTCTGCCAATGGGCAGATGTGGAAGGTCTCAGGTTCCAGGTGGGTATCAGGTGGCCAGCTCCTATGGGTCTGGTAAAATGGTGTCGAGGATAAAGTAGCAGGCTCCCAGGAGTCTTGGTGTGCTGGATGGGCTGATGGCCAGCGGGTATGTGGTATCAAGTTCCTGCTGAAGATTCTGGGAGTGAGGCCCAGGCAGGATACTGCTCTTCTGGCGAAGGAGTGGTCACCATGAGGACTGAATAGTCCCCTTCCTCCCCAGGAATTCAAGTGTTTTGTAGTCCGCACCCTTCACACCAGGAGGAGCTCGTCGGCTCCTGAAACTTGGGACATGTGAAGGACGCGCGTGGCTGACAGCATTGCCGGGGCCGAGCAGGGGTCATGGGGTAATAGGGACCAGGCACAGGCGACACTTGAACTCACTGCCTCAGAGACACTTTAATCATCCAAGCTCTGTACCCTTCCCCTCAGTATATGTTAAGACAAATGTGCATTTTAAAAATAAAAATTTCTCCTACTCCCAGACTTATCTGGGACTTCCTTTATGTGTAAAACACGCGGCATATAGGATCACAGAATCTTCTTTGATGGAAGCATATCCGTCTAGAGCCTCTTCACTGAAGCCATGTCTGCCTCTGAAGGTCACATCAACCTGAACAAGAGCCCAAGTGTTATTCATTCCAAATCCACAGTCACCTTTTCAAAGCCACACCCGCTGCTGTCAGGGTGAGTCTGACTCAGAGCCACCCTATAGGGCAGAGGAGAAGTGCTCCCCAGGCCTTCCCTGACTAGAAAGCCTCGTCTTCCTCCCGCAGAGCAGCTGGTGGGATTGCACCACCAACCTTGGTGCTTAGTAACGTATTGCGTAACCCACACTACCACCAAGCAGCATAGGCCAAATAGCTACTCTTCAAATTCAGCAAAAGTTTAAATGGCGAGAGAGCCTGTGCTAGGGTTGGCTCCAAGGTCAGGGCATACGGTGAAGTGAAGTGTCGTCAAAGTAGCCCTGTACTGCCCTCAGACCGCGCGTACAGGACGGCCTAGTGCTGGGTTTACACCCTGCACAGTCAGGCACGCATACTGGATCCCTTAATTGCCTGTAGGGTAAGCACTGGACCGCTGACCAAAAGGTTGTTGATTCAAACCCACCAGCCGCACCTTGGAAGCCCTACACAGGGTCGCTGTGAGTCGGAACTGACTCGACGGCACTTAACAAGCGCAACACCTGCAGAGAGGAAAGGCAGACAGAAGCCCTAGAACCAGCCTTACCATGGTGAGCCACAGAAGTGGAAGGATGAGAACCCCCCTGCACTCCCCCTCCCTTTCTGCTCTTTGTGCCTGTCCCCTGGGACCAGACTGACACAAGTTCGTTGTGAGGAGGGCGGGGTGACGTTGACGGTGACGAGGCTGCAGAGCTCAGGGTGAGGTGTGGGCTCAGGTAGGCCCTGGCCTGGCTGTGACTTCCGCCACCTTGGGGAACTGGCAGAGACCACTCCCAGACCACCAGCTCCCAAGATCCCCTCCTCACCTAATGCCGGTGGATCTCCAGCCCCTCCAGGTCAGGTTTCTGGAAGTCACTTGGGCAGGCCTGCAAGGGGAAATGTCGCCCATGTGCTGGTGCTGACCAGTCTTGGGCAGGTCTGTGGTGACCTGCCGGCCTGCAGAACTGGTCACTGAGGTCCCTGAGCTAGGATCGCACTGACCCACTTTAGGACGAGCCTGGCCCCAAATTCAGAGACTCATTCCTCATTCTAAGGGTGCCCATGGTGGGAAACGTAAACCAGAAACCTTGTGGATGTTCTCCTTAAGCTGGTCATTTAGAGAAATCTCTTAAAATGGACAATGGCAGCCTGTCTGGTGTGGTCTGATGGGGAGGGATCCAGGAGTACCCACCGTCAGGAACATCGTCTGGGACAGAAAGCTGGATGTGACTTTGCTGATGTCACTCTCGCTGCCCATCTTACAAAGGACGTAGCCATACAGATTAGCTGCTTGGAGAGAAATCCCAGCGATCACAAGGGCCTGTGTTCAGACAGAGCATAGACCGTGTCTCGTAAGAACAAATGCTGAAATGCCCCTCCCAAGGCAAGCCGAAGGGGCTGTGGTCAGTACCTACCAGTGGTCACCACAGATGAGCACCCACAGTTACATGCGGACTCCCTCTTCCTCGGTGGGTACCATCGCCATCCCATTGTGCAGGGAGAAAAGTGAAGCCCAGAGAAACTAAAACTGCCTAAGGACACAGAGCGGACTCGAGCTACAGTCCAGATGCAAACCCCAGAGCCCACACTTCCAATGAAACGACTGTGTCCAATGTCTACATGTACTCTTGTTTTCACTTTCAGTGAGCCCTCCTCTGGCAGAGCTATACCATACCTCCAAAATAAAGTCTTCAGGACTATGGTGGTGGTGGTGATGTGCTGTGGAGTTGGTTCCAACTCATAGCGACCCTGTACAGGGTATCCTAGGCTGTAAATCTTTACGGGAGCAGAAAGCCTCATCTTTCTCTCACAGAACAGCTGGTAGTTTCGAACTGCTGACCTTGAGGTTAGCAGCCCGATTTGTAACCTCTACGCTACCAGAGCTCCTTCAGGACTGTGAGGAGGGCTTGTTTATACTTAGCTCTTCCTACCCACGACAGAATGTCTTGTGATGTTTTAAAAACTCCTTTCACAATAGTGTTACTCACAGTAGCCAAAAGGAGGAAGCAACCCAGGTGTCCATGAACTGATTGGGGGTAAATGTGTGTCCACTCAATCATTAAAAGAAACCAAGTATCAATACATGTTACAGTGTGGGTGAACATTATGCTCAGTGAAGGAAGCTCACGAAAGAGTGCATATACTGTATGAATGTCCAAATCGACAGACAGGAAATAGATTCGTGGTTGTCGTGGGCTGGGAAGGGAGGGATGGGATGAGGTTGCTAATGGGTAGAGAGTTTCTTTTGGGAGTGATGAAACTATTCTAAAACGGATGCTGTGATGGCTGTACACCTCAGGCTGGACTGAAAATCGTAGAACTGTGTACTTTGTATGTAAACTCTGCACTTTGTATGTGAACTGTATGTGAACTCTGCACTTTGTGAATTGTATGTGACCTGTGCACTTTGTACGTGAATTGTTTGTGAACTGTGTACTTTGTAGGTGAGTTGGGGTCTCAAAGCTGTTAGGTAGAGGTAGGGAGGGAACGATGACGACAGACATTCCACTCCTGCTGCCGCTGGTTTCAGAGAGCTGTGAAAGCAATGTCTAAATCACGGTGTTGCCATTTGCATCAAAGCTGTATTGAACAATCTTTTTTTTTTCTCTTTCAAACTCACATTTGTGGGATATGAAAATATGTATGTTTCACTCTTCCTGTCTTACCTATTCAGCCTGTATGTCAATCTATACATCTACACACAGAGCACTGTTGCTCCACGGTTGTGTCTAGATCAGTATTTGCCTCTGTCCCCTGTAGCCCAGGCACACCTCCCTGGGTCTCTACCTGCCTTCATCATTCTTCTGCCACCCTCCCTCTTCTTCTATATTGCTCTCCCCATCACCGAACTAACATGTAGTCTACCCTCTAGCCAGTGAATTACTCTCCCCTCCCTCCTACCCCTGGTAACCTTCAAAGACTGTTTCTTTTAGTACGGAAATCTTTGCTTAAACTTTTACAATAATGGTCTCATACAGTATTTGTCCTTTTGTGGTTGATTTAATTTCACTCAGCATAATGTCCTCAAGGTTCACCCAAGTTATGAGGTGTTTTGCAGCTTCATTGTTATTAGAAGACTCTTGATCAAAAGGGGGGGAAATCCTGAACAATTTTAAATGCTCATGGAATCCTGACTTTCTGGAGCTTTGGAAGCTGGATGAAACCCTAAAACTGTTGCCCTAATATCATCTTAAGCCAAAAGTATCCCCCAGTGTAGTTTAGCTTAACTTACAGTATGCCATGTCTGCCTTGAGCATTGTGGTCATTGAAGATGTAGCTTAATGGGATCAAAGTGACAACAGTAACTCGAAAGATTAGCTAGGGAACCAAGGAGGCAGTGAATTTATGGGAATCACGAAGGACCAGCTTGGAAAAGGAGGGTGCCAATGGTTGCCCAAGTTGAACAATTAATGTCACTGAATTTTTACATGGAGACATGTTACACTGTGGTCTCTTCTCAACAACAACAAAAATAAAAGTCAAGGTGTTGTCTTACCAGCCACTTGAGCTTCAAGGAAAATAAGGTGCTAAAAAAGAACACAATCCAAATCATGGGGCAGATGATAAGACCGAGCCAGAAGATGCGCGCTTCGGCTTCTGTGGCAGCGATGTTGCTGGACGAGACCTGTGGTGGGAGAGGATCTAATGGTCAGTACTAACGAGGGGGCTTTCCAAGCAGTATGCTGTCATCTGCGTTTTCATGTGTCTGCTGCAGGAGCGCCCCCACAGAATGCCATCAGTGTGTGTGTGTGTGTGTGTGTGTGGAACCCACAGAAGCAGCCCACAACCAATTCTCGGTTCTAGTTGGTGCGACGCTTGGGGGGAAATACCTTTCTGGCTCCAAATATCCAGTGGCTTTTCCCATCTTCATCAATCTGGTTCCACCATCGGAGGCCCACCATGAGCCTTCCAGTTACATTCTGAGGAAAACAGATACAACGCTGGCACTACGGGC
Organism: Chrysochloris asiatica; assembly: GCF_000296735.1. Classification (NCBI taxonomy): domain Eukaryota; kingdom Metazoa; phylum Chordata; class Mammalia; order Afrosoricida; family Chrysochloridae; genus Chrysochloris; species Chrysochloris asiatica. The sequence continues at coordinate 6,451,591 of NW_006408620.1, read as the reverse complement.
ATGCCACTGTAGAGCGTCAACATCAGCCTGGATTCACATCAAACCCAGCAAAGCATGGTGAACTTGGAAGAGGATCAGGAAGCAGAGGGGGTGTGAGCAGGGGTGGTTTCCCAAAATTGGTTTGCGAGGCTTCCGAATTTCAGTTATACTTACCTTAAAAGGCCAGCGACTCCCCAGATTTTATTTACATACATAAATCAAACCAGCTGCAGCTGAGTCCATCCTGACTCATCAGGACCCCCCCCCCCCCCCAGCATCAGTGTAGAACTGCGCTCACTGGGGCTTTCAAGGCCTTGCTGTCATGGGTGCCCTTCCACTAGTAACTGGAGCACTTAGCCATTTGTGCCACCCAGCGGTGAATGCAGCTATATGAGGGGCTTCCAAAAGGTCATGGAAACATTCCATTCTCTTTTAATTCCACCTTTCCACAAACTTTTGAAGCCCCCTATATATGTATAAGAAGCTCTGGTAGTGTAGTGGTTACGAATCAGGCTGCAAACCACAAGGTCAGCAGTTTGAAACTACCAGCTGCTCCGCAGGGAAAAGATGAGGCTTTCTGCTCCCGTAAAGATTTACAGCCTCGGAAACCCTGTTCAGGGTCACTATGAGTCAGAACTGACTTAATGGCACTTAACAACATATATGTATATGTATATATACGTTGTCCTGGTGTGGCGCTGTGGGTTAATGTGCTGAACTTCAAAGTCGGTTTGAACCGCAAGGTTAGCAGTTCAAGCTCACTAGCTGCTCACTAGTTTCCTGTATAGGAAACTATACAGGATCGCTATAGGTCAGAACTGACTTGGCGTCACTCAACAACAACATGTATGTATATATACATATATACTGCAGTGTCCCTCAGAGTCTGGGGGGATTGGCTCTAGGACCCCTGTGAATACCAAAAACAAGGATTCTCTAGTCCCTCGTATAAAAGGATGTATGCAGTCCTGGTGTGGCGCTGTGGGTTAATGCACTGGTCTGAAACGTCAGTCTGAACCACAAGCTCAGTGGTTCAAGCTCACTAGCCGCTCTTCAGAAACCTTATGTAGGGTCGCTATGCATCGTAAACGACTCCACAGCACTTAACAACAATAGTCTTGACATATGATCATGTCTGCTATCCTTCTACACTTTAAATCATCTCTAGATTGTTTAGAATTCCTGACCCAATGTAAGTAAATGCGATGTAAATAACTCTTTGAGCTCTTTAAGCCTTTGGGGGCTTGCTGTGATCATTTCATTGCTTTCCCTTCCCCCTTGAATATTTTCTATCCACAGTTGAATCCACAGATGCGGAACACACAGATGCAGAGGATCAGCTGTATATATGTGTGTGTATATATAATGTATAAGGAGCCCTAGAGCGTCGTGGTTACGAATCAGGCTGCTAACCTCAAGGTTGGCAGTTTGAAACTACCAGCTGTTCCGCAGGAGAACAATGAGGCTTTCTGCTCCCGTAAAGATTTACAGCTTCAGAAACCTTGTGCAGGGTCACTATGCGTCGGAACCGACTCCACGGTACTTAACAGCAGCATAGTGTATATGTCACTATGTTATTGTGTGGAGTCCTGGCATGGTACTGTAGGATAAGCACTTGACCACAAGTTTGGTTTGAACTGCAAGGTTGGCGGTTCAAACTCACCAGCTGCTCCTCGGAAACCCTATACAGGGTCGCTATGGGTTAGAACCGTCTTGACAACACTTAACAACAACAACAATGTTATTGTGTAGCCTGGTGTGGCATGATAGGATAAGCACTGGACTACTAACCACAAAGTTAGCAGTTCAAACCCACGAGCCACTCCTTGGAAACCCTATTTAGGGTTGCTATGAGTTGGAACCAACTATATGGCCCTAACAACAACAATGTTATTGTACTGGTTTGGTGTTGCTGGATCAGCACTGGACTGTTGACTATAAAGTCGGTGGTTCAAACCCACCAGCTGCTCCTCAGAAACCCTATACAGGGTTGCTATGAGTTGGAACTGACTTGATGGCAGAAACATACACAACAACAACAACATATATTTAAAATAAACCGTATATGTAAGTTTCAACAAAAAACCCAAAGCCCTATGGAGTTGTCACCATGTCAGTTGATGCCCCCAAACCATTGATTTAACACTAAGCAATGTAGTTTTGTACTAATTTTATTAGGCATCAATTGAAAATCCTCAAATATGTCTCAGCAATCTGAACCAAAGTACTCCTGGGTCCAAACTCATTTGTTCTGTTAACAGTTCAGGTTTTGTGTCAGTGTGACTGGGTCAGGATTCCACAGTGGTTTGGCTGTGGAGCTGTAGTTATCCCCATGGTGAAACCTGATATAGGTATACTTAACTTTATGATGATTGGCTATGAGCAGCCAATCAATTGAAAGGTTATTTCCTTGGAGGTGTGGCCTGCTCCCAATATAATGGATACACAGGAACGTCTCACTCTCTTTTCTGCTGGATCTGGATCCCGAATCTGGGTTGCCTTCCTACCTGCTGGGCCCACTTGCCAAGCTTGGTTCACCTGGCTAGGACTCGGGATCCCTGTCTGTCTGTCTGTCTGTCTGCTTGTTGGCCCTGCCTGCTGATCTTCACTCAGCTTACACTTGGGACTCTCCCACCCTATTGTGAGCCATTTCCTTGATAAAAACTTCTCTTTCTGTATATACATCTGTAAGTTTCACTGGTTTTGCTTCTCGGAAGAACCCAGCTTCAGACACCTTCCTTCAAGCCAGAGACAGACTGGTAGCACCCTCTAAACGCAAGCCTGTTTCAGGAGCGATGGCACCTCGTGTGAGAAGGGGGCCTTACCTTCACAGACCAGAAGTCCAAGGACAGGAGGAGCAGCACAGTGACAAAGCAGCCCACAAAGCTTTTGCTGAACCAGTCACAACATATGTAGGTGACGATGGCACTGACTCGGAAGAACAGGTGGAAAAAGGTGGCCAAGGGGTGCCTGGGAAACAGTTCAGAAGACCCCTCACTCCAGAAGCCAAAACCAGCAGCCACAGCACTGCCCCGCCACCGCAGCCCACCTGTCGCACAGACTGGTCAGGCCGGAGCAGTGTTCTCCCCAGCATACGCCAAGCCAGACACCCCCAGGCTTCAGCGCTGAGGAAGCAGCACGAATCGGTGGCAGTTTTTGAACCTGAGCGTCTTCATCATACTAGTCATTTTTTCCCTATCCCTCAAAAGAATCCAGTACTTTCCACTAACTGGATTCCAAATACCACTTGCCCTCGCTGGAAACGCTGTCACCTTTAAAGTAAAAGGTGACAGAATCACTGCCTAGCTACCGACCAGTTCCCTAAAGATAAAGGCTGGGCCAGCCCGCTACTGAGTAAGCAGAGTCCCGTGCTGTCCCTGGGTGCTGAGGTCCCGTGTCATTCTGGATGGAGAGAAATTACTAGTGATGGAGTAAGTGCCAGCTCCGGGCACAGAAGTTCACCCTGGGGAACGTAGACCTGCTCCAACCAACTGCTTAAAAATGTGTCTGGGAGCCCAGACACATTTTTAAGCATAAACCAAGAACAATTTGTCTAGATCAAAGCCGCTGCATTGAACTTGGTTCGGACTCACAGTGACCCTACAGGACCACACAGCTGCCCCATCTTGACGAGAGCAGACAGCCTCATCTTTCTCCCTCAGAGTGACTTGTGGGTTTGAACCACCAACTTTATGATTAGCAGCCCAATGTTTAACCCACAGTGCCATCAGGGCTCCTTAATTGTCCACAGCAGATACCAAATGCCTATAGAGGACATTCAGGCAGTGGCAGTGGGTGGCATGGACCAGGTATCCCATTTCTGATCGAATACAGTAGAGGAACACAACTCCTAGCAAGGAAGCAACCACAGGTGGCAAACCTCACTGGTGGTAACCTCATCCTGGGGAGGAGACTTCTATTCAGAACCAGACAGTGCCAACACATACCCAGAGCTGCTATTTGCACAACAAACTAGCACTCCAGACAGAAATGAGAAATCTGATTTTAAAGGGTGACAGTTAACAACTGTTTTAACAAGATGTTGCAGGCTGGGTTTTACACTGGCCCTGGGACCCCCAGCCTGCAATCTCCAAGTTAGAGTTGTAACACACTGTGGGCGTGTTACATGAGATGGGGTGGGGCTATGGGAGAGGGAGACAGCAGAGCTGTAGAGGAGAAATGAACCTGCCTGTCCTTCCAAATGGATGGGATCCCAGTTAACACAGTATGAAAACCAAACTTCCAAAGCAGTTACCGAGTCAGCTCTGACTCATAGCGTCCTTACACATATAGAGTAGAATTGTGCTTCACAGTTTTTTCAGTGGATGGTTTTCCATAAGTAGATCCCACTCATGGTGTCCTGTGTATGTCAGCGTAGAACTGTGCTCCACAGGGTTCTCAGTGGATAATTTTTCATAAGTAGATTTCACTCATGGTTTCCTGTGTGTGTCAGCGTAGAACTGTGCTCCACAGGGGTCTCAGTGATTTTTCACAAGTAGATTCCAATCATGGCGCCCCCATGTGTGTCAGAGTAGAACTGTGCCCCACAGGGTTTTCAGTGGATGATTTTCATAAGTAGATTCCACTCATGGTGCCCCACATGTGTATCAGAGTAGAACTGAGCTCCACAGCGTTTTCAGTGGGTGATTTTCATGTAGATTCCACTCATGGTGCCCCCATGTGTGTAAGAGGAGAACTACACTCCACAGGGTTCTAAGTGGGTGCTTTTTATAAGCAGATTCCATTCATGGTCCCTTCATGTGTGTCAGAGTAGAACTGTATTCCCAAAGTTCTCAGTGGATTATGTTTCGTAAATAGATTGCTAGACCTTTATTCCATACTTCCTCTAGGTGGACTCAAACCACCAGTCTTATGTTAGCCACTGGCTTTATTAACCATTTGCACCACTCAGGGATTCCTATAAAACAATGAGCTTCTGGTGACGTTTCCACATTTACTCATGATGTTGCCAAAGAAAGAAAAGGGATTGTCCAAACACCAGCCATTTGCTAGAGCAGTTCTCTCACCTGTGCCTTCTATAGACATGCCTGGAAAGAAAGGCAGACACGGATGCATGCCCAGTGCTTAAGGACTAGACATGATCATGTAAAATTTCACAACCTGGACTGTTCCAGAAGATGGGACTAGGGCCAATGGAGAGTCCCGCTGAATACCCTTTGTATCTTAAACCGATTGACAATCTTTGGACGTCGCACCTTCACCCTGGAGGTAAACGGATCCTCTTCCAATGACCGGAAGCTCTAAGGAAGAACCCATGTGTTGGAAATATTGGTATCCTGGATGCTGCATGTGCTGTGGGGTTGATTTTAACTCACAGTGACCCTGTCATTCAGAGTAGAACTACCCCCAGAGGGTTTTCTAGGCTGTCATCTTTCAGGGAGCAGATCACCAAGTCTTTCCTTCTGTGGAGCCACTGGTTGGGTTTGAACCACCGATCTTTTGGTTAGCAGCTGAGCCTTTCACCATGGCACCAAAAGGAATTTTTATGTCCTGGATGTCAGGGTTATTGTGGTGTGTTCTTGAGATGATTCCGACTCAGAGCAACCCGTAGGACTGGATAGAACCGCTCCCTGGGGTTTCCAAGGCTAGAACCCTTTACAGAAGCAGACTGCCGTATCTTTCTCCAGGTCACTGATAGGTTCAAACTGCTGACCTTTCAGTTAGCAGTGACAGAGTTAACGATTGTACTACCTGGGCTCCTCCTACCCAGTCATGCTGGCATTTAAGATTCAGTGACTTTCTTGAGCCGACCCTCATGATCAGGACAGTTAGGGTCACTGGGAACAGCGTATTCTTTGTAAAAGAACATAGATCGAAAAGGTCTAGAGAGAGGCTCAGTTGTACTCTGAGCCTCAAGGTAGAACCCGGAAGTTCATCTGTTCACATGAATCCCTTACCTACCCACCGTTTTTTCTCCTGTGGTTATCCTGAAATGAATTGCCAAAAAATTCCCATTATTAGAGGATTCCCCTTAGCTGGATTCTGGTTAGCGCTGTTTCCTTTTTTTTTTTTTTTTTTTTACCAGTTGCCATCCAGTTGATTCTGACTCCTCACAACCCCATGTGTGCTCCATGGCAGTTTCAGTGGCTGATCATTTTGGAAGAATAACCAGACTTTTCTTCCGGAGGCTAGAGGCATCTCAATCAGCAGCCGAACTCAGTAACCATTTACACCCAAACCAAAATAGCCACTGCTCTCAAGTCTATTTCAACTCAGAGCAGCCCTCTCTAGAAGGGTTTCTGAGGCTGGAAATCTTCATGGGAACAGACAGCTTCATCATCCTCCCTCAGAGCAGCTGGTGGGTTTGACCTGACGACCTTGTGACCCAGTGCCTAACCCACAGCTCAGGGATAAATAGGAAATATTATTACTCAAACAAAGCCCAAAGCAAGTAGAGTGTTGCTGTTGTTAAGTGGTGTTGAGTTGGTTCTTGCATAGGGTTCCTGAGGAGCAGCTGGTGGGTTTGAACTGCCGATCTTCTGGTTTCCAGTCCAGTGCTTGTGAAGAGGCTACCCACTGCACTGTAAAAGACTGCTGTATTCCTACTGGATGCGTGTTTGCAAGGCGCTGTCGACATCCCCTCCATTCTGTCCACATATAGGATTGGCCGTGCCTGTGCCCCCATTTAAGGAGCTCTGGTATCGTAGTGGTTACAAGTCGGGTTACTAATCTGATGGTCAGCAGTTCAAAACTTCCAGCGGTTCCACTGCAGAAAGATGAGGCTTTCTGTTCCGTAAAGTCTTACAGCCTTGGAAACCCTGTACAGGGTCTCAATGAGTCAAAAACCGACTCCACGCCCACTACGCGCCCCCCACCACCATGCCCCTAGTTAATACTTACGTGGCCTCAGATCAGTTTTCTAGTTTGGGAAGTTTGAAGACCATGGTTAAGCCCCAGCCACCTGCTCCGGGGTCTCTGTGTTCTCTCTGTATGCCCACCCAAACCCACTGAGAACCACTTCCCTTCCCACTACCACTGGCTTTCAGGGGCCCCCTGGCTGCTCTTCGAGGGACCAAACAGTACAGTGGTTCCAAGCCAGGGTGGGCGAGAGCTCATGTGCCAGGTTTCAAATCCTGGCTCCAACCTCTGAGTAGGTCCATGGCTGTCCCCAAGTTACATAATGCCTCCGTGCCTCCATTTCCTCTTGTGTGAAATGAGAAGGGCACCAGTAGCCACTAGGCAGGGATGTGAACAGGCCGAGTGCAGGCCACATGGACACATCACAGAAAGTGCTCAAGTACAACTGGTGCTCCACCGTCCGGAGCAGCTGTGATGATCTCAGATCCCCCCTCCCCCAGACACTCAAACCAGCTCCACCTCCAAGAAGCCACCCTGGAAACCCCCCCCTCTGACCACAACTTTCTATGGCTCACACCCGAGGGGCCCACGTTTCTTTATCTTTATGGGGATCCCCTGTAATGTCTGATCCCTCACTTTCACCATGAACCGTCTTCATTCATAGCCAGGGGAGTGCTCTCCCATCAGCATGCCCCTCTCCTGCCAGGTAGGGCTGTTAGGATTCATGGACACCCATGTTGAAGGAAGAATGAAATGAGTGGATTCCACGGCCAATAAGGTGGGGAAAATCTTGATGGGCTCTTTTTCTGTCCCCGCTATTTGTAAGTTCACTGGCTGGGCTCTGGACCCCTGGATCCTTGTCTCCTCCTTTGGATGTAAGCACACAGCAGGCTCTGTACCCAAAATGCGCATGAAAACCACCCTCAGAAGTTTCAGAGGCATCAAAATGTGCACATGGCTAGTCCTGCCTCAGGACCCAACGGATCTGGGGTGGGGCCTGGGCATGAATTGTATACCATATTGGCATGGGGCAGCAGAGGACCAGAGGACCACACAGGAAACCTGGGTTTGATAGCTGGCTAGTATACCTCATGTGTGATGCTGTATGATCAGCACTGGATTGCAAGGTCAGCAGTTCAAACTCACCAGCTGCTCCTTGGAAACCCTATACCAGATGTGTGGTGAGTCAGATCTGACTCCAAGGTACTCATCACCAGTAGCAACAAGGTTACTGAACAGATTTCGATGGAGCCTCCAGACTAAGATGGGCTAGAAAGGCCTGGTAATCTACTTTGGAAAATCAGTACTGAAAACCCTATAGATTACAGTGGGGATGGAGCTGGACCAGGCAGCATTCCAGGGTCCCCATGAGTCAGGGGACCAATGTGATGGCAGCCAACATCTATTGTGTTGGCAAACCACAGCCCACAGGCCAAATCCAGCCACTGTCTGTTTCCATAAAACTAGTCAAAGTCAGCATGCGCTCAGTGACCGGTGCAGAGCTGACACAAATTTCCCTTCTGGCCCTTTATATGCAGTGGGCAGGTCCCCACTGCAGACCAGCAGGAAGAATTTGGAGGTGAGCTTAGCGCCATTTAGAAATGGAGTAAACTGCTACTACCTGCTCCCTCCTCGCCAAATTTGTTTCAGATCTGCAGAGGCTTGGGAACTTCCTGGTTTGCAAAGCCTTGGATTATGCTAGAAGCCAGGGCCTAGTTATCTCTGGAATGTAGTGTTCCATATCTGGGTCACCTGTTGTTGATAAGTGTCCACAATAACCCTGTATAGAATTTCCAAGGCTTTATGTGTGTGTGTGTGTGTGTGAAAACCTCATCTTTTTTCTGTGGAGGGGCTGGTGGGCTCAAACCACCAATCTTGTGGCTCACAGTCTAGTGCACACCCATAGAAATTCATTGGACTATGCATACACTTTGATCTGAGCACCTACTGTATGCACACGTCAAAAAAATGTTTTTGTTTAGAAACACCATTGGCCTAAGCAAAGCTACTGGCCAGAGAATCACCTTTGGGAGTCTCACACATGCACACAAATTACACGTGTTGATCTATATATCAGAACTGAAGATTATATAAAGCTGAACACGGAACCTCTGTCTAGACACTTGATAAGTAGAATAAAAGCAGCAAACGCACAAGCATCCCTGTTCCCCAAACTTTCTAAAGGGATTTTGTTCTGGGGAAAGAGGTTGATACATTCTAAATTCCACAGTGACCAAATAACCTGACAATATCTTTCAAAGTGGTCTTTTCTCTAGTGATTTCAGTGACTTAAACAACCGCATCCTGGTATCTTAGGACCATCTCACTTGAAGTCTTCATTGAACATGTGACATTAATTCTCATCCTCTGTCCGGCATGGTGGAAAGTTCTCTGCTTTGCCCTGTGGCAAAGGTCTGGGGAATGGCATGCTCTTCCCTGCTTGGTTTGCGCTGCTGCTGAAAAAAAACATCTGAGATGAGGTCTAGACTTTGCTTCAAAATAGTCAGAGGCTGGCGGTGGAGGGAGTCCCTGATGGTGCAAACTGCTGATGGTTAAAGGTTAGAGGTTCAAGTCCACCCAGGGGCACCTTGGAAGACGGACTTACTGCAGAAATAATGATCCACTGAAAACCCTGTGGAGCACAGTTCTCCACGGTACATGTGGGGGCACCATGAGTCAGGGTTGACTCCACAGCAACTAGTTTGGCTTTATCAGAGAGAGGACTGTGGTGGCGCTGTGGGTAAGGCATTGACAGCTAACTGCAAGGTTAGCAGTTCAAACCCAGCAGCCACTTGGCAGGAGAATGATGAGATTTAGAACACGGCTCCAGAACCTCTAAGGAGCTGTTCTTTGTCCTCCAGGGTCCTGAAGAATCTGTCAGCTCGATGGCAGCGGGTTTGGTTTTTTGGTGGCCGTGCAAGCCATTTGCAATCACCTGCTGACCAAAAAGTTGGCAGTTCAACCCCCACCTAGTGGCAGTGCAGGAGAAAGGCCTGCGAGTCAGCTTCCATAGAGGTGGTGGTTGCTAAGTTGGTTCTGACTCATTGCGGCCCTGTATAGAGTTTCCAAGGAGCAGCTGGTGGGCTTGAACTGCTGTCCTTGTAGTTCGCAGTCCAGTGCTGATCCCATAGCGCCACCCCAGAGGTCCCAAGAACCCCTGTGGATCAGTTCTGCTCTGTAACACAGGGCCGCCACTGTGAGTCAGGATCAACCGACGACAGCAGCTTTGGTTTTTTACTGGACTAGATAGGGATGAGGTGAAAGTAGCCTGGCCATGGACAGACAATGGCTACCGCAGGGCAGTGACAACACCAGACTCATCCCTCTCACAACTTTGATATAAACTGGAATTAAACCTTTAAAAAGAAAGAAAGGAATCATCAAAGGCCATCTCAATTTTGCGTGGAGACCAGAGGCTCTCAAAATATACCCATAAGGTGGCCCATCTGTGGTCAAAAAAATTCAGACCTAAAAATCCCCAAATGAGTTAATTGGCCATTGCAATTGTATGCACCAAGAAAATTCCAAAAAGCAGGTCCTTTCTGCTGGGCTTATCCGGTCCACTGTAAAAAAAAAAAAAAAAAGCTGCCTTTCAGGAAGCTATAAATGTCCAGCCTCCAACCCCACCTCTGTCCTCCCACCCCCGACTAACCATCCTTGGAAAATAGTGTGGTACAAAGAAAGCCCAAAAGCCCAACATCCACAATCAGACTCCATCCTTGTTGGATATGCAACACAGCCCTGGGCAAAGCACTGAGCCACTTGGAACCTCAGTTTTAACATCTGTGAAATGGAAGAATAACACCGGCCTTGAATATCACAGACTTCCGTGAGATCAGACACCTATGATGGCAGACCCAAGGGGACCTTACAGGGTAGTGGCCGCGATCATTCCACTTAACTGTTTTGACGCACTAAAAGTTAAAAGAGTTTTGGTTAAAAAGGGTGAAAGTGAGAAAAACCTTAACAAGTGATGTTCTTGTATGGATGACTTTTGATTTTTGTTAGACGTTTCCCTGCACTGTTAAAAAACTAAGTCGGGTGGGACATTTCAGTTAATTGGCCTAAGAACATATTTACTGCTTTTGTTCTCCTGCCTCATCAAAGCTTGCAAGTAGCCATCCAAGGCACAACAATTGGTCTCTGTTTACCTGGAGCATCAGAGGAATAGAGGAGGGTATGAAATGTGTGGTTAATTATCTCCATGAACAACTTCTGACTATGTCATAAGACCAGACGAACTAGATGGTGCCCAGCTACCATTACTGAACATTTGCATCAAAGATTTCACAGAAGATTTTGGATCCAAAGGAGGAAAATGTCAGCCAGAATTTCAATCTCTCATGGACACTAAACTTTTCCGATCCATGGAGACTGGATTACCCCCTGAAACTATTAAACTATTGCCGTTAAATCATCTTTAAACCTTAAACCAGAAATACCCTCTGAAGTCTTCTTAAAACGGACTAGTTTAGCTTAACTAGTTACTTATGTTGTTAGTGCTGTCGAGTCAGTTCCAACCCACAGCATAGGGTTTCCGAGGCTGTAAATCTTTATGGGAGCAGAAAGCCTCATCTTTCTCCTGTGGAATGGTTGGTAGTTTTGAACTGCCGACCTTGAGGTTCGTAGCCCAATTTGTAACCACTACACTACCAGAGCTCCTTATATAAAAGCTTGCCTCACGTGTTAATCTCTTTTACAAACTATCTATGGAACCAAACTGACAAGAGCAACTCAAAATGTTTTCTGGGAACCTTAGAGGACAGTGAGCTTCAGTTAATGAGTGAGGAATCATTCAGAGAAGGAGGTTGAAAGTGGTTGTACAGCTCAAAGAATGTCATCAATGTCCCCAAATTGTACATGAAGAAATGGGTGAGTCTGTGTGTTTAGTCTCAACAACAAAATGAAACAACAGCGAGTAGGGTGCTACCATTTATTTCTTCTGCTGCCCTCGAGTGGCCGCTCTGCTAACAGTGCCATGCTACCATGAAGATAGTGGGAGGAAGGGGACCTCCCAGGGCAAGGGGGAGGCAGCTAAGACGATACTTGCTTAGAAAAAATAGCACTCTGTCATCCTTCAGTTGTCTCTGCACACCTGCCCCTCACTATTCAAAATGTGGCCCCTAGAGTGATTAACTTTTCAGTCTAGGAGTGGAGGACTCTAGGACCATCAATGGAGAGAAGCGGAGAGCGGGATCTTACCCAGAGAAGCAGTGAGGCCTGAGATGGAGGCAGAGAAGATGGTGTGGCTGGGGACTTGGGACCGGAGAGGGAAAGGGGCTGTGGTGGGGGAGGGTGCAGGCTTACAGGGTTGGGTGAGGATGCATGGATGGGATGGTAACTATGCCAATGAAACGATAGATGATAGAATGAATGTAAAACTAATGTTCTCCCATGTAGACTATCACACAATTCACAATAAAACATTTATTTAAAATAAATAAAAAATAAATGAGAAGGAAAAAAAAAATGTGGCCCCTAGAACTGCAGCATCCATGCCTGTCCCCTGGGAGCTGGGGCCCCACTTCAGCCTTGAGACTCAGCGTTGAAAGAAGATCCCCGGTGCACAGTATGTACATGATAATCGAGGAGTGCACCTGTGTTCCGTGTACAAAATAAAGTCCGTGTCCAAGATAGACCAGGAAAGGAGACAAGCAAAGCCCAAACACCATGCCAAAAACACACACACAAACCGGTTGTGGTTGAATGGATTCTACTCATGGCAATCCATGCTGTCGGGGCAGAACTGAGCTCCGCGGGGGTTTTTTGTTCTTGCTATTTACTCTTTATTGTGAATTGAGTGAAGGTTTACAGAGTAGATCATCAGTTTTGCATTCAACAAAGCACAGACTTCATTTCATCTCAATGATTCAACAGCTCGTATCCCACTTCCTCCTTGTGATTCTTGTTTCCATTCCTCCTCCTTTTCCTACCCTTCTGAATTTTGTCTTCGGGTAAATGCTGCCCTTTTGATCACGAGTGGTTGACCATTCTGTGGTATGCGTACCTCACTAATGGTGTTATTTCTGTATATCTATCTGTTGCCTGCCTGAAAATGAAGCCACGGGGGAGTTCAGTCCCAGACCTGAAGGGGGACCAAGGGCTGTAGTCTCAGGGTTCCTCTAATCTCTCTCTGACCACAAAAAGCCTGGTCTTTATAAAAAATTATTCTGAATTGTGTTCCTTATTTTCCCCCACTCTATGCAAGACCTTCTAACGCGGTGGTTCCTTTCAGAGCAGCTTTCACAGGCTTTTGGTAACTGATTTTTCAGAAGCAGATTACCAGGTGATTGTTCCAAGGTGCTTCTGGGTCGACTCAAATTGCCAACCTTCCAGTTAGCCACTGAGTGCTTAATTGTTTGCACCACCCAGGAACCCCCCAAAAAGGAGAGATCCCCTGTACATCCTGGGCCTGAACTAACCCAGATGAGCCATTCGGACTGAATGGGCTTCTCCTCTAGCACCACCCAGACACAGGATAACAGCGTGCCCTCCCACTCCCTGGCGTCTGAGCCACCTCCTGGGATGTCTGAGTCAGGCTGCTGTCTCAGGGCTCAAGAGTTCCCATTCAAAAGGTCAGCACAACAGAGGTTTGAGTGTGGAAGTGAATGAAAAGAACAGACTTCCCTCTGGTCACCACACTGTTTTTCCCTCTCGTTTCTGTTCTTGATTTCTTTTAAAGAGACATTCCAACTTGTTGTTGTTATATGCCGTGGAGTCGGTTCTGACTCATAGCGACCCTCCACAGGGTTTCCGAGGTTGTAAGTCTTTACGGGAGCAGAAAAGCCTCATCTTTCTCCCGTGAACAGCTGGTAGTTTCGAACTGCTGATTGTGAGATCCTTAGATATACCAAAATGAACATGAGCCTGTGGGGACAAGCGGAGGTGGGGTGAAGGCCTGAGCTGAGCCCCTCCTGACACCCTGGGATCCTGAATGAGTCTGTGTCCTGGTGAATTCATCACCCTCCTCCTGCTGTGGGATCCGTGGGACAGATCCATCCTCTAAAGCTTCAGTTTCCCGAAGAGATGGGAGAGGAGTCGTTGCTTTCCACACTCAGCTTCAGAAGGAAGTCCAGCGTCCCAGGGATAGGGGTGGACTCTAAACCTGTAACTTTCTGGATTGTATCCAGTTCCATCCCCTGGAAACCTGTGTGACCTGGGGCAAGTTGCATAACCTCTCTGTGGCCCACATTTCCTCAGCTGTGAAAGGATGATGACTAAAGGCTCAACCCCTAGGGGGCATCACCCACATGCATCAGAATCCATGGGTCGTGCTCCCTGGGGTCCTGCTTTTGGGATTTGCCTGCTATCTGTGGAAGCCCTGTAACTGTGGAGATGCTGGGAGGTGCTTGAGGATAACAACACCAGAAAAGGCTCAGCATAGTACCTGCTGGCAGTAACTGTTGCCTACATGCCACTAGGATTAGCCAGTAAGTTCCTATGTGCCACGAACAGTGAATGCACTCACCTGCTAGCCCCAAGGTTGGCGGTTGCAATCCACCCAAAGGCACCTCCGAAGAAAGACTTGGCGATCTACTTCTGACTATTCAGCCACTGAAAACCTGAGGGAGCACAGTTCTAGTCTCACACACCTGGGGTCACTATGAATCAGTTCTCAACTCAATCGATGGCAACTGTTTTTCCCTCCTTGGAAGCCCTTGTGCCATAAAGCATCACACCTGCATCTCATGACACTTCTAGAACTCGCTAGTAATTTACAAGAGATACGGGGGGACAAAGCACTACAATACTGACACAACAGCAGCAAAATCTAGACATTGGGTGGTCTACAGGCAGCAAAAGGAGGAAAAAGAGAGAGAGGAGAGGGTGGGAACCTGTAGATTTAAGTGCTCTAAATCCTGGTGTGAAGTCCTGGTGTGGGTTAGTGCACCAGACTGCAAAGCCGTTTGAACTGCAAAGTCAGCAGTTCAAGCTCACCAGCTGCTCCTCAGAAACCCTATACAGGGTTGCTATGGGTCAGAACCAACTCAACAGCACTTAACAAGTCCTGGTGTAGTGCTGTGGGCTAATGTGCTAGACTGCAAGGTCGGTTTGAACTGCAAGGCCAATGGCTCACTTAACAAGTCCTGGTGTAGTGCTGTGGGCTAATGTGCTAGACTGCAAGGTCGGTTTGAACTGCAAGGCCAATGGCTCACTTAACAAGTCCTGGTGTAGTGCTGTGGGCTAATGTGCTAGACTGCAAGGTCGGTTTTGAACTGCAAGGCCAATGGCTCAAGCTCACCAGTTGCTCCTTGGAAGCCCTATAGAGGGTCACCATCAGTCAAAACTGACTCAACACTTAGCAACAAGAAACATACCGACAGACTCATGGTATGGTGCTGTATGATCAGCACTAAACTATGAACCTGTGGTCGGCAGTTCACACCCACCAAGCTACTCAGAAACCTTATGCAGGGTCACTTTGAGTGGGAACCAACTCAGGGGTACTTACCAACAACAAACAAACAATGTAATTTCAATTGCAATTTAGACATAAATGGGGAGGTGGTAGGGGCTACCAGATGAGCAGGGCAATTTGGACACTGGATATTGAAAGAGATTGGGGAATCATGAATTCTTTTAAGGTAAAAAAATGATATTGTGGTTTATGTTTTAAAAGATGAATTCTTGTCTTTCAGAGATACATATAAAAATATTTTATGTTTAAAGTGTTGTCTGAAATTTGCTTCAAAATAATGAGAGGAGGTAACAGGCATAAATGATTATTGTTCTGTACCGTTGAGGTGATTCTGACTCACAGTGACCCTATTTAGGGGTTCCAAGGTTGTAAATCTTTACGGAAGCAGAGAGCCTCATCTTTCTCCCACAAATAACAAGTTAGTCGTGAATTAATAATTGTTGAAGATGGGAGATTGGCACATGGGATTTGTTACATTATTCTATTTATGTCTGGAACTCTCTGTAATGTGTTTTTTTAGGTGTCCAGGGAAACCAACAACTGTATATCAGATTCTTACACTGCCATTGACTGTGCGACCTGAGGCAAGTGTCTCAACCTCTCTGAGGCGGCTTCTTAACCTGCAAAACAGGGATGCTCGTATCTTCCTCCAGGGTTCACTCTGGACTCTCTGTAGATGCACATGCACTGGCTCCTCCTTTGGATTGGATCTGCTTAAGCAGCCTCTAAGACGCCTGGTGTGGCGCTGTAGGATCAGCACTGGACTGCGAACCACAAGGTCAGCAGTTCAAACCTACCAGCTGCTCCTTGAAAACCAGATACAGGGTGGCTGTGAGTTGGAACCGACTCAACAGCATTTAACAACAACAAGCCCCTAGCACTCACATCTGGGTCATCCCCTCACACAGTGGACCAGGGTTGGTGTGTACAACCAATAGAATACATCTGAAGTGATAATGTACCATCCCATCCATGGGCTACAGAAGCCGCTGTGACTCCCAGCTAAGACACTCTCCCTCAGTCTCCCTGGAAAGGAAGGCAGCTGCCACACTGTGAGCAGTCCAGTGGTCAGGAACTGAGGCCTCCAGATAGCAGCCATGTTGGGAAGCCTTCCTGGAAGCAGCTGCTTCTGCCCACCCCCCACCCCCACCCCCATCAAGCTGCAGATGACTGCAGTCACATGAGACCCTGGGCTAGAAGCACCCCTCTAAGCTGCTCCCAGAAGCCTGAGCTGCAGACACAGTGTGAGATAATGAAGGCTTGTTCGAAGTCTCTACAACTGGAGGAACTTGTTACATAGCTGTAGCTACCTGCTTCAGGCTCCAGGGGTAAAGTTTTAACTCTGTATAGTCCAGGCTACGTTTGGGACCTTCTAGGAGTCCTGGTGTGATGCTGTGCTATAGGCTAAGCAGTGGACCACAAGGTTAGTTTGAACTACCAAGTCGGCATTTCAAACTCACCAGCTGCATCTTGGGAACCCTCTGCAGAGCCGCTATAAGTCAGAACCACCAAGAAAGAAGAACCAGGAGTGGAGGACCGACTACCACTTCAGAAGAACCAGGAGTGGAGAGCAGCCTTCGGCCCTGGGGTCCCTGCACTGGGAAGTTGCTACCAGATCCAAGATACATGGAGTCTGGACCAACGCAAGGAATGCTGGGCCAACAGAGGCTGACAGGAAATGAGGACCTTTCTCCAGAGTCAGCGAGCTAGAAAGCCTTTCCCTAGAGCTGGCACTCTGAATTTGGGTTTCTAGCCTCTTAAACTATGGGAGAGCAGGAGAAAGATGAGGCTTCCTGCTCCCACAAAAAATTTACAGTCCTGCTCTCACAAAAAATTTACAGTCTCGCAAACCCTACACAGGGTCGCTATGAGTCAGAACTGACTCCATGGCCCTTAAGGTTTGGACACGTGGTTTCAAAGAGCAAGAAGACCAAGGACAGTTGGGCTCCTCTTAGGAAACAGGGTGGTAAAATGAAGGTTCCCATGCTGTAATTGTGACTTTTGTATTTATATTTGTCTCTTTTCAACAGGAAATGCTGAGCTTCTTACCGGAGGGAGAGTAAGAGGCAGAGAGGCCAAGTACTGTCCTTCCAGGAGTCCATGGTGGAACTCAGGCAGCAAGAAGGCACTTCGAGCAGGTGGAGCCTCAGAGACGCTGAAGAAGGTAAGGCCCCATATTCTTGTTTGCTTCCGCCTCACTCCAAAAGTGGAGCTTCTTTGTATTTGGAGTAGGGAGCAACATTCACCAATTTACACTCTATTTTTTCCATTTCTTTTTGGAAGAGTTCGATTCTGGTAGAAAGTGAGCAGGATTAGAAGGCATAAGATCTTGGCTCTTGGGTGAACATGGGTTTGTCACCTGGCTCTTGGCAGCTTCTGTTTCCTCATCTGCAAAATGCATAGAATCTGGTGTTTCCTTGTTTTTGTTTTAAATACCATTTTAATGTTTCTGGAATCAGAATGTATCCCCAAATACATCATAATTTAGTTTCCAGCCCCAAGAGCTATCACTGAGCTGTGGGCCCTAAAACACACGGCATCTGAGAAATAAAGGCCATTGGTGGTAAAGTCTAACTAGATGGATTGTTGTTGTTAAGGTGCATCGAGGTTCTGACTTACAGAACCCTGTACAGGGCTTCCGAGAGTAGCTGGTGAGTTTATAAACTGTCACCTTACAGTTAATGTGGTTGGCAGTACCGTGCTTATCCTACAGCGGCATGCCAGGGCTCAACAGTTAAGGAAACTGGACTTCTGAATTCAGGAGGCCGGTTCCAGGGGAAGGCTTGGTTGATCTGGTCTGAAGGAAGGTCCTTGGCTCCTTTCAACATCTGTGGGCCTGGCGCTTCCTGGAGATCTCCACATGTCTGGGCATCAGTCCTCTCCTGGCTCTTTGGACTCACTGGGTGCAAGGACATACTCCGCTCCCGGCTCTTCTTTTTTGGTGGTAGAGGTCCCCCTCTTGCTGTTTGCTTCTCTCTCGTTTTATCTCTTATAAGTTAAATGGTGCCGTAGCCACACTCCGGTGAGCCTCCACCCCCTGCCCTACACTGAATCAGGGTTAGGACCTGGTTTGTTACCATAGATGTTGTTATTGTTGTTACGTGCCTCGAGTCGGTTCCAACTCAAGGCAACTTGGTGTCAGGTTCCTGAGGAGTGGCTGGTGAGTTTGAACTGCCGACCTTTGGGTCCAGTGCATCACCCTGCAGTGCCACACCAAGACTCCACCAGATAGATGTTGTTGTTGTTGTTAAGTACCGTGGAGTCAGTTATGATTCTTAGTGATCCTGCACAGGGTTTCCTAGGCTGCACATCTTTACAGGAGCAGAAAGCCTCATCTTTCCCTCGCGGAACAGCTGGTCATTTTGAACTGCTGACCTTGAGGTTAGCAGCCAGATAGATACCTCAATACAAATGCACGCACACATACCTACACACACATGTACACACACATATGTATTAACACACAGACACACACACACTTTAACCCACAGATACACACATGGACACACACACACACACACACATATGTATTAACACACAGACACACACACACTTTAACCCACAGATACACACATGGACACATATACAGAGAGAAAGAGGGGAAGCAAGTATGGCCTAAGGTTAATAACTGGTGAATTTGCGTTTGGTGCAATTTCTGCAGCGTTGCTATAAATTTGAAATTCTCTCAAAGGGATTTAAGCCCTTTAAAGACAGGAATTCAAGTTTTTCTTTTTCTCTAGCTGAAAGTATTCTGTTGACGCATTTTATGTTTCTTTCCTCGGGGCTCTCACCCAGGGCTGAAAGTGAGGTGTTTTTGGAATCACTGTGCATGTAGATTTCTGTGCATGTGTGATTAACCTAGTGTGCTTGCAGTCTCCACTCCTGCGAAGCAGGGACTCATTGTTCTGTTGTGCAATGGCATACACAGTATACTCGCCATATAGAGCTCTTCAGAATGGTTGAGGAAATACACAATCGCAGTCTATTACTGGGCACTGTGATGGGTCCGGCCCCATGGAGGGCTGGACAAATGGCAGTGTGCGCGGCCCAAGCCCCATCCTCAAAGATGGTACCTGGAGTGGGGGCGGTGAACCCTTTAGTTGCAGAAGGTTGTCTCCACGAAAGGGGAGGGAGAGGCCCCAGGCAGGAGAAGCATATTCTCAGAACTCTTGGTTGTTGACTGATGTTTTCCCAAAGATCAACCAGTTACTGTTGAATCAACTCCGACTCATAGTGGGCCCGTGTGTGTCAGAGTAAAACTGTGTACTCCATGGTGGTGATGGTGGTGGTTATGTGCCGTGCAGTCAGTTCCGACTCATAGCGGGCCTGTGTGTCAGAGAACTGTGCACTCCATGGTGGTGGTGGTTATGTGCTGTGAAGTAGTTGGTTCCAAGTCATAGCGGACCTGTGTGTGTCAGAGTAGAACTGTGCGCTCCATGGTGGTGGTGGTGGTGGTGATGGTGGTTATGTGCCATGCAGTTGGTTCCGACTCACAGCAGGCCCGTGTGTCAGAGAACTGTGCACTCCATGGTGGTGGTGGTTATGTGCCGTGGAGTAGTGGGTTCTGAGTCACAGCGGGCCCGTGTGTGTCAGAGTAGAACTGTGCGCTCCACAGTTGCTTTTTTCCCTATAGAGTTTTCAGTGGCTGACTTCTTAGACCGGTTTCAGTCTAGTGTGCAGATGTACAGACTAGAAATAAGGCCTGGTCATCTGCTGTCAAAAATCCGTGGATCAGAGCACATCATTGCCGGACTCACGTGCTTCGGACAAGTGGTCAGGAAGGACCAAACCTGGAGGAGGACATGGTGTGTGGTGAAGTAGAGGGCCAGCTAGGGGGAGGGAGACCCTCGGTGAGTGGGGACTCAGGCGTGAGGATGACACAGAGACAGGCAACATTTCACTCTGTTGTATGTGAGGTCACCGTGAGGTAGAGTCAATCCAAAGACACCGTCTGCCTCTTACCTAACAAAGATAAGGACCTGAGAGGTGGACAAGACAGCTGACCACTGTGCCTCAGGTAGACGGGGCGCTTTGGGGACTAAGAAGGTAGACACCTCACTTGGAGTAGAGAATGCTGCCTAGCGGCCAGAGCTCTTAAGTTCAAGGACACACATTTTCTTTCTTGGGTAATGAAAATGTTCCAGCATCAGAGTGGTGATGGTTGTAACTGCCACTCCCAGTCTGTCAGTTTGTTGTACTTGTGTGTTGCTGGGATGCTGGAAGCTATGCCCCTGGTATTTCAGATCCCAGTAGGGCCCCCACCTGGGCAGGGTTTCAGCAGAGCTCCCAGGCTAAGGCAGACTAGGAAGACGAGTATGGCAGTCTACTTCAGAAAAAATCAGACAAGGAAATTCTTATGAATAAAGATGCGACACCGTCCGACAGTGCTGGGAGATGAGTCCCTCAGATTGAAAGATACTCAAACTATGGCTAGGGAAGAGCTGCCTCACAATGTAGATGAAGTAAAGCTTTTGGGACCTTTATTTGCTGATGGAGCATGACTCAAAATGAGAAGAAACAACTGCTAACATTTATTAATAATCAGAATGTAGAATGTGCAAAGTGTACATCTAGAAAAAGGAGAAGTTGCTAAAAATGAAATGGTGTACCCAAAAACTGATATCCTAGGTATTAATGGGGAGTGTGTTGGCTCTGTAGGATAAGCACTAGACTGTGAACCACAAGGGGGCAGTTTGAGCCCACCAGCTCCTCCATGTGAGAAAGATGAGGATTTCTGCTGCCTCCGCCCACCCTACCCCCCAAAGATTTACAGCCTCAAGAATTCTATATAGGGTCGCTATGAGTCAGAATCCACTCGTTGGCACTGAGCAACACCACGGGCAAATATTGATGCAGGAAGCATCAAAAGAAGATTTAAGGAGCACACCAAAAAGGATTGGTCAATATTCAACCATTTCAGGATGTGGCATATGATTAAGAACCGATGGAATTGAAGGAAGAAGTCCAAGCTATACTGAAGGCACTAGTAAAAAACAAAGCTCCAGGAATAGACAGAATACAAATTGAAATCAGTACTTACCATACGTCCCCAGTCACTGATGAACACCCCGACAGAGACAAAGCATTTGAGTCACCCAGCACATATATGCCTCCCTGAGCCTGAATACCGTGAGGCTCTGGCCTTCCTGCTTCAGCTCTGACCATAAACAAGTGTCCTTTTCGTGATTTCTTCAGTGTTAAGTTGTTTGCCCCATTATGTTTTTTGTTAGTGGTCTTGCTGTGTGAGATGAACCCACACCGTGCTGAAGTGCTACCTAGTGTGTGCGAGTGCAAGAAGGCAAGGATGTACCTTATGGAGAAAGCATGTGCGTGTGAGATGAGCCCCCTCCAGGCTTGAGTTATAGGGCCAGTGGCTCAGAGTTCAATGCTAATGAATCTACATTGTATATGAAATAAGGGGTCTTTAAACAGAAACACACACACAATCAGGTTATCTGTTGGTGGGCTGATGTTGTGATTCCTCTAGGAACAGTGGTTCAGCGGTTTGGTATTTGCTAATTCAGCATATGCTGCATCGATCTAGAACAGAACTACAGTGAGTAAGTTCTGAGAATCGACTGTATATCCACACCCTGCCCCAGTGACAAGACACACACACATAGACACATGTGTAAGCACTCCCTATTGTGGTGTAGGGAACTATCTAATGTCCCCTCTAGCCCTAGTCTGGAACTCCCACCAAACAACATTTCAGGCCTGCTGGGTCTGGGTAAGAGAAGGGGCCAGAAGGTACTGATTAGATGGCAGGATTTTACTGTGGATGTCAGCAGAGTTCATTCTCATGATAAAAACTGAACTCTCTAGCATGGGTTTAAAATGAGCCATCTCAGACGCAGGAGGCGGGATCTCACTACCAGCCAAGAAAATGAACCAGGAGGGGAGCACATCCTTTGGTCCCTTTGATCCCTGCACATTGAACCTACTCGACCCAGGGACAGAAGGCTGTGACACCCGAGGAGGGGCAGAGGAGCAGCAGCAGCAGAACCAAGAACCAGAGTACAAGTCAGAGCAGTGACCATCCCAGGTCATAAAGCAAGTAAAGCTGAGTGACTTTCAACAGGAAGCTTGCTTGTAGGCACTGAAGTAGGGAGCTAGGTTTGCTGACCCACAGAGGTAGAGCCAAGTGCCTTCAGGCTACGGCTTAATGTAGAATGATGGTACATCCTGTGGGCATTTATCAGCAACTCACTGAAATAACTGGACCCTGAGCATTTCTGACCCCAAGTTGTAATCCATGAACTTTCCTATAAACACCATAACTGTTAACAAGGTGTCTGAGTGTGGCCACTGCAATGGAGTATGGAACCACTTTGCATAGAGAGTGTTGTGGGAGGGCTGATTGATACCGCTTATTTTTACAACATAGAAAAATATGCCTCATCCATCAGAGCACATTAGAATCACAGCTTTTACACTCATCTGCACACTTTCCAGATCAGCACCTCCAGGAACCTTGTTTGTGTCTTGGAGTTCCTCTTGGGATACTGATAAAGCTGGACCCCTTGGCCTACATCTCTCTCTCCTCCCAGAAGTTCCTGTCAGGCAGACTTTGGACAAAGGTCCATCTGCGCCATGTTCCGAGCATGTTTTTGGAGTCCAGCCAGTCCATTCTACCATGGCCCCTTCGATACTCCCTCTGCTTTCACCCTTCCTCTTCAGAGGCAGCTGATCTGCACAATCGGAAAGTATCGAGCAAGTTGTGCTTCATCAAACACTTGGATCAAATCTCCAAGTTCCCCATACTGATCTTCATAGCCCCTCATAATCCTTCCCCTACTGAATCCCCAGTGTCTCCTCATCCCACTCTCCCACTTTGCACACACTGGCCCAGTTGAGATAATCCCTAAATATACCACCTACCTACCACAGGGCCTTTGCACGTGCTGTATTCTCTGCCTGGAACTCTCTTCCTGTAGATCTTCCAACTCTGGCTTCTCCTCACTCAGAGGGATCTTCTCTGAACCCCTCCCTGATCTAAAGAAGTCCTCCATGAGGGCAGGGAACGGGTTTGTCTGAAGCTTTCTGTGATGCCAAGAACAATGCCTGGCACACAAAGGTCCTTGAAAGTTGGTTGATTTTATGAGTAAATGAATGAGTGCGTGAATGAATAAACCAACAGATCTCAGCCAAGGATAATGGTGTTTCCCACCCCAGAAGTACTTGGCCATATCTGGGGTATTTCTGGTTGTCACAACTAGGGGATGGCTACAAGTATCTAGTGGGTAGAGGACAGGGAGGTTGCTGAATGTCCTACAGTGCACAGGATATCCCCTACAGCAAAGAAGGATCCAACTCCAGTGTCAATAGCTCCAAGACTGAAATCCCCAGGGATAAGCAGATGAGTGAATTAAATACGCTGTGTTCTTGCAGTCAAGTCATTGCCCCATCTTGATCATCAAGTGCCCGACCAGTCCCCAAAATCCCTTTCAGAGAATGTGGGTCACATAGTTCAGCAGAAATCTCCCTCCAGTGACTCTGCTGATGCAATTAATTTCGTGTCAACAACAAATATATATAAATAAGGGGAAGTTAAGCTGTGGTAGCTACAAGGAGTTAATTTCAAAACATGTAATGTTGTGCGCTAATCAAAGAGAACTGAAATCTGTCTAGTTCCCTGATTCTGCCGGTTATCAAGGGCCTTCCTTAAAATGAAGCAATCAGCTCTTGGTGGGACCTGCTTATGCTGCCACATTTTCATGTATCAAAAATAGATTTCTGAGTATTAAAGGGGCAGCATGGCTTGGCCCCCAAAGGCAATGGGGACAGAGTCTGGAAGAGTTCCTGAACAGCTGTCCTGGAATAACAACAAAGGAAAACCTCAATTGTTCTTCTCCTTGGTGTGTTGGAGCACAGTGTGTGTGTGTGTGTGTGTGTGTGTGTGAATTAGAAATATGCTTACATTGCATTCCCAGAAGGATGGGTGGCCACCAAGTCATCATCCTCACTGCCACCACCCGACTCTCCATGTCCCCCAACCCTCCAGCTGCTCTTGTGCCCATTTAGAGAGGCACAGAGGGTGCCCTGAGCCCCCTCAAATGCAATCCTTGCCAAGAAAGAGGGAAAAATCTAAATCAGGGTTCTCAACTAGGGACAGTTGTTGTTGTTGTTGAGTGCCATCGAGTTGGGTCCGACCCATAGCGACCCTTAGGACCCCGCATTTGTCAGTGTCTGGAGGCGTTTCTGGTAGACACACCAGGGAAGGTGCTTCTGGTATCTAGTGAGCAGCTGCCAGGATGCTGCCAAACATCCTGTAGCACCCAGGATGGCACTTACCACACAGGATTCTCTAGCCCCAAATGGCCACAGTCCCAAGGCCCAGAAATTCGGCCTCACATAGTTGGGGAGTTCTGCATTCTGGTCTGCACTATGAAAAGGGAACCCTAAAACACTCTAAAGATCTCCAGGGAACATAAGAGGTAAAACCTGAGTCTGCTGTTCCCACTGTGGGCTCAGCACAGTTTTCTTCCTGTGTGAGCATCTACCCCAACCCCTCAAACAGAGCATATCAGCTGCTGACTCAATATCTAGATTTAAGGGTTCAAATCCCCGCTGCAACTGAGTAGCTGTGAGGCACTGGGCAAGACACTCAACCCTCATCTCAATTTCTTTACCTTTGAGCTGGTAAGGTAACAGAAATTACCTCCGAAGAAGGACCTGGTAATCTGCTTTTAAGATAAGTGGCCGCTGAAAACTTTAGGAATAGAAGCAGAATTTTGGCTGGTATGGAGCCGGAAGATGAACCCCTGGGGTTGAAAGGCACTCGAAATATGGCTGAGGAGAAGTTGCCTCCTCAAAGCAGTGTCGAGTTTAAAGACATTGAGGGAGTAAAGCCTTTGGGACCCTCATTTGTTGATGTAGTATGATGCAAAATGGGAAGAAGCAGCTGCAAACATCTGTTAATAATCGGAATGTGGAATGTATGAATTGTGTATTTAGGAAAATTGGAAGCCATCAAGAATGAAATGGAACACAAAAAGATCAATATCCTAGGAATTAGTGAGCTGAAATAAATGTGTTTGCCATTTTGATTTGGAGGATCTTATGGTCTACTGTGTCAGGAAAGACAGGCTGAAGAGGAACTTGGTGTTATGTTTATCATCAAAAAGAACGTTTCAAGATCTATCCTAAAGTACAACACTGACAGTGATAAGATACTATCCATATGCCTATGAGATCATTTGAATTGCAAGGTCAGCAGTTCAAACTCATCAGCTGATCCTCAGAAACCCTATCAGGGCCACTATGAATTGAAACTGACTCGAAAGCACCAGTTAATACAACTATTATTCAAACACACGCACCAGCCACTAATGCCACAGATAATGAAATTGGAGACTATTACCAACTTCTGCAGTCTGAAATTGGTCAAGCATGCAATAAAGATGCATTGAGAAGTGCTGATGATTGGAATGCGAAAGTAGGAAACAAAAAAGAAGGAACAATGGTTGGAAAATATGGCCTTGGTAATAGAAACAACTCTAGATTACAAGATAGAGTTTTGCACAACTGACAGGCATTGCAATGATCTTTTCTCAACAATATAAGCAGTAACTACACATGTGCAGCTCACCAGATGGAATCAAATTGACTACATTTGTGGAAAGAGATGATGGAGTAGCTCAGAATCTTTGGTTAGAGCAAGGCCAGGGGCCGACTGAGAAACAGACCATCAATTATCCATATGCAAGTTCAAATGAAGCTAAAGAAAATAAAAATAAGTCCATGAGAGCCAAAGTACAACCTTGAGTCTATCCTGTCAGAATTTAGAGACCATCACAAGAATAAATTTGACACACTGAACACAAACGAGCAAAGACCAAAAGAGTTGTGGGATGACATCAACGGCAGCATACATGAAGAAAGCAAAAGGCCATTAATTAAAAAAATAATAAAAAATAGTAAACTTGCTCTTAAATGTAGACTAGCTAAAGTGAATGAAAGAATGAATGAAAAGTGCAAAGACCTAGTAGTTTGAAAACCAAAAAGATAGAGCACACTTGGCATTTCTCAAATTGAAAGAACTAAAGAAAATATTCAAGTCTTGAGTTGCAGTACTGAGGATTTTAAGGGCAGAATATCAAATGATGCAGGAAGCCTCCAAAGAAGATGGAAGGAATATACAGAGTCACTGTACCAAAAAGAATTGGTCCATGTCCAACCACTTCAGGAGGTAACATATGATCAAGAACCGATGGTGTTGAAGGGAGACGTCCAAGCTGCAATGAAAGTATTGGTGAAAAACAAGGCTTCCGAAATTGAGTTGAGGTATGAGTGTAGCTCAGAAGTATTGGTTCTAGAGCTCCAGTTCACACACGCACTGTTTGATTCCAAATAAAACACATTTAAACATGTCTTTGTGATAAGGGGATGGCTGCAGACAAGTTGTCTCAGTAATCTAAGTTTTCTTAGGGCACCTTCCAAATTATAGTCCAAGCTACACAGTGACTTCTGAGGAGGGGATCTGCTGGGTCAGTACACGTCAAGGCAGAGAGATCATCTCAGAAAGTTAGGACAGCTGTTTTCTCAAATTCTAAAAGGGTCATCTGGATCGCTTTTCTTGAAGGACGTAGGACAATCGCAGGGGGCTTATTATGAAAGTGTTTTAATAAAACTAAAAACTACATTGGTGAGAAAAAGGTCAGGAAAGTTGCACCATGGAATTTCTTCCCATCACAGCAGTGCACCTGCTCAGTATTCAAGGGTATCAAGGGCTGTCCTAAGAGAATTTCACTGGGAACCTTACCTCATCCACCCTACAACTCTTGCCCCTTCAGACTTCTGTTTGTTCTCCAAACTCAAGGAACATTGAAAATGAGCACAATTTGAGTCCCCTGAGAATGCCAAAACTGCCGTTTTGACGTGGTGTAAATCTGAGAGCACAGAATTCTACTGTGAAGGGTTAGAGAGATGGACACACAGCTTTCAAAAGTGGACAGACCTGGATGGAGGGAGGATTTAAAGTGTTCAAGAGCAAAGATGTCAGTTTGAGGACTAAGGTGCTCCTGACCCAAACCATGGTATTTTCAATTGCCTCATATGAATGTGAAAGTTGGACAGTGAATAAGGGAGACTGTAGAAAAATTGCTATATTTGGGCTATGGTATTGGAGGAAAATATTAAAATTACCATGGACTGCCAGAAGAATAAAGAAATAAATCTGTGTTGGAAGAAGTACAGCCAGGATGCTCCTTAGAAGCCAGGTTGGCTAGACTTCATCTCTCATACTTTGGGTATATTATTTATGAGGGACCAGTTCCTGGAGAAGGACATTATGCTTGGTAAAGTGGAGGGTCAGTAAAAAAGGGGGAGACCCCAATGAGATGGATTGGTACAGTAGCAACAGTAATGGGCTCAAACGTAACAATGATTGTGAGATTAGCGCAGGACTGAGCAGTGTTTCAGTCTGTTGTGCATACGTCAGTACTGACTCAGTGGTACCTAACAATGTTGAGAAGCAGTTGTTTCATCATTTTGTTGTTGCTGTTATAGTTTAATGAAGGTTTCTATGATTTTGTAGCAATGTTTTATTGACTTGCTCTCATATTTCAAATGGATGCACACTGAAGCTCTCACTCATCGACAAAGAGAAATCTGGGCGATAGTACCTGGCTAACCAACTACAAGGGATCCACACTGGACCATTCCAGGGAAAGATGTCCCATCGGAATGCAAAGATCCTCAGAGAATATCATTAACATTACACAAAAGTATAGTTTTGCTGAAGAAGAATTTTTAAATGGTTGCAGATGTATATCACTAGGGAGCTGTCAGAAATTCAAGCTGGATTCAGAAAAGGACATGGAACAAGGGTTATCATTGCTGGTGTCAGATGGATCTGGGCTGAAAGCAGAGAATTCCAGAAAGATGTTTATCTGTGTTTTGACTATGGAATGGCATTTGACTGTGTGGATCATAACAAATTATGGATAGCATTTTTAAGAATGGAAATTCCAGAACACTTCATTGTATTTGTGCAGAACCTGTATTTAGACCAAGAGGCGGTCATTTGCACAGAACAAGGGAACACTGCCTGGTTTAAAATGACAAAAGGGGCGTGTCAGCATTGCATGTTTTCACCATATTTATTTCATCTGTAAGCTAAGCAAATAATTAGAGAAACTGGGATATATGAGGAAGAATGTGGCATCTGGATTGGAGGAAGCTACATTAACAACCTGTGATATGCAGACGACACAACCTCGCTTGTGGAGAATGAAGAGGACTCGAAGCACCTTACTGTTGAAGACCAAATACTACAGCTTTCAGTGCGGATCACACTGCAACATAAAAACATTTTAAAAATCCTCACAACTGGACCAATAAGCAACACCACGATAAACAGAGAAACCACTGAAGGTGTCAAGGATTTCATTTTTCTTGGGTCAACAGTCAATGCCAATGGAAGCAGTAGTCAAGAAATCAAATGACATACGGCACTGGGCAAATTCTGCTGCAAATGAAACCCTTTAAAGTGGTAAAACCAAAGATGTCAGTTTGAAGACGAAGGTGGGTCTGTCCAACACCGCGTACCTATGAGTAGGAACTGACTCAAGGTCCATAACAACATCGACCTTTTGGGTTAGTGTTGTTGTTGTTGTTGTGAAGTGTCATCGAGTCGATTCTGACTCATGGCGACCCTAAATAGGGTTTCCAAGAAGCAGCTGGTGGGTTTGAACTACTGACCTTTTGGTTCACCTGCCAGTTCTTACCCTATAGCGCTACACCAGGAGTCCGTAAAACACAGGAGCAAGTTGTTGTTAAGTGCCATGGAGTGCGCTCTAACTCATAGCAACTCTGTATAGGGTTTCCCAAGAGTAGTTGGTGGGTTTGAACCGCCAACCTTCTGGTTAGCAGTCCGGTGCTTATCCTACCACACCACACCAGGACTCACATAGAAGCATAGAGTAGAAGAAAATAATCGGGCTGCGAACCTTAAGGTCAGCAGTTCGAAACTACCAGCCGCTCCGCGGGAGAAAGATGAGGCTTTCTACTCCCGTAAAGATTTACACCCTTGGAAACCCTGTACAGGGTCGCTATGGGTCGGACCCGACTTGATGGCACTTCACAACAACAACAACAATGCACGTTAAATGAATTATCTTCCATGAAAGCAGCCAAGTGAAAATACAGAGACTGGTACCTCCATATAATACGTACTAGATACATGTTTGCTACTCTAATTTTCACTCAATATAACTTCTCCAAAAGACAACAGCCAACAGTTTCATGTGGGCTTGTTTAAGGAAGAGTTTTTGTATCCGATGTGCTAGTCTTCTTAGAAGAGAAGATGCCACCCTACTCGATGGACTGCTGAGAACCATCTTTTGGGAGGGATTCTGCAGGTTTTCATGCTATGTGATTTTTGCCTTAGAGCTCAGGGTCCACTAACATGTGACTCCTGATAGAGTCTGAGGCCACAGGACGGTGCTTTTCTCAGTTTGGCACCTACTGGGCTGTACAAAGGGAGTCCTGAAGGTGCACTGGCTTAAGCATTGAACTGCTAACTGAAAGGTTGATGGTTCAAATCTACCAGCGGCTCCATAGGAGAACAACGAAGTGGCCCACTTCCATAAAGATTTACAGGCCAGGGAGCAGCTCTCCTTTGTCCTGTAGGGTCGCTGTGTGTTAGAGTGGACTTGATGACTTGGGTTGGTATGGGTTTGTTTCTGTTTTCAGTTTGGGAATGTACAAGGACCACCATGAATTGCTGAACAAACCACGTAAACAAACCAGCTGTGTCCACTGAGAACACAATCCAGCTGGGACAGAGGACTGAGTCTTGCTGTGTGTGGAAATGTATTGTAATTCAGAACCTTTGAATGTGCAGAAATGTTACCTAGGTAGTGAACATCACTTTCCTTAGGCGGGACAGTTTCCCGTTCCAGAGAGAGAACCCCAGTGTGACATCCTGTTCCCACCGAGGACATGCCTCTGCCCCAGTCTTAGAAGTGCCAGTTCTAGGCTCTTATTGTTGTTAAGTGCAATAAAGTTGGTTCTGACTCAGAGTGACTCTGTATAGGGCAGTATAGGGTTTCCAAGGAGCAGTTGGTGGGTTTGAACTGCCACCCTCTAGGTTATCAGCCCAGTGCTGATCCTACAGCGCCACAACAGAATTCTAGGCTATAGGTCAGAAGTAGGGAACATCCACCTGTGGGGCCAAATAACACTCATGAAATCATTTGGTCTGGCCCTGCCAAGGCAACCGCAGTTCCAGTCACCACATTGTTGTTGTTAAGTGCCATCAAGTTGGTTCCGACTCATAGTGACTCTTTATAGTGTTTTTGAGGAGCAGATGGTGAGTTTGAACCACTGACCTTGTAGTTCAAACCAACCTTGTGGTCCAGCGCTTTATCCCATAGTGCCATACCAGGACTCCATCATGTTGTTGTTGTGGTTATGTTATTAAGTGCAGTCGAGTCAGTTCTGACCTATAATGAACCCTGTATAGGGTTTCTGAGGAGCAGCAGGTGAAGTTGATCTACTGACCTTGCAGTTCAAACTGACTTTGCCATCCAGCACATTAACCCACAGTGCCACACCAGAACTCACACCATCATATTTGTTGTTGTTGTTAGGTGCCATCGAGTTGGTACTGACTCACAGCGACCCTACGCACTACAGAACGAAACACTGCCCGATCCTGGGCCAACCTCACAATTGTTGCCACGCTTGAGCCCACTGATGCTGCCACTTGGCCAGTCCATCTCACTGGAGGTCTTCCTCTTTTTCTCTGACCCTCCACCTTACCAAACATGATACCCTTCTCCAGTGACTGTTGTTGTTGTTGTTGTTATGTGCCGTGGAGTCGGTTCTGACTTATAGCAACCCTGTACAGGGTTTCGGAGGCTGTAAATCTTTATGAGAGCAGAAAGCCTCCTCTTTCTCCCGTGGAACAGCAGGTTTCGAACTGCTGACCTTGTGGTTCACAGCATGATTCATAACCACTACGCTACCAGCGACTGTAGGGTAAGTTAATATAATGTTTGACCAAATATAGCAAGCTAATTTTTAAGTTGATAATTTTTTTATGGCCGGCAAACGATGATAAAAATTTTGGCAGAAAACAGTTCTCCCCGCCACAGTCTAGGGAAAGGTTCTCCCAGTGTGCCGGCTCTGGGGGAGGATCCGAGTCTCTTTCAGCTTCAGCATCCTTGGAGCTCCTTGGACCCTTGGCAGTTCTCACAGTTCCCACTGACCTGAAAATGAAGCCCAAACTCCAGGCCTGCTGTGTCCAATATGAGGGCCACACGAGGGGCTAGTTCAGTGACCATTCATTCAAGTGAAGTGAAATTCATTAAAATGAACATTTCAGTTCCTGCTCACACCACCCACATTTTGGGTGCTCACATGTGACTTGTGGCTACCATGTTGGATAGTGCAGATGCAGCACATTTCCATCCCTGTGGAAAGTTCCAGTGGACAGCTGCACAGTTCTCGAAGTTCAATGACAAGCCCTTCTGGTCTGCCCAGCTTCTGCTCAGACTGCTCCCATGGATATCTCTAGACTACCTAATTTCCTGATGTGCCCTGCAAGCCTTTACACGCACTGCTGCTTCTGGGATGCACAGCTCCTCCCTCTCAGTCTAGCCAACTCCTACCCACCCTTACCTGTCTCAGCTTACCTCCAAGACACAGGGGAGGTGCCCGAGCTTCTACCTATCACAGCATTTAAAACACCGAGTTACAGTAGCTGTTGGCATGTCTGCAACCCATTCCCCACCAGTGGCTCTCAAAAGGGGTGATTGTGCCCCTCAGGGGATATCTGGCAGTGTCCAAGGGACATTGCAAGGAGCCCTGGTGGCACTGTAGGATAAGCACTGGCCTGCTAACCACAAGTTCAACAGTTCAAACCCAGCAGCCACTCTATGGGAGAAAAGATGAGGCTTTCTGCTTTTATAAAGATTTACAGCCTCAGAAATCTTATACAGAGTTGCTATGAGTTGGAATCGCCTCGACGGCAGTGGTTTAATTTTTTCAATTTGGAGAGCATTTTTGGTTGTCATAACCAGCTGCCCCTTGGCAACCCTATACAGGGTCTCTGTGAGTCAGAATCGACTCGAGGGCACTTAGCTACTACACTGGCACCTTGTAGGTAGAAGCCAGAGATGCTGTTGATAATTCATTCTATAGGGTACCCCAGCTAACGTCACATGGAACAGGCTGATCATTCATTCTACAGGGAACCCCAGCTAACATCACATGGAACAGGCCGATCATTCATTCTACAGGGTACCCCAGCTAACGTCACATGGAACAGGCCTGCTGTAGCTGGGCAGCTGTGGCGGGCAGGGCTGTGTCCTGTGGGCTGGGTGTCCCCAATCACCATCCAGGGTCAGTCACACAGAGATGTCTGGTGGAGACTTGGTGACTGCGTACATGAGTTTAGATAGTCTTTAGCTAGAAGGGCTTTCCCTTAAAGCCCATCGTTCTGGGGATCACTGTAGGAAATTGAAAGGCATGCATGTAGGAGCCAGGCCCCACGCTCAGTCTCTGACTGCTAGAATGAGACCTGCAGCAGGACCGGGCCGTTAGCGTGGCTAAGCTGTGGGTGTGCCTGGATGTGGCCATTGCCTGGGTCCTTGGTAATGGCATGTAACGATCATTCCTCATGCCTTGGTCCTGCCACCTTCCAGGGTGCTGAGATGGTCTCAGGCAGGCGGGAAACTTAACCAGACACTATTTCTGTCCAACAAAAGCCGAGGCAGGGATCAGAGCAAGACTTCAAGCCCTTTCCACCTCTCCAGCCTGCCAGCCTCTATCCCAGCTCCCATTACCCTACATACAGCCTTCCACTCCAGCTGCAGGGACTTTGCACCTGCTGTGCCATCTACATGGAACACTCTCCCCCAGAGTCTCCCATGGCTGGCTGCTTCTCATCATTCAGTCTCATCTCAACCGTCACCTCCTCAGAGGCTCACTCTTTGAGTCTCTCTCTGTAATTCTCCTATTTGCCTGCTACGTTCAATTCGTGTCATGAACCAAGGTCATGGTCAGTGTCAATGTCGGCAGACTGCATGTTCTAGGAGGGCAGGGACCTTGTCTTATCTGCCACTACTGTGTCCCTAGCCCCAGTCTGCAGGACAGTCATGCTCAGTAAATTCTGAATGAACAAAGCTTTCTTGAAGCCCTGGGTCCCTCGTACCTGATCTTGGCTTTCCTGAAGGCCAGCTCCTCTTCGTTGCCAAAGTCCAGGGAGACATCCTCAGTATCATCCACCATGGCCTGGAGGAGGGGCACCAAAGGCTATTTGGCCTGTATACCACCCAACTCGCCTGGCACTCTCTGCTCATTTTGCTGGGCTCCAAGCCGCCCCTCAGAGCAGGTGGACCCTCCTCACCTGCTGAGACCCGAGGCCCTCTCCACCCTCCGGCCCAGGCCCAGACGTTTTGGCTCAGCGTATCCTCTCTGGTCCTCTCGCATGCTCCACCTAGTCATGCCTTGGCCCTCCAGCCCCAGCATCCCCACCACCCTACCTGCTTCATCTTCTGGAGTCCACCTGGAGCCCAGGCCCCAGGCTTGGCTCCCCTCTCACCGCAGAGGGGTCTCGGGTGCCTGGGGCTGGAGGGGCTGATGGGAGGGGCCCTACTCTGCGCCCAGAATTTCCATCTCCGAGAAGGGTGGTGTGGGGGCGGGGCGTGCCTGGCCCAGAGCGCAGTCGCAGGAGAGAAGCAGGTGGGAGGGTCCTGGGCCAGAGGGGCTCAACTGGAATGGACCAATGAGGTTGTTGGGAAAACGCTGATGCTGAGAAAAGAGGGAGAGAGTGTGAAGCCTAGGGTGGTCAGAGCCGAGCGGGTTCTGGCTCTGGAGTGGATATAGACAGACACGATCTTGCTAAAGGAGTGAGGTTGGCTCAGTGAAGGTCGTGGGTGCTGATGCTGAATGACTAAGTGGTCAGATAAATGAATGAATACTACTGTTAGGCAATCTCATTCAGGGTTTGGAGAGAGTCAGTGTTTCCCAAAAGTCTTTGATCCCAGAATGCCCCAGGACCTTGGAGATTCAGGTCTGGTGTGGGGTCAGAGAATCTTCGTAGTAGCAAGCAACTCCTTATTCCCTTCAGAACACCCCCACCTACCCAACAGAGGGCATGACAAGTTGTGTGCAGGGAGGATGCTTTCCCCTAGGGAGGGAATACCAGGGGCCCAGGTCTGACCTGGTGCCACCTGCTACTTGCCAACATATGCATCCTCAGCCCTCTGCCCCCAGGGGAGGAGAGGAGGATGACCCCATCTTTGTGGAGTGACTCCCAGATGGCAAGGTTGATCTTAGCTGCCCTCAAGTTGATGGCATATCCTGACAAGCCCATTATATCAGAGCGAGAGACTGCCCAGTCCAGTGCTACCTTCGAGATGCCCAACTCCATTGTTGCAGTCATTGCGTCAAGACGGCTCACTGATGCCTTTTCCTAGCAGTTGGTCATTCCTGATGACATGTCCACAGTCAGCGAATCAGTCTCCGGTAGTGTTCTGTGATGCCCCACCAGGCTGGTCTTCTAGCCAGAGTCTGGCAGCTCTGCCGTAACCCGTTCATAATGGAAGACCCTGCTCCTATTTGCAATAGTGATGCCGTAGCTCTCAGCATCACAGCAACACACAGGCCATCAGAGGACCACAAACTGATGCAGACATGGTGGTGGCAGAGAGCAGGAGCTTGGGCTGTTCTTGAAGTAACCCCAAACTGATGACTGAGAATGACAGTTTGTCCCCAAATGGGGCTTCCAAGGGGACTTTCCCACCATACTACTACCTTTGGGGAGACTCTGAACCCCAACTTGACTCTATGTTGACACTGGTGGTTCTCAGAGTCAGAGGAAAAAGTCCCTAAATGTTCCGCAACCACATGTCTTTTCTCACTCCCAGCCTTTGCAACCCCTACCCCCACAGCTGCCCAGGAGTCAGGGGCCTTGGGCATCCTAGCCTCTCTGACACTTTCTTCACCCTTAGTCACTTGGGCAGGAAGAGCCAACAGTCCTTCTCAGAAAGGCCCGCCATGGTGATTCAGGTTCCTACCAATCAAAGTGTGGTCCCAAGACTAGCAGGCTTGAGGTCCCTAGGAGCGTCTTAGAAATAAGGACCCTCGGGCCCCCCCAGAGCTCTTGAGCTACTTTGCACCCTGACCAGACCCGGGAGGCTGAGAAGCGGCACCAGAACTTCTGGTTCTGCCCCTTGCCCACCCCACACCTGGGGAGCTATACAGACTGCTGATGGTGCCTGGTCCCACCCCAGTCAGAATCCAAAACCCATTACCTTTGCATTGATTCTAACTCTCAGCCACGCTGTAGGACAGAGGAGAACTGCCCCATAAGGTTTCCAAGGCGGGCATCTTTGCGGGAGCAGGTGTCTAGGTCTTTGCTCCGGAATAGCAGCTGGCGGGTGTGGTGGGTTCACAATAGCTACCTTTCAGGTCACAGCTAAGCGCTTAATTGCTGTGACACCAGGACTCAGTCCCACTCAAGAGGGACTGATGTCACTGGATTTAGCTAAGGAACTTTTAGAAGCTACCCCATAAGCACAACGTTTGGGAAATACTTTTTAAAAATACTCCCCAAAATGGCATCCCCACCAGGAGAAAGCTCCCTGTCCCTGCACACAGACTTGGGGCCTTTCTGTAATGGCGGCACTAGATGGCAGGACCATTGTCTGTAGAACCACCTCAGATCAAGTTGGTGTTGCTAAGTGTCACCTGGCTCATAGCGACATACTGTATATGTATAGGGTTTCCGAGGAGCAGCTGGTGGCTTGGAGCTGCTGATCCTGTGGTTCGCAGTCCAGTGCAGATCCTACAGTGCCACACCATATAAAAAGCTGCTTTTGAAACTTGCCTGAGTGAAGGGTTGTAGGTCTCTCAGGAATTTTGTTGGCTCCTCTGAGCCTCAACATTTTCAGCTCCCTATTTCTAACTGTGTTGGGGACACATCCTGTCTGTAGAAACAACACGTGCAGAAATGGTGATAGAATTCACAGCCCTGGCCAGTGTGTGGATTGCAGAGTGAGCTTCAGGTCCACAGTCTGGTGGTCATCAGGGGGTTTGGGCTCCCACCTATGGAAGGTGGAGGCAGAGAGGAATGTCCTTCTGCCACCTCTGCACAGGGTGAGTTCAACTCTGGCCACAGGAGAAGAGGGTCCTAGAAATGGGTGCTGATGAGGAAGGAAAGAGAGCCTGGGGAAATGTCTTGTTTGTTGGGAACGTGTGTTCTCTATGACAATCTCCACCACTGATTCTGCCAAGAGTCTGCAGGCAAAGCCCAGCCCTTCCTGGTACCTGGCTCCTGCCTCTGTCAACACCCCAGGTTTTAGGCCACAGTTTTTGGACAAGTCTTGTGCTGTTTTGAGAAGGTGCCCCCAGGGAGGCAGGGGTTGAGCACTTGCCTTCACCAGCTGCTCCACGGAGAAAGATGAGGCAGTCTGCTACTGCAAAGACTGTTGTTAAGTGCTGTCGAGTCTATTCCAACCCATAGTGACCTTGAACCGGGTGTCCGAGAAGTGGCTGGTGAGCTTGAACTGCTGACCTTGCAGTTCAAACCGACTTTGCAGTCCAGCGCATTAACCTGCAGCCTTGGAAAATCCTATTCTGTCACCTGAGACTACCATGAGTCAAACCCACCAGCCGCTCCTCGGAATCTCTGCAGGGTTGCTGTGAGCTAGAACCGACTCGACAGCACTTAACAACAACAACATGCACTAAGAATTTTGAATCTGAGTAAGGTGCTCTGGGAGCATAGTGGGTATGAATTGGGCTGCAAATCTTAAGGTCAGCAGTTTGAAACTACCAGCTGTTCCGCGGGAGAAAGATGAGGCTTTCTGCTCCCATAAAGATTTACAGCCTCTGAAACCCTGTACAGGGTCGCTATGAGTCAGAACCGACTCCATGGCACATAACAATAACAACAATGGGTACGTGGAAGTTTATGATACTGTTTACTTTTATATTTGTTTCAACTTTTCCATTTTAGAAAGTCTTTTTTGAATATTGAGGCTCAGTTCACTGAGGGCTTCCCTGTCCCCTTTCTGATCCCCTCCTCACCCAGTCACTCTCTCAAAATGGAAACCTCATTCGAACCACATACGCAATCTTGGATTTTCTAGTAGCCATGTCTAAAAAGGAGTCCTGGTGTGGCTCTGGGGGTTAATGCACTAGACTGCAAAGCCATTTGATCAGCAAGGTTGGTAGTTCAAGCTCACCAGCGGCTCCTTGGAAACCCTATACAGGATCGCTATGGGTTGGAATTGACTCAACAGCACTTCACAACAACCTACATATATGTATAGATGTCTATGATGACAACATATCTAAAAAAGTACAAAGAAACAAGTGGAATTCATTTTAATAATAATTTTCTTTAAGCCAATCTACCCAAGAGGTTATCCTTTCAACACACAATCAATAACAAAAATGATTAAAAGGATACTCTTTTTCCATTCTGTGTTTCATACTAAGTCTTTGAAGCTCGATGTATATTTCACACACACCATAATTCAGGCCCCTGGATGGTGCAGACCCATTGTGTTTCCATTTCTTCTTCTTCTTTTTCTCTTGGCTGTATTTATCCTTGTACAATTCAAATGCTGGATAAATTGTAAGCGGATTTTAAAGAAAAGAGGAAGACCTTCAGCAAGATGGACTGATAGAGTAGCAGCAATAAGGGACACAAATGTGGCAACCATTGTGAGACCGGCACAGGACCAGGCAGTGTGCGTTGTGTTGCACATAGTGTCGTGCATAATGTTGCTGTGAGTTGTAACTGACTCCACAGCACCTGACATATGAGGCCCAGGCATAAAGTATTGCTAGTGGGGTTCCAGTTCATACATGCATGGGTTTATTCCGAACAAAATGTGTGTAAACCTGTCTCTGCCATCGGTGGGTGGCTGCAGACAAGTTCTTTCTGTCCTACTCTTTACCTAGTCTCCTTAGGAGGCCTTGGAGGCCTTCAAAAAACAGGTTCAATCAAAACAGTGGTTTCTAGGGGGATCAGTTGGGCCAGTTTAATTCAAGGCAGAGAGGTTTGCACCACAGGTTATGGAGTCCTGGTGTGGCGCTGTGGGTTAATGCACCAGACTGCAAAGTCGTTTGAACTATAAGGTTGGTGGTTCAAGCTCACCAGCTGCTCCTCGGAAACCCTATACAGGGTCGCTATGGGTCGGAACCGACTCAGCGGCACTTAACAACAACAACTGAAGAGAGCAGGATTCTATGGAGAAAGGCTTAGAGAGATGGAAACACCCCTGCAGAGGTTTATGTACGTAGATGGACGATCCGTTGAGAAACAGTAGCTGGACATTTTGATAATTTTGTTTAATAAAACTGTCTATGATTCGTACCAATACTTTTTTACTTTCCCTCATATTTATTCATCTAAATTAGAACATCAGCCCAAAGAGGACAAGCACCTCAGGCATCTCACTAAGCAACCGTCCACCCGTACCTCCCCGCATGAGGAGCGCAGAACATGGAGGGAGTTAGTGAAGGAAGAAGCTGAGAAATGTGTGGGACAGTGACTCTCCCCATTCTACAGAGGGGGCAGTGGAGGCCCAAGGTCAGCTGAGGTCAGGGTGGAATTCCAGGACTCGCCCTCTGCACAATTCATGGGAGAGACCCTCTCCTCAACTTTCCTCGCACCATGTTTGCCAGCGAGGAGAAGCATGATGTAGGTGTAGGAGGAATGGGTGGGTGGGAGGGGGTTTCAGGTGGGAGGGGCTTCTGTGAAATGGATTCAACTTCTCTGGAAGGCGGGAAGGGTACAAGACAAGAGGACAGCTGCTCAGAAACCAGGCTGAGAGCCCCAGGTCACACAGGACCCAGACTTACCCTGCCCTGCGCTCAGTGTTGCCAAATAAAACACAGGACACCCTGTTAAATGCAAATTGAAATCAACAATGATGAATTTTTTAGTATGAACATGTCCCAAATTTTGCTGGGGACACTAAACTACTTACATGAAAAAAAAAGATCTCCTGTTGACCTCAGTTCACACATGACCAGGTGCCCTGTAGTTTCCTTTGCTAAATCTAGCATCCCTATCTGGGAGAAATGGCAGAGGCAGGGCCACATGCCAGGTGGGCAGATCCGTGTCATCAGCATGCAGGAGCATCTGCCCATGGGAATGCCAGGCCAATGGCAAGGAGCAGCTGCTCGATGAGTGCCTAAGTGCTGCGCTACCAGGGCCCCTGGGCATTCATGTGGTGTTGTTGTTAAGTACTGTTGAGTTGGTTCCGACTCATAGTGACCCTGTATAGGGTTTCTGAGGAGCAGCTGGTGGGTTTGAACTGCTGACCTTGTGGTTCACAGTCCAGTGCTCAGCCACGGGTGGACTCCACGCCAGGATTCCTGTAAGAGGGGAGATTTCAGACATGAGTCACAGCACTACCATGAGTCAGACAGTACCGAGCAAGTGCCCCCTGGCCGTGGCCACGGAGAAAGGCTTTCATCAGGCAAGGGCTGGAACGAGGCCAGAAACTTGGGTAAACAGCATTGTCGGGCCTTCTGTGCTGGAAGCTGGGACAGTGGGTGGTGGTTTTCACTCAGTGGGTGTCCGGGAGTCTCCCCTTCGTCATGGACTCACCCGATGAATACCAACCTCCTGTCCTTGTGTGGGATCGGAGGCCCTGCCTGGTCAGGACATGGGACGTTCCCTGCCTCTGCTCTGATAGTCATTGTGTTCCCGTAACACTGATCCCACAAGCTCCACAAGCCCCCAAGTCCCTCCCCACCTAAGTCCTCTCCTCGTCTTCTCAGGGTTGAAGATATGATAGCTTTCTCTGTTATGCATAGAATTTAGGCCCCCCAGCGCCAACTATGTACTGAAATCCTGGGCCCCATACCTGTGAGTTCTGGTGTAGCATTGTAGGATAAGTACTAG
Organism: Chrysochloris asiatica; assembly: GCF_000296735.1. Taxonomy (NCBI): domain Eukaryota; kingdom Metazoa; phylum Chordata; class Mammalia; order Afrosoricida; family Chrysochloridae; genus Chrysochloris; species Chrysochloris asiatica. Next base: position 6,411,494 of record NW_006408620.1, on the reverse strand, counting down.
ATTGCTAACCTCAAAGTTGGTGGTTCAAATCCACCAGCCACTCCTCAGAACTAAACAGAGGAGCTCTGGTAGCTTAGTGGGTACAAGTTGGGCTGCTAACCTCAAGGTCAGCAGTTCAAAACTACCAGCCATTCCACAACAGAGCCAGCTGAGGATCGTCTACAAGCCAGGGAGCCTGAGAACCACAGGCAGACACCAGGAATGAGGAGAGAAGCCACAGAGGCAGTTGACACAACTGAGACCCTGACGTGGCTGTGTGAGAAAGTGAATCACTGTTTTTCAAAGCCACCCCTTGGTGGCACTTCTGTTACAGCAGCTCTAGGAAACTAAAACACCATCTAAGCTCAGTCCAGGTCTGGGACTAAGACCATGGCTCAATATGTTTTGTTCTCTTTCTAGAACTATCCATGATCACTGTTGATCTTGTTTTCTTATTGGCCTGACTTTCTCTATCCATGAGGGCAGGGGCACCTAATTCAGTGCTAGGCACCCTGTGGGCATCTTAGGACCTTCAAGTGAGAGAGTGGTTAGTGGTGAACAGCAGTGGGAAATGGGCCCATTTCACAGATGAAGATGTTAGGGCTCAGGGCAAACAGAGCTTTGATTCCCCTCTGGATATCTGGTCTGAGTCCAGGCCTCCCTGCACAGGCCAATCTGCTCCCCTCTGCCCTCAGAAAAGAGTTCAGGGCAGCTGGTCTGGGAGTGGACAGTGGGGATGGGGAATGTCTCTCAGACTTAGGCCTGCCCTGGCTTCCAGGAGTTAAAATTGAGCTGGCTGCTGGCTGCCAGCAGAGGCAGGTCCAGGACCCAGCAGGCAGGGAGCCATCATTTACGGGAAATGCTTGATTGAGAAGAAAGATGTTGTCTGGGAATTGGTCCTGGGCCAGGACTGGACAGGAAGTCTAATGCCCTTCTGTTGATCCCTCCCCAGTTCCTCCCAGGAGCAGCCTGACCAGAGATCTGCATGGATGCGCTGACTGACTGATAAAACCGTCTGCAAAGTTCTTTACTGGGCAGCCCAAAAGGCAGCCCCACCCTTATCAGCTGGGAGACCGTGGACCAGATCCTAAACCTCAGTTCCTTCATTACTGAAATGGGGATACTGATAATACCTACTTTGGAGTTCTGGTGTGGTGTTGTGGGATAAGCACTTGACCGCAAGGTCGATTTGAACCACAAGATTAGTGGTTCAAACTCACCAGATGCTCCTCTGAAACCTTGCACAGGGTTGCTATGAGTCTTAACAATAACAACTTTAGAGAAGCTGGGAAAAAATTAATGAGTTAGTATTTAATCATATGCCCTGGGCATTGACTGTACATAGTATTTGCTAAATAAACCATATCAACCCATCAGGCACCCATCAGAATGTGAGATGCTACCCATTTTACAGATGTAGAAACTGAGGTGCAAAGCCTTTTTTTTTTTAGGCGAATCTACACAGCTAACAAGTGGTTAAACCATGGATTGATCTCAGGTCTTTCGTCTCCTGCACATAATTTTTCCACCTCTCAGAGCTGTAGTGTGTAGAGGTTACGAAATGCCGGCCCAAGAGCCAAATCTGATTTCAACATCTGTGTGGTTTAGGCCTGCACAGTTAAAAATAAATAAATAAAAAGGAGTGGATTGATCAATATTTAAAAATCAGATGTCACTTTTTAAAAAAAAGACCACATTTCTGTTTCTCTTGAGAAACGGGAAGCCCAGGTGACCCTGAGCCCATCCATGGGAGCTGAGCAGGGACTGAACAGGACCTGCAGCTTCCAGTTCTCTGCAGCGCATGACTTTGCCCATTTCTGCTCTCTGTCCCTGGTAATTTTGCCATCACTATGGAAAACCCACTCTCTTAGGGGGACTCCCCAGGAACAGATCCTGTAAAGAGAATTCAAGTGCACATGATGTATTAGGCTTTCAAAGAGGGAATGGGGAGGCAGGCTGCAAGGGCAGGAGCCATGCAGCCACGTGGTCTCAGGAGGAGGTGGGGGAGGAAGTCCCATTGTTCCATTTCTTACATGTCTTTCTGCTTCCAACTTCTATTTGCTGAGCACCTACTATGTGTAAAAGGAGCTCTAGTGGTGTGCAGTGCTTAAGTGCTTGTGGCAGTTTGAACCCACCATCGCTCTGCAGAAAAAGGATTTAGCAGTCTGTTCCCATGAAGATGACGGCCTTGAAAACCCTTTGAGGTGGTTGTACTCTAGCTTGCAGAGTCACCATGGGGCAGAATCCACTCACCAGCAATTGGGTTAGGTTTGCAGTGTATGTGCCTGGAACTAGATAGGGGATCCTGAGGTGGAAACCAACCCCACCTGACCCCAAAAGACTCTCACGATGAAACAGACGGGAAACTCTATGTCACTATGGACACCTGGCGCACCCCCATGCTACCGACCTAAGGCTTGGCCCCTCTTTTCTGTTGCCGAGTTTGGTAGCAGCCCCTCTTGGGTGTCTCCTAGAGCAGGGAGCATCTCAGGGGGGTTGGGCCTAGAGAGGTGGTCCAGGTATGAGTGTGGCTGGCTGGCTAGAATGTCATCCAGGGGGCTTGGCAAACACTTTGTGTGACCATCTTGTCCCTATTTTAAAACGAAATCCTGCATCCCGAGAACCCCTCAGACCTGGGCAAACCGGGCCTCATATCTTTATCTCCTAGTGCTGCTGAGCAGAGGAAAACATGGATGACCTTTCCAAAGGAAAATCTCCTCCACTCCAGTCTCTGCCTGTTACCCTCCGGGAGGTTTTAGGGGCTTCTCTTCATACCCCTTGGCTTAAGTGTTTATCAAGTTTAAAATTAATTTTATTTTCTGTTCTGCTATATGTGGCAAAGACAATTAGCTGACTCCAATATCTTCTGATATGGAAAGAGAAATTTTATCTGGTCCATGGCCCCCTCAGTTAAAGACTACCTTTCTTGTCTTCCTGACAATTGAGACTAAGTTGTTGTTGTTGTTGTTAAGCATCGTCAAGTCCATTCAAACTCATTGCAGCCCTGTATAGGGCATCCAAGGAGTGGCTGGTGAGTTTGAACCGCTGATCTTGCGGTTCAAACTGACCTTGCTGTCCAGTGCTTATCCAACAGCGCCATACCAGGACTCCTAAGTGTGGCCATGTGGCCAAGCTAGTGAAAGTGAATTGTGCTACCCTGGGGTTAGGCTTTTCCTGCCATGAACTATCAGAAGTACTAACATGCCTTAGATGAAGTACAACCAGAATGCGCCTTAGAAGTGAGGATAGCAAGACTTCTCACATATTTTGGACATGTTATTAGGAGTGACTAGTCCCATGAAATGGACATCATGCTTGGTAGAGAGTCAGAGAAAAAGAGGAAGGCCCTCAATGAGATGGATTGACACAGTGGCTGGAACAATTGGATGTAATATAGCAATTATAAGGGTGACACAGGACTGGAGTCAGAGCTGACTCGACAGCACTTAACAACAATAATAGCATGGTGGAATGTTGTTGTGATGGCAGGAGCTTGAGCAACCATTTTGGATCATGAGGGGGATGTCACACATGAAGATGGGGAAGCCACAAAAGAAAGGGAGCCTGGGTCCTCACAGAGCCACCTCAACTGTTGGGATAACTTACACTTGGCCTGTTTCACGAGAGAGAAAAACACTTCTACATCAGTCTTTGCTACAGCAGCCAAACCTGTATCTTATTTCAGGCAATGTGTCATGTACACACAGTGAGATGGATATTCATCAGTGTGACGGTGCTGTTTGGGATGGTTTGACTCAGAATCCAGGCCCTGTGCCCTATATTTGGGGAAACACCTCAGTGAGATCAGCTGTCATCCTGGCTCCAGAGAAGCAGAGCTGGGAACGACCAAAGGACCTTGAGACCACCAAGGAGAGAACCTAAAAAGATGCTGGAATGATAGACAGAGCAGTTTCCACTGAGTCCTAATGTAAATGCCGCAGGGGCCGACCGTTCTGTCTGGACCTGTGTTTTCAGTTCTCCTGAGTACTCACCCAGGAGTAAAACTGCTGGGTCACATGCTAACTCGACATTTAACCTGTGGAGCAGCTGCTAGGCTGTTTGCCAAAACCTTACTGAGTTTTTTCAGACTTTTCATGGAAGCAGAACCCAGACAGCAGAGTAAGATATGTGCGGCTTAAGGTGCTTTAAAAAACCGAGCCATCCCATGGAGCCAGCACCCAGACAGACAAGACACAGGACCTTCCCAGCCTCCCAAGGGTCTTCATCAGGCCCTCATAGTCACTCTCCCCTTGAGGGGAACCACTGTCCTGACTTCTAGTGGCCCCATCAGAAGGCTGGACCGCCTGTTGTTCACAAGGGCAACTGCATGCCCCCACCCACACAGTTCTCAAAGACCAGAGGCTCCTCCTACACATTGACCTGCTAACTCCCACTGGCTGCCTGGAGCCGACTGGATGGCAGGGGATTGGTGCCTGTGTACCTGCTCATTTGGCAACAGTGTTTGCAGATGATGTCATTAGTCAATATGAGGTCATACTGGAGTGGGGTGAGTGGTGTTGAAGTAAAAAGAGGAGAAGAGACACAGAGACAGAGGAAGACCAGCCCCACGTGAACCTGGGGCAGCCAGAAGCTGGGAGTCACAGGCAAGAGCCTCCCAGGCCTTCACAGAGCATGTGGCCTGGCCAAGCCCCTAATTGTTAGCTCCTCACTTCCAGAAGGATGAGACAATAAATGTCTGGCGTTTCATGTAAAGGTAGACATTTTGTAGCAAAAGGAGGGGAGTGATTGACTTTGCAGTCCAGGAATGGAGGTCCCTGAGACCATCAAGGGAAAAGAGCGAGAGTAGGACCCTACCCAGAGAAGCAGTGATGCCAGAGATGGAGGCAGAGATGATGACGTGGAGAGATGGAGCGGACCTAGAGAGGGAGAGGGGCTGTGTGCTGATGACCTGGTGGGGCAGGCTTGCAGGGTATACCCTCTGGTTAGTTGATGATGCCTGGAGGTGATTATAACCATGGCAATGGAACAATATACATAGGATTACTGTAAAGCTAATGTTCTCCAGTGTAAACAATCACATAATTCACAATAAACATTTACAAAAACAACAATAAAAAAGTCTGTCATTAATAGCTGCCCACTCTGTGGTATTTTGTTACGGTAGTTCCAGGAAGGTAATAGAACACTGTTCCCCATTTGTCACAGCAGGAAAAAGCAGGCAAGCTTCGAGGAGGAAGTAGACCTTGTCTCACCTCACAAGAACCCTTTTCCTGTTCCCTCTGTCCTGAAGGAGGAGGCCAGAAGACCAGCGAGACTGGGGACCCACCAAAAAGGTAACCACACCCCAAGTTTGAAAGTCAGGTGGCATTCCAGCCTGGAGCAGCCTGTGGGCTGACTCCTTGCAGCCCTCTCACCTTCTGCCCTGCTGGGAGTCCCAGGGGGTTTCCACACGTAGCAGAACCAGGAAGACAGTTTCTAGAGTCCTTGGTTTCAGATCTCAGCTCCCATACTCATCCTGAAACCAAAAGCTGGGACCTGTGCCAGCTAAGATTGGGTGCTTGGGCCAGACAGACCAGCATGAGTGTGTCTCCGTTGGTTTGACATCAGAACTCACCTGGAGAGCAGGTGTCTTAGGTGCTGACATAGAGCTAGGTGGGGTGGGATCGGCTCCTTCTGAGCACTTTCTCTGGAAGTGGACCTTTCCAGGAATGTTTATAGAGAACGCAGGGCATCACAGTGAGAAGGCCCCAGAGGATGCAGTGCTGGAGGTGTCTCTTGTCAGGTAGATCCTCATACCTGGTCCACTCACCCCACCTGCTCTCTACCCCAGGAGGCTGACCATCGGCACCATATCAGCCAACAGGCTCTCCGTTTTGCCCTCCCTCCTGCCATTGGTCAAGAGGGCCCAGGAAAAAAAAAAAAAAAAATGAGGGCCCAGGACTGAAGGATGGGAGGGAATGAGCATGAGCTGTTTAGGTCTCTGGTTTGGTCTCTGGGGCTGGACACAGGCCAAGTGGTTCCCTCAGCCCAGTGTCTTCAGACCTCAGCTTTGCAGTAAGAAAGGAAAACCACTGGGCCTCTGGGCAGTGGAGCCACAAGAGGAAGGAGCCTGGGTCCCTGAATCAGTGTTTTGTAGTTGTTAGCTGCCTTCAAGTGAGCCCCCAACTCAGGACAACCTCAGGAATGAAACGCTGTCCTGTCTTGCATGATACTCATGGTTGGAGGCAGGCCAGACAGTGTTCCATAGTGGCTATAGAGACTTTTCATTGACTGGTTTTTGAAGTAGATTGCCAGACCTTTCTTCCTAGTCTGTCTTAGACCTGTTGAGTGTCACAGCAACAAGTAAGCCTTCACTAACAAATGGGTGGTGGCTGTCCATGAGATCCACAGGCCAGGAACTGAACCCAGGTCTCCCTCATGGGAGGAGAAAATGCTACCATTGAACCTTGCTGCTCATGCTGTTGAGTTGGTCCCAACTCATAGTGACCTTGTATAGGGTTTCCAAGGCTGAAACCTTTATAGGAACAGAAGGCCTCTTCTCCTGCTGGTGGATTCAAACTGCTGACCTTGTGGTTAGCAGCCCAACACAAAACCAACTACTCTACAACCAGAGCTCCTTCTACTGAACCTCAGAGACTGCCCCCTTTAACCTCAAGAGTGAGAAACCAGCGTCTGCTACGTTGAGCTCCTCAAATCTTAGGATTGGTTACCCACACTAATCCACGTGGTGTTGCTGACTCCCAGGGTGCCTGTGTAGAGTATTTCTGCAATGTGTGTGATACTGAGGCCTTCTGGGTTCCAATGCAGGCCCCCTCTATCCTACCTACACCCTTCTTCTGCACACTCGGGAAACCTAAGGGGAAGAACACAATTTACTTTCAGCATCTTTTCCTCTCATCCCTGACCCAACCCTTACCTCTCAGAATTCAGTGCCCTCAGCTAAGCGATTGATGTCTTAATCTTTCTGAAGAGCAAGGTTCTTGCAGAAGGTTCTAATGAGGGAAAGAACCTTTAACACAAGGCTTCTTTGAATTCACTCCCTTTGGGCCAGTGGCTCAAATCTTGGCTGCACAGGGTAATTACTTGGAGAGCTTGAAAGAAAATGTTTGTTTTTTGTTTTTTTTTTATAATGATTTGTTGTTTCAATCAGTTTTCAGTGTATAATCCAGGGACATTGACCACATTCACTGGGTTGTGCGTCCATCACCAAACATTTACTCGGAGAGTTTTTCAAAACCCAGAATAAACAGGTGGCTTCCTGCCCCCATGACTGTGATTCCATTGATGGGGAGGGTCATTCAAGCCTAAGAAATGTTTCAGCTCCCCAGGGAGGACTGCAAGACTTAGAAAATAAAAGAACAGCATGCATTTTTGCATGGAACATACATATATTAAAGAAGATTTGTTGTTGACCTAAAATACAAATCTAACTGGGCAGCCTGATGTTACCTGTCCACTCTAATCTCGGGTAAATTAAATGTGCAGCCAGGGCACCAAATCAGAGATGGAGGCAGGGGGCTGGCTAGGTTCCCACCACACCTGAGTCTGGATTGATTTGGTTTATTTCTTGTTAAGTGCCTTTGAGTCAGTTCCGACTCATAGTGACCCCTTCTAGGGTTTCCGAGGAACAGCTGGAAGGTTTGAACCATCAATTTTACAGTTAACAGTCCCATGCTTGTCCTACATGGCCACACCAGAGCTTGATTTATAGCAGCTCCACGTGGTCCATCTCACCATTGTTGTTGTTGTTAAGTGCCTTGGAGTTGGTTCTGACTCGTATACGGTGTCCAAAGAACAGCTGGTGAGCTTGAACCACCAACTTTGTGGTTCAAACCCACCTTGCAGTCCAGCGCATTAACCCTCAGAGCCACACCAGGACACTGTACGGCGGCAGTAATAGAAGCACAGCCTATAAAAGTAATTCCAATCTGTCCTTGCATCTCCCCAAGGGCATTCAAGGAAATCCAATGAACCCACCATCACCTGCTCTTAACAAAGATCTCTAATGCATTCCTCTTCATCCTCTACAAAATGCTTCTCAGACTCTGGTCCTCAGACCACCAGCAGCATCCATTGGGAGCTTGTCATAAATACAGAATCACAGGCCAGACCCATTGAAATCGAATCTGTACTTTGTGCCAAGAAATCCTGCCCTCAACCCTTTAGCTCATGGGCTCAACCTTGGCTGAATATTGAGATCACTAAGAAGCAAGGTCCCACCCTAGAGCATGTGGTGTCATTGGTTGGGGTGTAGCTTGGGAATCAGGTGACTTTACTATGAGAACCATAGGTCCAAGTTCATGTTTCTCAACTTGGACTACTGGCATTTTGGGCTGAATAATTTTGCGTTGTCTGTGGTGGATGTCTTATGCATTCTCGGATGTCTAACAGCACCCAGAGCCTGTATGTACTAGATGCCAATGGTGCTACTACCTCCCAGTTGTATTAACCAAAAATGTCTCTGATGCCCCTTAGAAAAACAACCTCCCCATTGATAATCATGGTTCTAACTTCTCTACCAAATCCCCTCCCGTCACACCATCCAGTGGTTTTTCCTTCCATTCATTCCTCTCTCCTTTCTCTCTTAGCTCAATGTAGCATCTCTTTCCTCTAATTGGCCTTGTCCTGGGATACTTGCTCTACTCTAGTGGTTCTCATAAGAGAGAACTGAGAAGACAGAGGAAGGAACTTATCCCAGAGAAAATAACACAAAAATATCCTGAAACTGAAGGGTACAGAACAGCAGATGAGTGGTGGTTCTTAAAATCTCTTTCTCTGATGAATGGGGTACAAAGGTTTCCTGTCAAGGGTGGGTTTGGCAATCAAAAGTAACTCTCTCTCCACAAGAAGCTCTTTGGTGGTGGTAGTTGTATGCCATGGAGATGTAGTGGATTTCAGAGGCTCTAAATCTTTATTGGAGCAGAAAGTCTCATCTTTCTCCCATGGAGAGCCTAGTAGATTCAAACTGCTGAGCTTGCAGTTACCAGCCCAACTCGTAAGCCACTACGTTACCAGGGCTCCTAAGAAGCTCTTCAGTTGGTCAACTTGGACTCCACCAGGTCCAGAGGTTATGGAAATGGGCAAGGCTGACATGTGTAAGGCGATAGGGAATGGTAGAGACTCTGGCCAACTGTAGAGGATGATTGTATCCTCCATGAGGACTTTCCCATTCATATTTTTCTTAATCCATTTTGCATGCCAACCACATGTACAGCTGAATTTACCACCCAGAGTGCCAGTCAGCACTCATGGACTGAGGAATGATGAGGTGGCTACTAGATGAGGCTTACTCTTAGATGGCGGAGCAAGCTTTGCTGGAGTTTGGGTGAATGTTTGCCCCCTGTTCAGTTCCAATTTGGAGAAGCAAATTAATGCACTTATTTGGAAAGGAGAACTCACCCCTGTGGTTTCTCCATCTTGGGAGGAAGTTCTGTAGAAAAAAAAAGAAATCTGTTGTTTTGAAACACTTTCTCCTAAAGTCTGTTTTGAATACTTAGAATTAGCCCAGCTATAATCATTGAAATGAAGCAAAGTCTGTAACTTGTTGAATGTGAAACTGATGATCTGCTCTGCAAACCTTCACTCCCTTCACAATAAAAAGTTTTAGAAAACAGAAAAAAGAAAGAAAGTATCACCCCACAGATGGTACATGAAGGAGCCTGGCAGAGCAGGGCTGAGGACAAGAGATTCAAAATTCACACCCCACCATTGTCAGGGCACTGAATGTCTGCTGCATGCAGAAACTTCGGGTGGCAGGGACAAGGGGAAAAGAGGAGGCATGTGAGTTCATGTGGGTCAAGTCCTGGGTTGGAGGTCAGGGGCCTTGAGTTCTAATGATGGCTTTTGCCGTTTTATTGCAGTGAGATTGGAAGCAAATGCAGGTAACAGTGGTGGAGCATTTTTTGCAGGTAGGGGTTAGTTAGGGTCCTGGGATAGCACTTATAGGACTGGATCACAAGATTGGTTTGAACTGCAAGGTCAGCTGTTCAAACCCACCAGCCGCTCCTCAGAAACCCTGTGAGTCGCTATGAGTTGGAACTGACTGGACAGTCGGTTAGCAACAACCATAACAGAGGTTCCTTGGTGGATTACAAGTTGGGCTGCTAAAGAAAGCATTGGCAGTTCAAACCCACCAGCTGCTCCATGGGGAAAAGATGGGCTGTCTGCTCCTGTAAAAACGTCCAGCTTTGGAAATCCTAGAAGCAGTTCATCTGTTCTGTAGGGTCACTATGAGGTGGAATTGGCTCATTGACAGTGGATTCAGTGATTTCAAAGTCAGGGCAAATTGACATAGTAGTAAAGGACCTAGAACAATGGTCCGTAAGTTGGAACTTACTGTATGGGTCTTACCTACATCTAGGGCTGCTGGGAGGTTCAGGTGTACAAAGCTCTCTACAAATTCACAAAGACCTGGGAAACACAGGGGACAAGGGTCTTCAAAAGCTTGTAGAAAAATTCTATTGTCTTTCCATTTCATTTTCCCAGGAACTTTTTTGAAGCCCTCTCAGATATAAATTACACAGTTATTGTTGTTAAGTGCCATGAAGTTGATTCTGACTCGTAGCCCCCCTCGTTTCCGAGAAGCGATTGTTGAGTTTGAACCAATGACCTTGCTGCTCAAATGACCTTGCAATCTGGTGCTTATCCTACAGCACCTAAATACTCAACATATATTTAAAAACCCATCTACCATCAAGTCAGTTCTGACTCAGAGATCCTACATAGGGTTTCCGAGGCTGTAAATCTCTATGGGTGCAGAAAGTCTCACATTTCTCCTAGGGAGAGACTGGTGGGTTACAACTGCTGAGTTTGAGGTTAGTAGCTCAACACATAACCCATATGCCCCTGGGCCACCTCAGCTATTAAAAAGACCTCACTCACAGGTGAGGAACCAAGAAGCAATTTATTCAGGTCACTGTGGTGGAGTGGACCACAACCAAATTTCCAACCTCCCTGTCTTCTGCACTTGGCCACCTCACTTTGGGATTTGGGTTCCAGTGTTTGACTTTATACATGTACACTGATATTTGTTCACCTGTGAATTTTGAATCCTCCTCAGATTTCAGATTTTACCCAGTGGGGATGATGATAGTGGGGCTTCCAAAAGTTCATGGGAAAAAAAATTTTTTTCCCCATGAATTTTTGGTACATGTTATGCCCCTTGGTGTATATATTAAGCACTTATGAAAGTGTTTGTTCACCCCTCGTCTGTCAGTGTGTCATACTGTGGTGGTATGTGTGTTACTGTGATGCTGGAAACAATACCACCCCTATTTAACTACCATCAGGGTCACCCATGATGGACAGGTTTCAGTGGAGTTCCCAGACTAAGACAGACTAGGAAGGAGAAGTGGACTACTTCTGAACGGTTAGCAATCGAAAGCCCTGTAAATAGCAGCGGAACACTGTCAGATATAGTGCCAGAAAGTGAAAACGTGATGAAGAGCACTAGAATATTGTCAGCTATAGTGCTGGTAGGTGAGCCCCTCAGGTTGGAAGACTCGCCAAATATGACAGGAGAAGAGCTGCTTCCTCAAAGACCATGATGATATGAAGAAAGTAAAACTTTCAGGACCTTTGTTTGCTGATAGGTTACAACACAAAATGAGAGAAACTGCTGTAAACATCCATTAATAATCGGAACGTGAACTCACGAAGTGTGAATCTAGAAAGAATCTTGGAAGATGTCAAAAATGAAATAAACACATAAAGAAAGATATCCTAGGCATTTGTGTGCTGATATGGACTGGTATTGGCCATTTTCACCCTGACAGTCATGTGGTTTCCTATACTGGGAATGATGAATTGTAATAATGTTGCATTCATCGTTAAAAAGAACTTTTCAAGAGCTGTCTTGAAGTATAACACTGCCTGTGACAGGATGATATCCATATGCCTACAAGGAAGACCAGTTAACACCATTGCTATTCAAATGCACACACCAAACACTAAAGCCAGAGATAATGAAACTGAAGAATTCAACCAACTTCTTCAGTATGAAATTAATCAAACATGCAATCAAGATATTTTGATAATTACTGGTGGTTGGAATGTGAAGGTTGGAAACAAAGAGAAGTTGAAAAATGTGGCATTGGTGATAAAAAAGGATGCAGGAGATCCCATGATAGAATTTTGCAAAGGTGACTAGACACATGGACCTCACCAGATGGAATACACAGGAAATAAATCGACTACCTCTGTTGAGAAGAGATGGTGAAAAAGCTCATATCATCAAGGCCAGGGGTAGACTATGGAACAGACCATCATCTGCTCATATGAAAGGTCAGTCGGAAGCTGGAAAAGATTAAAACAAGTTCACAAGAGCCAAAATATGATTTTAAACATATCCCATCTGCACTTACCATTTCAAGAACAGATTTGATGCATTTGACACGAATGACTGAATATCAGAAGAGTTATGGGATGACATCAAGACCATCATGCAGGAAGAAAGCAAAAGGTCATTAAAAAGACAAGAAAGAAAGAAAGAAAAGACCAAAATGTATGTCAGAAGAGATTCTGAAATTTGTTCTCCAGCATAGAGATGCTATAGCAAATAGAAGAAATAAGGAAGTAAAAGATGCAACAGAAAAGTCTAAAAGGTAGCTCAAGAAGACAAAGTAAAGTATTACAATGAAATGTGCAAACACCTGGAGTTACAAAACCAAAAGGGAAGAACATGTTCAACATTTTTCAAGGTGAAGGAACTGAAGAAAAAATTCAGACCTGGATTTGCAACATTAAAGGATACAGAAAGCATCAAAAGAAGATGGAAGGTATACACAGAGTCACTGTAATCAAATAAATGGTAGATGATCAGCCATCTCAAGAGGTAGCATATGATCAAGAACTGATGGTACTGGAGAAAGAAGTCCAAGCTATACTGCAACCATTGGCATAAAACAAGTCTCTAGGAAGTGACAGAATCGAAGTTGAAATCTTTCAACAAACTGATGCAACACTGGAGGCACTCACTCATCTATGCCAAGAAATTTGTAAGACAGCTACCTGGCCAACGGATTGGAAGAGATCCATATTTGAGCCCATTCCAAAGAGAGGTGACCCAAAGGAATGTGGAAATCATCAAACAATATCATTAATGTCACATGCAAGTAAAATTTTGCTGAAGAGAATTCAAAAGTGGGTGCAACAGTACGTTGACAAGGAACTGCCAGAATTTACACCTGATTTAGACACTGGTGTGAAACTGGGGATATCATTGCTGACATCAGATTTTTCTTGGCTAAAAGCAGAGATATCCAAAAAATGTTTACTTGGTGCTTCACTGACTATATAAAGACTTTTGACTGTGTGGATCATGACAAGCTGTGGATAACACTGCAGAGAATGAGTATTCCAAAATGCTTAATTGTGCTCTTGAGGAACCTGTACATAGACCAAGAAACAGTTGTTAGAACAGATCAAGGTGATGCTGAATGGTTTAAAATCAGGAACGGTGTGTGCCAATGTTGTGTTCTTTCACCATACTTATTCAATCAGTATGCTGAGCAAATAATCCAAGAAGCTGGGGTATATGAGGAAGATTGTGGCATCAGGATTGGAGGAAGGCTCATTAACAACCTGCAATATGCAGGATAAGCACTGGACCACAAGGACAGTTCCAACCCACCAGCTGCACATTGGAAACTCTATATAGGGTCTCTATAACTTGAGACCAATTAAATGTCACTTAACAATAATACTTTGCTTGTCGAAAGTAAAGCGGATTTAAAATACTGATGAAAATCAAAGACTACAGACTTCAGAATGGATTGCACCTCAGTGTAAAGAATACAAAAATCCTCACCA
>NW_006408620.1:6394454-6396365 GCF_000296735.1 Chrysochloris asiatica | reverse complement strand
TCTTGTGCTGCCTCGCAATAAATAACATCATGATAAAAGAAGAAAAGATTGAAGTTGTCTAAGACTTCATTTCGCTTGGCTCCACAGTTAACACTCATGGAAGCAGCAGTCAAGAAATCAAACAACATATTGCATTGGGCAAATCTGCTGCCAAAGACCTCTTTAAAGTGTTAAAGAGCAGAGATGTCAATCAGTTTAGGACTAAGGTGAGCCTGACCTAAGTCATAGCCTCATATGCATGTGAAAGTTGGACAGTGACTATGGAAGATCATAGAATGATTGATGCATTTGCGTTATGGTGCTGCAGAAGAATATCGACAGTACCGCGGACTGCCAGAAGAACAAACAAACCTGTGTTGGAAGAAGTACAGCCAGAATGCTCCTTAGAAGTCAGGATGGTGATGCTCCATCTCTTATATCTTGGACATGTTATCAGGAAGGATCAGTCCCTGGAAGAGGACATCATTCTTGATAAAGTGAAAGATCAGCAAAAAAGAGGAAGACACTCAATGAAATGGATTGGCACAGTGGCAGCAGCAATGAGCTTATGCGTAACAACAATTGTGAGGGTGGCACAGGACCAGGGAGTGTTTGGTTCTTTTGTGCATAGGATCCCTATGAGTTGGAACCAACTTGGTGGCACCTAACAGCAACAGTAACAAATGTTTTGTATACCACCTCTTACTTTAGTTGAAGATATATAGTATTTTATATATGTATGTATGTATGTGTGAGTGTATGTGTGTGTATACACATATAATTGTTGTTAAGTGCTATCAAGTCTGTTCTGACTCATAACTCATAGCAACCCTGTATAGGGCTTCCAAGGAGTAGCTGGTGAGCTTGAACCACTGACCTTGAGATTTAAACCAACCTTACAGTCTAGCCCATTAACCTGCAACACCACCCCTAGACTCTATGTATAGATCTAGCTATAGGTATAGATGTAGCACATACTGTGTGTGCTTATTTAAGCTCCTTGGCACCTGTAAGAGGTCGTGCTTTCTACTTCCATTTCACAGATACGGCTCGAAGAAGTCAACTAACTTCTCTTAAGGTCACACCGCTTGTCTACTCTGTGCTGTTTGATCTGTGAAAATGCTTATGTCGAGCCCTGAGGAAAACTACGGTGTTGTCAAGGGTCACAAGGACTGGGGCAGAGGGGATGAAGCCGTGGGGAGCCATAGGGAGGGCCCGTCTGAGCAGGCTTCCTGGAGATAGGACGTCGGGCATTGACAAGTGGAGAGACTGAGGGAATTCCACGTGGAAGGAATGACAGTAGGCACGCGGAATTGACAAGCTCTGGGCTGGGACCTGGAAGCAGTTTGGCGTTGAGATGGCGTTAAAATGCCATTGTTGTTGTTAGGCACCATCAAGTTGGTTCGGACTCATAGTGATCCCAGGCACAACACAAGAAAACACTGCGTGGTCCTGCCCAATCCTCACACTCACTGCTCTGTGTGAGCCCATTGCTGCAGCCATGGTGTCAGTCCATCTCATTGAGGGTCCTCCTCTTTTTCACTGACCCTCTACTTTACCAAGCATGATGTCCTTCTCCAGGGGTTGGTCCCTCCTGATCACTTGTGTAAAGTACACTTAAGTGGGATGAGATTATGAAAGCAATTGGAATAGCATTGATATCCGTGCTTAGCTGGGAGGCACCTTGTTGTTGTTAGGTGCCACTGAGTTAGTATCGACTCATAGTGACCTTATGCACAGCAGAACAAAACACTGCCCGATCCTGGGCCAACCTCACTACTGTTGCCACGCTTGAGTCTATCGATGCTACCACTTGGCCAATCCATCTCATTGGGGGATCTTCCTCTTTTTCTCTGACCCTCCACCTTACCAAACATGATATCCTTCTCCAGCAACTGGTCCCTCCTGACAATATGTCCGAAGTATGAGAGA
>NW_006408620.1:6392220-6392784 GCF_000296735.1 Chrysochloris asiatica | reverse complement strand
GATCTTTCCTGTTTAATGTATCAAATCTGTTCTTCATATGATCTCTATATTCAGGTGGGATAGACTTAAGGTCATATTTTGGCTCTCGTGGACTTGTTTTCATTTTCTTCAGCCCCTAGCCTCTCTAAATTTCAGTTTTCTTATCTGAGAGTAGAAGAGATCACCGTCTGTATTACAGGATGGTTCTGCGTAGTCAATGATATGTTGCTGTTGGCTGACATCGAGTTTGTCCATTCATCTGTTGAGGGACATTTGGCTTGTTTCCACTTTTTAATTTTTATTTTGGCTGTTGTGAATAGTATTGCTGTGAACACACACACACGTATATAACTATTTTTTATTCTCTTGGATATATACCCAGGAATGAATGTTTAACTCTTTGAGGACTTGTCAAACTGTTTTCAAAGTGGCTGCGTCATTTTATATTCCCACCAGCAATGTGTGGGGGGTTAGAGTTTCTCCATGTCTCTGCCAACACTTGTAATTGTTATTGGGTCTGCATTTCTCTGGTGAGTAACAGTGTTTATTATCTCGTCACATGTGAGGGGTTCTTTTAAAAAATAA
>NW_006408620.1:6360341-6377966 GCF_000296735.1 Chrysochloris asiatica | reverse complement strand
GGGAGAGAAAGGAATAGCTAGAAATATCACCATAGAAAGCTTATAAGTCCATCTTCTGCCTATAACTGATTGGAATACCTAAAATGGGGCTACAACGTGCTCAGTGAAGGAGGCTTCCTTTGGAGCCTCTGCATTGCATAAGATTATAGGTAGAATCCTGAACAGCATCCAGAATCTTCAGAGGTGGGAAATTTCCACTTGAAAGGATGGGCAGACCAGCCTGGAACAGAAGAACAGAAGATACTTCTTGAAAGAAAGACCGACAGGAAAAATACAAAACAATATAGGCAGACCAACTGATTACTACAAGAACAAGCAAGTTTCATGCCCAGGAGACATCAAGGCAAGTGGTCGGGTCCCCTCAGAGCAAACCCCCTTCCAAGACTAAGATTCAATGGGAATACACGTCCTCTTCTGAAACCATCTTGAACCTCTGGAAGTTCTCTGTCAATGTATGTTTGCAGCTGTTTTTGTATTAGCTTTAGTAACACTTTACTCACATAGGAGATCCATGATATTGTCTGATAATTTCCGCATTCCGTTGGGTCACAAATTTGGATTCTTGGCATAGATGCATGAGTGCCTCCACTGACACATCAATTTGTTGCAAGATTTCAATTTGTATTCCTTCAATTCCTGGTGCCTTGTTCTTTGCCAATGACTTTAATGTACCTTGGACGTCTTCTTTCAGGATCCTTCATTCTTGATCATATGCTACCTCTTGAAATGGTTGAACATCGATCGTTTCTTTTTGGTACAATGACTCTATGTATTCCTTCCATCTTTTTTGTTGTTGTTGTTGTTACTGTACGTGCTGCAGCTGCTTGGTTCTTTGTTTAAGTTTTTATTGTGAACTGAGTGATAGTTTACATGGGAGAACATTGGCTTTACACCATTTTTCAATGCAACGATTGCAATCTCCTCTGTGCATTATCATTCAACAGTATTTGCTTCCATTCCCTGTGGGTTTTTTTTGTCTTTTTCCGGCGGGGTCGGGGCTCAAGTATAATAATTTAAACAACTTGTATATGAACAATTTATGAACTGTTCCAGTCTGCCCCGGCCTTGTTTTGGCTGATGATATGGAGCTTTTCTCCTTTATCAGTTTGTCATACTGTGGTGGCTTGTGTGTTGCTGTGATTCTGGAAGCTATACCACAGGTATTTTGAATACCAGCAGGATCACCCATGGTGGACAGGTTTCAGAAGAGTTTCCAGATAAAGACAGACAAGGAAAAGGGAGAAATGAACTACTTTAGAATATTTAGTCACTGAAAATCTTATGAATAGCAGTGGAACACTGTCAGATATAGTGTCAGAAGATGAGTCCCTCAGGTTGGAAGACGCTCAAAATGCGACTGTGGAAGAGCTGCCTCCTTAAAGTAGTTGACCATGATGACATGAATGTAGTAAAACCGTTGGGACCTTCAATGGATGATGGGCACAATTCAAAATGAAGAGAAACAATTGGAAATATCCATTAATAATCAGAACATGGAATGTACGAAGTATGAATCTAGGAAAATTGGAAATTGTCAAAAATGAAATGGAATGCATAAACATCAGTATCCTAGCAGCATTAGTGAGCTGAAATGGACTGGTATTTGCCATTTTGAATCTGACAATCACATGGTTTACTATGCTGAGAATGATACATTGAAGAGGAATGGCATCACATTTGTCATCAAACAGAACGTATCAAGAGCTGACATGAAGTACAATGCTGTCTGCGATGGGATAATATCCATATGCCTGGATTAACAGGAAAGACCAGTTAATACCACTGTTATCTATATTTACACACCAAACACTAAAGCCTGTAATGATGAAATTGAAGATTTCTATCATCTTCAGTATGAAATTAATCAAACATATACGCAAGATGTACTGATAATTACTGATGATTGGAATGCAAAGGTTGGAAACCAAGATGAAGGATTAGTGGTTGGAAAATATGGCCTTGGTGATAGAAATGATGCTGGAGATTGCATGATAGAATTTTGCAAGACCAATGATTTGTTCATTTGCAAATACCTTTTCTTTTTTTTTTTATGTTTTATTGTGAATTATGTGATAGTTTACATGGGAGAATATTCCACGTATCATTGCTGATGTCCGATGGATGGTGGCTAAAAGCAGAGAATATCAGAAAGATGTTTACCTGTGCCTTTTTGACTACACAAAGGCTTTTGATTGTGTGGAGCATGACAAGTTATGGACAACATTGTAAAATATGAGTATTCCAGAGCACTTAATTGTGCTCATGAGGAACCAGCCCACAGAGCTAGTAAAGTTGGGCAGGAAGCTTGCTTGTAGAGTGGGGTGCCCCAGGTACTTAAGTGGGGACTCTTAAGTAGGTTTTCTGACGCACAGAGCTAAAGTTGAGTGCTTTCAGGCTGAGACTTATGGTGGAGTAGTGTGTTCTGTGGGCATTTATTCGCAGCTGATGGGGACAGCTGTGCCCTGAGCATTTCTGACCTGGAATTGTAACATGGTATTTTCAATAACCTCATGTGGATGCGAAAGCTGGACAGTGAATAAGGAAGATTGTAGAAGAATTGATGCCTTTGAGTTGTGGTGTTGGAGGAGAATACTAAAAGTGCCATGGTCTGCCAAAAGAACCAATAGATCTGTTTTGGAAGAAGTGCAGTCAGAGTGCTCCTTGGAGGCCAAGATGGCTAAACTTCGTCTCTCATACTTTGGACATATTGTCAGGAGGGAACAGTTGCTAGAGAAGGATGTCATGTTGGGTAAGATGGAGGGTCAGAGAAAGAGAGGAAGACCCCAACGAGATGGATCAGCCAGGTGGCATCATTGATGGTGTCAAGTATGGCAGAGATAGTGAGGTTGGCCCAGGATCGGACATTGTTTCGTTCTACTGTACATGGGGTCGCTATGAGTCTATTCTGACTAGATGGCACCTGACAACAACAACAACAATGTCCCCTAACTGAGTATGGTGTCTGAGTCCAGTGTGGCCACTGCAGTGGAGTCTCAAACCCAATTGAGGAATATAGAGTGGTGTGGGTACAGGAATAGTGGGTGCCTCATACTTTTGCACTTTATTCAGAAGTCCTTACTTTCTACGTAATGTCCTTTCCCCCACCGCTCCACCTCCCAAGATCCCATCCAGGAGACCACATCAGATCTCCATAGCTTCCTCTTGGCTATGAATTACTTTCATAATTTTAGAAACTTTATTTTGAAATAACTATAGTGCTATGAGAATTTGTAGAGATAGTATCTAGCCATATAATGTCCCCTCAGCCTAGCTTCCAAAAGTGGTAGCATCAGACTAGGAAGTTGACATGGCCCAATAGAACTAGCTCATAACAGTTCTTCCTTGGGTTTCATGGATGTTTATGTTGCTGTTGGCTTCCATCTAGTCATACCTGACTCATGGTGACCCCACGAACATTGGAACAAAAAGACTGCTCAATCCTGTGCCGCCCCCACAATCCATTTGCAGATTGGACTGTTGTGATCCATAGGGTCTTCACTGGCCAGTTTTCAGAATTAGCTCAACAGGCCATTTTAGTCTGTCTGCATCTGGAAGCTCTGCTGACAACTATTCAGCATCACAGCAGCATTAGAAGGCGCTGCTGAACAATGAAGTGGTAGCTGCCAATGAACTGCATTGGCTGAAAATCGAACCAGGTCTTCACACATGGAAGACAAGAATTCTACTGCTCATTTTTTTTTTAAATATTTTATTGTGAATTATATGATAGTTTACATGGGAGAACATTAGTTTTACATTCATCTTATAGTATATCAGTTCATTGCCATGGTTATAGTCCCCTCCATGCATCATCAACCAACCAAAGGGTATACACTGCAAGCCTGCCCCCCAGTCATCAGCACACAGCCTCTCTCTCTCTCTCTCTGTCTGAAGTCTCCAACACTTCCATCTCTCCACGTCATCGTCTCTGCCTCCATCTCAGGCATCACTGCTTCTCAGGGTAGGGTCCTGCTCTCCACTCTTCTCCCTTGATGGTCTCAAGGACCTCCGCTCTTAGGCTGAAAAGTTAATCACTCCCTTCTTTGCTAAAAAACGTCTACCTTTACTATTCCAACCCTCACAAACAGTCCAGGTAACAGTTATTCACTATTGTATCACAAGAGGTCCATCTGGATTTCATTTCATCAGCCCCGCCTAGACAGACTGGATACTACTCAGTACACTCATTTTTTGAAGAGTATTTTTTAAATCCAGTTAATAATTTAAATCAGTGGCCCATGGCCTCAGGCAGAGAAGCTTCAGCGCTGGAAGAACATGCTTCAGGGAGCGTTGAGACTCCGGGATGTTTCTGTGATGACTGACACTGTACCTTGCATGCTGCACGTCCAGAGGTCTGAGGGACAAGGAGGGTAAGGGATCAATGGTGCTGCTCCATGTAGGGTTGCTAGTTCCCAGCGGGAAAAGCCAACTCTTCAATCCCCTCCCTGAGCTGGAGCCTGAGTCACATGGGAAAGGTTAATTTGTGATTTCAGGGAACGTTCCTGAAGGTGGTGGTGGTGGTAAGTGGCATCAAGTTGGTTCTGACTCATAGTGACCCTATATAGGGTTTCCAAGGAGTGGCTGGTGAGTTCAAACTACCAACCTTGCGGTTCAAACCGACCTTATGGTCTAGCACTTACCCTCCAGTGCCATGCCTGGACTGTCCTGGAGGTAGCTTCTTCCTAAATCATGTGTCCCCACGTGGTGGTGGCGTTACAGGGTGCTGCTGAGTGGATTCTGACTCTGAGATCTCACATGACAGAGAAGTGTCCCATTGGGTCACCCTGGCTGTGATCTTTATGGAAGCCGATCCCCAGGCCTTTTCTTCTGCAGAACCACAGGGTAGGGTGAAACCACCAAGCAGCTAAGCATTTAACCATGGTGCCCCCAGTGCTGTGCTCCCCAAACATACTGTCGTGGTTAGGTGCTGTTGGTTCCAGCTCACAGCCACCTTCTGTGTAACAGAAGGAGCCGTTACCCGGTCCTGCTCCAGCCTTCAGTTCTCAGGGACATTGGAGCCCATTGTCACAGCCGCGGTCAGTCAGTGTCATTAAGAAGCTTCCTCTTTTTTGTGGACTCTCTGCTCTACCATGTGTCATGGCCTTCTCCAGGGACCTGACCCTCCTGATAGTTTGTCTAAAGGAAGTGAGACAAAGACAAGCCCTAACTTCTAAGTTTGCCTCCAAACTTCCCACCCCTGAAATCCCCCAAGCCCACCTGATTGATAAGGGAGGCCAGGAGAGGTGTGTAAGTCAATGCTGTGTAACTGCCCTTGCTGAGAGAAAACACAGAGAATCCCTCTGGCTGGTTTCCCATTGTCTGGGGCAACTGTTGTTGAAACCGAAACTCAATCCAAGTCCACCTCCAGAGGAGACCCAGTTAGAGAGCCTATCTTCAGCTTTCTTTGTTCATTTCTTCATTCATTCATTCATCTACTTAGTTATTTGTTCATGAAGCCTTTCTTCTTGTTGTTGTTGTTGTTAAAGTGCTGTTGAGTCCATTCTGACTCATAGTGACCCAGTATAGCATTTCCAAGGCTAGTGGGTTTGAACTACCAACTTTGTGGTTAGCAGTCCAGTGCTGATCTTACAGTGCCACACCAGGACTCTAGGGTCATAATCTGTGCCAGGTCCTATGCAGGGTCTCAGGAATAGAACAATTAATAAGACTTGTTGCTGGCCTTTTAGGAACTCTCAGTCCAAAAAAGAAAGTATTTCTACATGCTCTGATTAGTGACCACGTTCGTCACCAATAAGGGGAAGTGAGGGAAAAACAGCAATGAAGCTATGAGCTAAGCCTTACTGTGTTCAATAGACTCCTGTGAACCCGGGTGGAGACCTGGTTGGCCAGCAGTGTGGCAAGACCTGGAGACTCTTGGGCCCAGAGTCAGTGACATAGCCACAGAGGACTAGAGTGGAGAGTGAAGTGTCCAGCTGATAAGAAGAGAGGGCATATGCATAAGAACACCCACACTTGTAGATAATACCCACTTGACCTGGCTTCAATGACTGCATGATCAGAGCTCAACTAGAAGAAGAAAGAAGAAGAAAAAAAGAGTAATCTGGTACAATATGATGAACTTGACCTACACCTATGGACGCAGTAGCTCAAAAGAGGGAACGAATCTTTACAGCAAGGATCATTCCCACCCCCTCCACACACGGAGAGGACAGGGATGGGCAACTTGGACATTGGCTACCCAAAATGTGTGTGTGGAGGAAGGTGGAATCTCCACTGAGTAGTATCCAATCTGTCTAGGCGGGGCTGATGAAATGAAATGCAGATAGGTCTCTTGTGATACAATAGTGAATAATTGTTATCAGGACTGCTTGTGAGGGTTGGAAATGTAAAAGTAGACGTTTTGTAGAAAGGAGGGGAGTGATTAACTTTTCAGTCTAGGAGAGGAGGTCCCTGGGACCACCAAGGGAGAAGAGTGGAGAGCGGGACCCTATCCAGAGAAGCAGTGATGCCAGAGATGGAGGCAGAGATGATGGCGTGGAGAGATGGAGCAGCTGGGGACTTTAGACCCAGAGAGGGAGAGGGGCTGTGTGCTGATGACGGCGGGGGGAGCAGGCTTGTAGTGTATACCCTTTGGTTGAGTGATGATGCATGGAGGGGATTGTAACCATGGCAATGAAACATTAAATGATAGGATAAATGTAAAACTAATGTTCTCCCATGTAAACTATCACATAATTCATAAAAAAAAAACATTAAAAAAAGAAAGCATTTAAATACATAATTCTAATTCTGGGGAAGGATTTCGTGAAAACACAAGTATTCATTATCTGTCTCCCATTCCCCATCCCATGGTAAGATTGGCTATTGTTGTTGGTGAGTGCCCTCAAGCTGGGTCCAACTCATAGCAACCCTGTATACGGTTTCTGAGGAGTGCCTGGTGAGTTTGAACCACCGACCTTGTGGTCCAGTGCTTGCCCTGCAGCACCACACCAGGACTTCTAGGGAAGCAGAAATCGTCACGACAACAAAATGTGAACTCAGCGTCTGGTCATTTCTAAGGTTGATGTATAGGTTTTCTTCTCATGCAAATATCAGGCTCCATCCCCATATCCATGCCCTCTTTGTGTTGATCAGTGTCTAAGTGCTTACCATCATTTGCAAAGTGAAATGCAACTTCTTCCCAACCCAGAAGACCCCCTAGCTTCCCCTTTGATAGCTGGGCACATGCCAGGAGGAGAATTCACCTTAGGGCCCTGCACAGGTAGTATTGCCAATTGCTAGTCTATAGATGAAGTAGCTAGGGCTTTTACAGGCAAAGGTTTCAGAGCTAGTTAGTGACCTAGTCTGGAGCCCATATCCTAACCACCTCCCTCTGAAGTTTCTGTTCCTACCTGTAGCCTGTCCTGATCTCAGGGCTGAGCTAAGGGGAAGAACTTGTCAGCACAGGAAGTAGTCCTGCCTCAGGCTTGTGGTGGTGCAATGGGTAAGCTCTTGGCTGCTAACCAGAAGGTTGGCTTTCCAAACCCATCAGCTGCTCTGCAGTCCGCTTCCATACAGATCTACAGCCTTGGAAACCCTACGGGGCAGTTTGGTTCGGCCCTTCTTACAGAATCACTGTGAGTTAGAATCAACTCAGTGTCTGCAGGATCTGGTAACAAATACACCTCAAACCAATAATCTAAGATGAAAAGATGACAAGTTGTAAGGAGGGACCCCGGGGGTGGCAGAAATTATTCCTGGTGCGCGCCGTGAGATAAATTCAGAGCCTACTCTACAGCACTTAGAAACACAACAGCAACTGTCTTGTGGAACCTAACTTTTCATCAGAACTCAAAGAACACGTATACTACAGTTCTAAGGAGATGAATAGCGCACAGTCAGAATATTGAAAATCACATACAGACCATACGTGAAAATGAGTAGAAATAGT
The DNA here is from genome assembly GCF_000296735.1 of Chrysochloris asiatica. NCBI lineage: Eukaryota > Metazoa > Chordata > Mammalia > Afrosoricida > Chrysochloridae > Chrysochloris > Chrysochloris asiatica. The sequence goes on along the minus strand of NW_006408620.1, from coordinate 6,370,075 downwards.
AGATCTCAGAGACAAACCCACAGACTTCACCATACGTGAAAATGAGTAGAAATAATAGATCTCAGAGACAAACCCACAGACTTCAGATACCAGAATATCCATACAAGCAGATTTAAGATTAGGGGTACTGAACAACTAGTGAGAGCTACTTGGAAGCATCTCCTCCCAGTTCTGGGTGCAGTGACATCATATTGGCAGCCTAAAATAGGCCACAGTGGAGATGTTTACACTGTGGAGACTAGCAAACCCTATAAGTCTAGGTTTTACAAAAATTTAGGAGAGAAAGCCATATAGTAAACATTTGTTAAAATACCACTAGATATATTTTTCAAGAAAAGGGAAGCATGGAAATATAACAGAGAACAAGTGAATATAAGTAATGGAGCGTCTTTCACTAAGAATCAAATCGACTTTTTAGAAATGAGAAATACAATAGTTACAAATGAAACTTAGACAGATTCAACAGCACTGAATTAAGTTCATTAATTCTGAAGAGAGCTAGTGAACTAAAAAGAAATTTTTTTAGAAAAAACAACCCATCCAGAGAGAAAGATAGATAAGTTGAGATATGAAACATGATAAGATCTAATATAAAAATGAATCAGCACTTCAGAAGGAAAAAAATAGAGAAAATAGAAAGGCGGTAATGTTAAACAGTATAGAGGTAATGTTAAATAGCTGAGAAATTTCTGAAACTGATAAAAAAAAAAAAAAAAAACTAGTTCTTGAATGTGAGAATTTCACTGAATCCCAAGGAAACTGTAGAGCAACAAAGCAAAAGAGAAAAATATTTTTTAAAAACCACAAGAAAGGAAAGATATGCCAAGAACAGCAATTTGTCAAGTAGCAACTATAGAAGCTAGAAAATAGTACCAAGAGAAAATAACTATCAATTGAGAAAGTTGCAGTCACCAAAATTATCTCTCAAGAATAGGGTAATTACAGTCACCAAAATTATCTCTCAAGAATAGGGTAATTGAAGATATTTTAAGACAAAAATAAAACCAAAAAAAATCCCCAGAAATTTTAGCATCAAAAACAGTAAAGGAGATTCTAAAGGATAGCTCAGGAAGAAGCAAAATAGTCCCAATCGGAAGACCTAAGACTCAAGAAGAAAGAGTGAGCAAAGATACTGGTTTTTACGTAGGTAAGTCAAAACAAACATCGATTATGAAATAACAATAATAATGCCTAACTTGGGAAAGATAGGTCAAATTCAAGAAAACATTTATCATAGTAGAACTTCGTAAGGACAAATAACTATATTTTTATTGATTAGGAGGAAGTGATTGGTGTTAAAATATATCAAGGCCTTTATTGTTGTTATTCAGTGCCATCCAGTCAGTTCTGACTCATAGCAACCCTATATAGGGTTTTCAGAAACAGCTGGTGAGTTTGAACCACTAACCTTGTGATTAGCAGTCCAGGGCTTATCCTACAGTGCCACATCAGGACTCTCAAAGTCCTTATATTGGCTGGTAAAGGTAAAACAATTGATTAGAGTAAGGCTTTGTTAAATATGTTGTTAAAATAGCTAGGGAGACCACCAAAGAATAGATATGGAGTACAGAAATTCTGCCAAGAGGCAAGTGCTAGATCAGAATAAGGGGATACTGAATGATTTAAAATCGGGAAGGGTGTGTGCCAAGGTTGAATCCTTTCACCATGCATATTCAATCTGTGTGCTGATCAAATCATCAGAGAAGCTGGATTTTATGAAGAAGAACATGGCATCAAGATTGGAGGAAGACTCATTAACAACCTGTGATATGCAGATAATACAACCTTTCTTGCTGAAAGCAACGAGGATTTAAAATACTTATTGATGAAGATTAAAGACCACAGCCTTCATTATGGGTTGCACTTCAATGTAAAGAAAATAAGAATCCTCACCACTGGGTTAATAAATAACATCATGATAAATGCAGAAAAGATTGAAGTTATCACAGACTTCTTTTTTACTTGAATCCACAATCAACACCCATGGAAGCAGCAGTCAAGAAATCAAACAATGTATTTATTGCATTAGGCAAATCTGCTGCATGGTGGTGGTGATATGCTGTGGAGTCGGTTCTGACTCATAGCGACCCTGTACAGGGTTTCTGAGGCTGTAAATCTTTACAGGAGCAGAAAGCCTCATCTTTCTCCCATGGAACAGCTGGTAGTTTCGAACTACTGACCCTGAGGTCCGCAGCCCAGTTCACAACCACTACGCTACCCTTTCTAAACTGTTACAGAACAAAGCTGTTAGTTTGGGCACTAATGTGCACTTGACCCAAGCCATAGTATTTTCAATAACCTTGTATGCATGTTGGACAATGAGTAAGGAAGAGCAAAGAATCAATGTATATGAATATTAAAAGTGCCATGGGCTTCCAGAAGAACAAAACAAATGTATTTTAGAAGATGTACAACCTTGGAAGCCAAGATGGCAAGACTTCATCTCTTATATTTTGGCCATGTTATCAGAAGGGACCAGTCCCTGGAGAAGGACATTGTGCTTGGTAAAATGGAAGGCCAGCAGAAAAGAGGAAGCCCTGCAAGGAGATGGACTGACACAGTGGCAGAAGCAACAGGTTCAAGCGTATATCAACAGGATGGTGAAGGACCAGGCAGTGTTTTGTTCTATCGTACATACAGTCTCTATGAGTCAGGTACTAACTGACTCAATGCCACCTAATACCAAAACAACAACATATAAACTCTACATCAATTCTAAATGTGGAAATAGAATTAGAAAATAAAGTCCCACTTCAATCCAAAAGAAGAAATGAAAGGAAGGGAGAAAAACAAACAAACAAAAATCATGACAGGAAGTATGTATTATGTTTATAAATAGAGATCTGTAATCACAATTAATGTAACTAGATTAAATTCTCCAGTAAGAAACAAAGAATGTCAGACTAACATATACTACGTACAAGAAACACACTTAAAACTTAAGAACACTAAGGAAATTAAAAGTCAAAGAAAAGGGGAAGATAGACTACTTAAATACAGTAAAAGTAAATCTGCTATCACTATATTATTTAGTGACCAAATAGACTTTAAGGCAAAAAGCTTAACCGGAGATAAAGAAGTTTATTGCAAGGTCTAGTTCACCAGGAAGAAGTGACCACTGTGAACTCGAATATGTAGCTTCAACAAATAAGAAGCAAATTTTACCAATATGACAAAGAGAAGTCTATAACTCAACCATTATCTTGGGAGATTTTAAGATCTGTCTGTCATTAATGATTGGATTAAACATACAAGAAGCCCAACATAGATAAAGGAGGTATGAAAATCACAGTTAACAGGCTTATAATGGGCATATGTAGACTATTGCACTCTAAAATTGGAGGCATACACATTCTCTTCAAGCACACATGGAATATTTCTAAAAATTGACCATAAATTGATTTGTTTTTGTTGTTGTGTCCCAGCGAGTCAGTTCTAACTTCTAGGGACCCTGTATAGGATTTCCTTCCGTGTTTGTAAGTATTGCGGGAGCAGAGAACCTCATCTTTCTCTCTCAGAATGGCTGGTGGGCTTGAACCATGTGGTTAACAGTCGAGTGCTTATCCTGCAGAGCCACCGTGCTCCCATAAATGGACTTACTGGGCCGTGAAATCAACCTTAACAAACATAGATTGCATTCTGTCATTACAGTAGAATTAAGTTGTTGTTGTTCGGTGCCGTTACGTTGCATCCAATTCATAGTGACCCAGTCCAGCGCCATCCTCACAATTCCTACTGTGGTTGAACCCATTGTTGCCATTATGCCTGTCCATCTTGTTGTGGGGTCTTCTTTTTTTCGTTTACCCTCCACTTTACTAAGCAGGACGTCCTTCTCCAGGGACTGGTTCCTCCTAATAATATATCCTAAGTATGGGAGACAAAGTCTCCTTATCCTGGCTTCTAAGGAACAATCTGGCTGTGCTTCTAACAACACAGATTTGTTTGTCCTTTTGGCAGTCCATGGTACTTTTAATAACCTTCTCCAACCCTGTAACTCAAGTGCATCAATTTTCTAGTCTTCTTTATTCGTTGTCCAACTTTCACATGCATATGAAACTATTGAAAATGCCATGGCTTGGGTCAGGTGCATCGTAATCCTCAAACTGACAGCTTTGTTGTTTAACATTTTAAAGAGATCTTTGCAGCAAATTTGCCTAATGGAATACATAGTTTGATTTCTTGACTGCTGCTTTCATAAATATTGATTGTGGATCCAAGAAAAATGAAGTCTTTGACAACTCCAATCTTTCTCCATTTATCATGATGCTATTTATTGGTCCAGTAGTGAGGATTTTTATTTACTTTACATTGAGGTAGAATCCATACTGAAGGCTGTGGTCTTTGATCTTCATCAGTAAGTATTTTATGTCCTTTTCACATCCAGCATGCAAGGTTGCATCATCCGCATATTGCAGGTTGTTAATGAGTCTTCCTCCAGTCCTGATGCCATGTTCTTCATATGATCCAGCTTCTCTGATCGTTTGCTCATCATATAGATTGAATAAGTATGGTGAAAGGATACAACCTCAGCATATGCTTTTCCTGGTTTTGAACCATTAAGTATCTCCACGTTCTGTTAGAATGACTGCCTCTTGTTCTATGTACAAATTGCTCGTAAGCACAGTTAAGTGTTCTGGAATACCCATTCTTCACAACGTTATCCATAGCTTGTCATGATCCACACAGTCGAAAGCCTTTGCATAGTCAGTAAAGCACAGGTAAACATCAGCAATGATGTCCCCCGTTAAGTTAGAAGTCAATAATGTAGTCATACCCAGAAAGGTTAAAGACAGACTCTGTACTTATTTAAGGGGACTTTGTGATAGTGGGTCTTTCTAAAGAAAAATAAAATGCACACTGACCTGGAACTTTTGACACTGTCTTGCTAAATCCAACCAGCCTGCTTTGACTGTCACCTCTGTCCTGTTAATATTTCAAGACAGAAGTCATTTATTGTCCAGAACTGGATATCAAAAACTTGGAGCGATTGCTTCCTGACATATATATATGTTGTTGTTGTTATGTGCCGTGGAGTCGGTTCTGACTCATAGCGACCCTGAACAGAGTTTCCAAGGCTGCAAATCTTTACAGGAGCAGAAAGCCTTATCTTTCTACTGCGGAACAGCTGGTTGTTTCAAACTGCTGACCGTGAGAGTAGCAGCCCAATTTGTAACCAATTTTTTCCTTCTCCAAGCAGGGACTTATATAGTTTTTACAGTTGTTAAGATATGCTCAATGTATTTCAGAGTTAGTTTTAATAAGATTATAAAGGATCATTGGTGGTATAGTGATTGAGCACTCAGCTGCTATTAATTGAAAGGTCAGTAGTTCAAACCCACCAGCTACTCCTCAGGTGAAAGCTGTGGCGTCACTTCTGTAAAGATTCACGGCCTTAGAAACCCTGTGGGGCAGCTCTGCTATGTCCTATAAAGTCCATATGAGTCGGCATAGAGAAGTAAAATGGCATGCTCACGCTTATACGTGGTAGAGCATGAATTCAAATCCACAGAACCCGCCCTCTCCCTGCTTATCCATGGGCCAGCTGTGTGTCAGTGCCATATTGTACCATTGAGTTTGGGTTATAAAAATGCATAGTATTAATTATTAAGTTAGGACACACCTATATTAGTATGCACTCACTCCATAGGGCTAAAGAAAACAATTCCTGGTGAAGGATATCATGTTTGGTAAAACAGAGGGTCGGAGGGAAAGAGAAAGACCCCCAATGACATGGATTGGCACAATGGGAGTAGCAGTGTGCTCAAATATAGCAACAATCGTGAGATTAGCACAGGACTGGGCCTTGTTTCGTTCTGTTGTGCTTAGGGTCGCTATGATTCGGTACTGTCTCCATGGCACCTAGCAACCAAAGCAAAATAAACACCTGAAATAGTTGAAGTAAATAGATGTAAACACTGTTAACTGTTAGCACATGGAGGGGATTGCAACCACATAATGAAGCAAAAGGTATGATCTGTTGAATGTAAAACTGAGGATCTGTTCTGTAAGTCTTCGCTCAGTTCACAATAAAAACTTGGGGGTGGGGGGGAAGGCAGAAAACAGCGGAAGGGAGGAAACCAATTCTCTATGATGGCAAAGCCTACTCCTCTGAGTCAGGGTCCTCCGGGAAACAGAGTTCAAGGTACAAGCAAAGTGGGAGCTGCCAGGTGGTCTTCAGACCATAGTTCAGACCTGACACTTACGGAAAGAGGGAAAAGCAGAGGGTTATGTAGGAAGAGCCTTAGACCATGGCGCAACCTTAAGAAGACTCAGCCAGGGCAACGGGGAGCCTTGGTGCATAGATTGCCCAATGAAGACTCACAGCGGCCAGAAATAGTGAGTCCTTGAACCACCCCATGCTTATCACTGCTTGGCATCCGCTTAGAAGTTGAGGCAGAGCCTGAAGGTGCCCACAGCTAGAAGGTGACTGCACATCCTGGTGCAGGTTCTTGCTAGATAAGAACTGAGTGACACATCTCTGTGCTACCACCACCTTACTATTTTCCAAAGGACTTTCATCCCCCAAGCTCCATGCCTGTGGAGAAGCTAATCTTGTGATCTGGAGGGCTTTGACAGCAGATAAATCCTGGCCTTTACCAACTGTGTAATCTAATGTCTGAGTCACAGAGTCCTCTGATTCAGGGGGGTTTTGTTAGTCCCAACCTAACTTTCTAAGTGTTAACACCCTTCTAGAAAAATGGTTGGTCCTTTTTGTGTCTCCAGAACTGAAACACTGGGAGACATAAATGGTATTTCCATACTGGGCAAAATTCCATGTCAACAAGTAGGCCTACACCCTGTTGTTAGGCGTGTTAAGCGGAATCACATAAACCTGGTTTTGAATCTCCTTCAAGCTTCATATTCTTGGCGATTATAAGAATATTCACCTTATAGGTACTTGTAGAAATCAATGAGTTGAAGTAATGGCGCATGGTACCAGAGGTGTTAATAACACTGAGGAGGTGGCGTTGCTTATAATGCTGGAGGTGTGGAGCTGGTGGAAGTGATGGTGATAATGGAAGTAGTGGTAGGAATGATGGACGTGATGGAGAGTTAGATGGTGGTGATGGAGGTGGTGGTGATGGTGGTACTAGTGGAGATGGAGGTGGTGATGCTGGAGATGGTAGTGTTGGAGGTGGTAGAGGGGGATAGGGTGGTGTTGGAGATGGTGGTAGTGGTGATAGAGGTGTTGGGGAAGGAGGTGATGGTGGTGGTAGTGGTGGGGAGGTGGTGGCCGTATTGATGGAGACTGTGGAGGGAGAGGTGATGGTGGTAAAGGAGGTGGTGGGAGGAGATGACTCAGGTGACTAAGTCGATACAAGTGATGTCAATCATACAAACAAGTATGAAAATGATGGTGGAGGTAGAACTGATCTTGTTAGTTTTAGGGGAGTAGAATTCTGAAGGAAAAAGAGCAGCAGCTGGAAGAAGTTATTGACTGGCAGAATAAGTATTATTACCAAATTCCGGATGAGGAAATACAAGTCCAGAGATAGTAAATCACTTGACCAAAGTAATGAACAAGTCCGTTGCTGGTAGATCCCCAGTAGGGGTGTGCTGGTAACTGTGCTGGTTCCCCAGCAGGGAATGTCCTGATGTGTAATGTTTACTGTTGTCCTTTGTATAAATATTCGCACCACAGCCCATTTTAAACTATCAACATGACGTCACTGCGTGCAGCGTTGCGAAGATACGCAGAGTGGTACACCATTATGCGATGGTAAGCCAAAAGGATTGCTACTAGGGTTCCAGTTTATAAATGCACAGATTTATTCCAAATACAACATGTTTAAACATGTCTGTGCGATCAGTGGATGGCTGTACACACAAGTTCTCTCAGTAGTACACTTGTCTTAGTCTTGTTGTTGTTAAGTGCCGTTCCAACTCACAGCATCCCTATGTGGGGTTTCCAAGGCTATAAGTCTTTGCAGAAGCAGAAAGCCCCACCTTTCTACTGTGAAGCAGCTGGTGGACTCAGACCATGACCTTGTCATTCACAGTCTAGTGCTTATCCTACAGAGCCACCACACTCCTCAGTAGTCTTATTTGGGTGCCTTAATAAAATAAAAAAAGGTCCAATCAAAACATTGGCTTCCAAAATGATCTGCTTGGACTAGTTAGATTTAAGCTCAGAAGGTTATGACAACTCACAAAGGGGTAATCTTGATAGATTCTTTTGGAGGATAAAGAATGATCATGGGCTTATTCTGAACACGTTTTAAGAAAATTGGAAACTGCATTAGTAGGGGGAAAAAAAACAACAACAGGAAAGTTGCACCAAGAATTTTTTTTTTTTTTTCCCCACATCATGACAATGTACTTGCTCATTCTTTAGGGTAGCAAAGGCTGTCTGATGAGATTTTGTTGGTATACCTTACCCCGCCCGACAGTCCTGGCCTCACCCTTTCAGACGTCTTTTTGTTCCCTAAAGTCAATATTTAAATAAAATACAAAAGCTTTTTGAGTCCTTCAAGGATGCCAGAACTGTTGTTTTGACATGATGTAAATCAGAGAATACAAAATAATTTGGGGAAGGGTTAGAAACATGGAAACACTGCCTTTAGAAGTGCATAGACCTCGATGGAGACGATGTCAAGAAACACTCGCTTTACCTTTTGATATTTTTGTTTAACAAAGCCTCCTCTGATTTTATAGCAATGCTTTTTGACTCAGCCTTGTGTAGTATGCCACCATTTCATCAACAGATGAAAACTAATTCAAGAGCATTAAATGAAGCCAGTTGTTCTAGAGTCAACCCCAACTCGTGGTGACCCATGTGTGTTTCCTAGGCTCTCAGCGGAAGTAGATCTCCCGGCCTTTCCTCTTTATGCTTCTAAGTGAACTCTAACCTCCAACCTTCTGATGAGCAGCTGAATGTGTTAACTATTGGCAACACCCTGGAATTCCCCTCAAGAGTATGTTGTTGTTGTTGTTAGGTGCCATCAAGTTGGTACCAACCCATAGCGACCTTATGCACAGCAGAACGAAACAATGCCCAATACTTAGGCCAACCTCACTACTGTTGCCATGCTTGAGTCCATTGAATCTGCCGCTTGGCCAATCCATCTCGTTGGGGGGTCTTCCTCTTTTTCTCTGACCCTTCGCCTTACCAAACACGATATCCTTCTCCAGTGATTGGTCCCTCCCTCCTGACAATACGTCTGAAGTATGAGAGATGAAGGCTGCACTTCTTCCAAAATGGTGTTCTTAAGTGCCTTCAAGTCACTTCCAACTCATAGTAACCCTGTGGAGGGTTTCTTTGCCGGAGCAGAAAGATTCACTTTTCTCCAGCAGCGTGGCCTGTGGGTTTGAACTACTTACATTACGGTTCTCAGTCTACTGCTTACCCTCTAGAACCACTGCACTCCCCCACAGGAAACTAGAGTAAGATAATTAGGATGTTTTGACTATTTATGACCTTCACTCTGAATAGTGAAGCCCTGGTGGTACAGTGCTTAAGTGTTTGGCAGGAGTAAGGTGAGGAAGTTGGCTTCCGTAAGGATGACAGCCTTGGGGACCCTATGGGTCAGCTCTCCTCTGTCCTATAGGGTCGCTAGAGTTGGAATTGACCTGACAGCACTCGCTTTCATTTTTTTTAATTTAAGGTTTTTATTGTGGATTGAGTGAAAGTTTACAGGGCACATCATCAGTTTCACATTCAACACTTCATATAAATTGTTTCATTACATTGATTATAATCCCCTCCATATACCATCAGTTAAAAGTATTTCTCT